>NC_092331.1:54493242-54835416 GCF_036785885.1 Coffea arabica | reverse complement strand
TCCAGCAGCCATGCTGGGAAGCTTTGCTTCCATTCAGCTGAATCAAACAAATTTATAGCAAATTTTGCTAAATTGTGACTTACAGAGTTGTTACCCCTTTTAGTGTGGGAGAAACAACATTTGTCAAAATCTTGTATCAAACTCCAGATATCCGTCTGGATGGTGGCTATACTTACTCCCTCCTCCCTAGCTTTGATTTTGTCCACTACCAGCTTGCAATCCGATTCTAACTCTACCTTCCTCCATCCCAGCTTGTCAAATGCGGTTTGTTTGGATTGTGTTTTATTTGGAATATTTTTACTGTAGTACTTTTTGTGATGTGATGTGTGTGAGATAAAAAGGTAATTGAAAAAGTAAAAAGGTGTATTGAAAATTGTAATAATAATGTAAGCAGATAAAATTGGGGAAATAAAACACAATCCAAACAAACACGATTTAAGACGCCAAATTGGAGATATGAGAATTCTACGAGAGAGAAATCTCTATTATACACTGAATCTGATTGCACAATCAAGAATGTGATACCATGTGAAACTTCCTGTCTCGGGGATTCTTGTCGTCAATGTAAATCTATTTTTATTCCAATAAAATCAATCATATGTACGAGGATTGACCAAATGTAAAACACAAGGAATTGTGTTCACACCAGCAAGAAGTTCCATGATTTCCTATCTCTTTTTTTAATCAATTGTCACCTTCTACTCTACTCCTACAGTTCTATTCTAACTTATTCTAGAGGGGTGATTCAACTGAGTTAAAGAGAATCAACGAAAACTAAATCACTATCGGATCATACGAGTGCATTACGTACTCATATAAATTTTAAAAAACCATATTTACAATAAAGTAATAGGTGGTATGATTTGAACTCTTGACTTTCCACTCTGCAAAGGCTCTAAGTCTTTTATGGTCATAGTTATTCATACACCGAATCAATAATAGTTGAGAAATTACAGCAGACAAAACCATGTGGTGCTTTAAACCCATTAGCTACCTCTGTTTTGCTAGGTTGATAATGCAAGAGCCAATCCTATTGGTGCAATGTGAACTGTGTCAGGTTTAGTACAAAAGGACAAGTCAGGGGAAATAAAATTTTTAGATGTGATCTGAATGTGCAATGCTTCGTCTCTTGGCCGTGAAGTAATGTGCCAATGCCATGAGATCAAGGAAAAAAAACTTCCTAATTGGACTTGCGAAATTAAAACCATAGTATTAGAACCATTAGATAAGAAAGTCAAAACTGACTTGAACAAAATAGTTCAGCAAAACAAAGAATTTGAACCGATACTTATGACAATCTTGAAGAGACTACGGCCTTGTTTGATTTAGTACTCAATAGATTTAGATTTTAATATATCAGAAACATATGATAACTAAAATTGAATATTTGAATTAATTAAATGGTATTGAATTTTCTAGACAAAATTTCTTCCTAAAAATAAGTGATAAGCTATTCATTTGTCACTTAATATGAAATACATCAAATTTAGTACTTAACAATTCAATAACTTAATTGATTCAGATTTCAGATTTCAGTTTTATTAAATGCACCCTAAGTTACAAGGTTCCGATTTTGTTGGTGTTTTAGGTCTCATCCTATTGAACAATTTCACTATACTTCTATATATTTCTAGTGCTTTCACTATATTCCAATTATCAGTCTTCTGATAATCATGCCTAAAGGAGTTAAAATCAAATATTCTTATTTTTTTTGTCTCTGCAACGTGGATGATGATATGGTTCGGTTTCTTTTCTTCTTGATGTGGTGATCGCGATAGCAAACATGTTAATAGCTTAAAAAGCTGAACATCCCAAAGATTATACAACTAGGAAGTGTCATACCATGATTGTCCGTATATATAGGTGCCACTTTAAGACTATGTTGTGCCAGACGGGATCCTCTGTCCAATTTTCTGTGTCCAATTTCCTGTCCAACACAAAACTACGTAGTTCCACTTATTCTTGTGGCTGACGTGGCACATAAAAATAAATGCCTGTTTGGCTCCATTATACTTTTGGATCTCTCTTCTTTTTTGGATTATTCTTTCCGTTAGGCCCAGCTGCAAATTTTGCTTTGTACTTCCAAGGATTTGATTGTCTCTCTGTATGTCTCAAATTTTGCTATGTCTTTCCGTTAGGCTAGTGGTTTGCTTTGGAGGAATTCACGGTGAATGGTTACAATTTGACAGGGCTGTTGCTTGGTGCTTGAGCCAAACAGACATTTATTTTTATGTGCCACGTCAGCCACAAGAATAAGTGGAACTACGTAGTTTTGTGTTGGACAGGAAATTGGACACAGAAAATTGGACAGAGGATCCCGTCTGATGTTGTGCATCCTTGCAGATTCTGTGCATGTATCCATGTTATTATTGATTTGAGTTAGTTCCATGGACGATTTGTAGAACAACCAGGCTGAATGCAGTTATTCATGTACAGAGCATGTTAATTTGGTAAAGCTCATATTGCTTTCAAAAGAAGCTAGCATTTGTCAGTCTGTGAATCTAATCTAAACTCTGAAGTCGACATATTGTTGTCCAATAGGCTTGGCTTTGGTACTTGACTCATCTGCACCTTTTCTGCTCTGTGTTTTGTTATTCATGCTAATGTTGTCTGTAAACTCAATCTAGAAAAATTTGATCACAACAAACAAATGGAAGTGGCACTCCAATTGGCAAAGCTTGTGGATGGTTGCACCATAACCACATGTAAATTGGAATCTCTAATTCTAGAATGGTTCTGATATCTGATTATTGTTCACACCTCATAAACTAAAGGCTTTGGATTGTGATATTTTGGAGAAAGTAGTGCTACAAGAAGTCTTCAAAAAATGCAGTTCACACGGGTTAAGAGAATGTTCTTTGCTATTTTAGGATCCGATTTTGGAGAAAGTGCCACAGTAATTTTTCTCCAAGAAGTTTTCAAAAAATGCAGTTCACACGGGTTAAGGGAATGTTCTTTGCTGTTTTAGGATCCGATTTTTTATATTCTGTAAGTTTATACCACCAATGTTATTACTTTGAATTCTCATGGATTCCACCATGATTTGAACTTCTGCCCTTCCCAATTTCCCATTGAGCACTTTCTGTTGTTCCCTTCTAGTTCTGTCATCACAGCTTGCATGGATTCCTACTGGCCACCACTGATTATTCCCCATTTTGTCTTCCACCACTGATTTCTATTGTAAAAGCAAAGTTAACAATAATATCCGTAACTTTAATGTTGATATGCCAGTAGACCGCCATACCAATTTCCCATTTCCTCAATAATAAAACAATCATCATATTGGAATCTTTTCTTTTTTACTACTTTTTCCATATAAGCCAACCTATTTTTTTTTCAGTTCCACACAAGAAAATGATACGTGGGGAGTGGAGTCTACCGACTTTCTTGAGCTGGAAAACTGTCAAGGAGCTTCCAGCAGAACCTAATACTTTGATGGTTCATGGGGGACCTAGTAAGGCTGGTTCCCTCCACCTCAACAGCTCAACTTGGTGAGTTACCTCATTAGTGATGATGAGTCACTCATCTGTTTCTTCCTTTGTGGTACTGTCGGTTCAATTTCCATGCCAGTGTCTTCATCCCTCCCCTGAATTTTCCTCTCGCCTGTTACAGCCACTGATTAATTATCCAAGCCACACTTGCAACACATGGTAAGGATGAGAATTCATTATGCCGAAGCAATTACCCAGGAAATTTATTAGATTCCCTTTTATCTTAATTTTTTGTTTATAAACTGATGTGTAACGAATGCAAAAGGCAAAGAAAGGAGTACTATTTTTTTTGCACCTTCATCGCAAAGTACAACCCTGTGGAAAAGAAGAAATCAAGAGAGAGTCGAAAAGTCCTCTGTAAAGGCTAACTACAGGGAGGCAGTGACCAAGATGCAGTAACACACAAACAGAGAAAAGCAATGAATTGAGAAAATGAGAAAAGAAAACAGAGGCTAAGCGAAGCAACACACTAGATAGAAACGGAAAGGAAGTAAGACACCAACAAGGAATAAACCATTTCCTGCTACAAACTGGAATTTCTATCACAGCAGATTTCCTGTTTTTCCGTTTTCTTTTCTCAGGGACTAGAACGAAGAACCAAAAAAAAAAAAGAAGCTAGATTGATGTTCGGAAAAGGAGATTGGCTAAGGGATTCTCATATGATAGATACTTTATCACCATCCATCCGGATAACATTTGTTGAGAACTAGCTCATCGCTGTATTGTGTAAGAGTAACCATTTTCATATCATTTAGTTTTAATATTTATCTTATAGTTAGTATTTTAAATTTTGTTGAATTTGTTGTTTTAGTTCTTTTGTATCCATATTCATCTAGAACCAAAATTTCAAAAAAAAAAAAAAAAAGGTGCAAATTCACGGACAAATAACTCATAGGCAAATAGAATGTGAAAATGGTGTTTATTACGTGTCTTTGAGTCGTACAATCCAAATACAAGACTCGATGGCGATTCTAATAAAATTACTACTATTATGCGCAAGATGTTACTTGGACCATTAGAATATGTGATTATTGTTCATAATCTCATAAACTAAGAGGTTGTTTGATAATCCAATTCACTACTTAAATTTAATAGGTTCAAATTTTGACATGTACAGATGTATTTTATAACAAAAAATAAAATATTTTAATTAATTAAGTGCTTCTGAATTACCCAGGTAAAACTTATTTCATAAAATAAGTGATAAATTATTGACTTATGATTTAATGCAAAATACGCTCAAATATTAAGATTTAATACTTAATAATTTCAAATTTCAAAGTTGAGATTTCGATTTTATCAAATGCAAGGAATATTTTGCCCTTTTAGGTTCCAACTTTTATACTCTCCAAGTTTTGACCATTTATGGTTTTTTCTTTTTCTTTTTTTTTTTTAAATTCCCACTGAGTGCAGGGTGACTTGAACTTCTGTATTATTAGCGCCTAATGTTGGACTATATATTTTTGGTCTGAAGAAAACAAATGAAAATAATGCATAGTTCCTAGTTGCCAACTAGGTGCAAATTATTATCTTTATAACCCTAAAAAATAAAAATTAAAAAATGAAATAAAATGAGTGACGCAGATGGACCTCATGTAATTTGGACCCATCCGGCCAGTCCATAGTCCAGCCCAGTGTAAACCCTGGGGAAAACTCAACTCAAAAGTTTTCTGAAGCGTAGAGTCCTTTCTCTTTGCTCTAAATCGTTTAATGATGGAAGAAGAAGAAGAATCATCACAATTTCTGAGCGAATTGGAAAAGCTTCGTTACGAACCTTATTACTACCAAGAGGACAACATCTTGAAATCTCCCTATTTTCAGCCGATTCACTTCCTCAATCCAAGTTCTCTATTCAAGGAGTTCAAGAAAAAAGCGGAAGAATTTCGTGAAATGTATATGTCCTTATAAATCAGGGTTATGTCTTTGAATTGTGGATCTTATTCTTGAGTCTTGCAATACATCGAAGGCCCTTGACATGTTTATTTGATTTTACTTGCATGTTTTTCTTGATACTGGCTGGGATTAATTGCAGATCATTGTTTTCGTTTTCATTACGTTCAAAATTGCAGGTTGACGATCTTCTGTTTCGTTGCAAACCCCACTGTGCATTAATGCGCTTTTATTCGCCTTTTAATTGAAAAAAGAAAGAGAAAAACATTTTCTATTGTAATCCATGGCTGTAAAGATTTGAAAGTGCATAAAAAAATATGCTTTTTTCTTTGCTAGTGTTTAGAGCTTTTCTTTGGCACTCCAATTGCCATCGCTTTGCTGCAGCCACCAGGAACTGGCCACAGCAAGTGGTGATAAAATGTCTTATGACTTAGAGGTTATTGAGGCTCTTTTGAGGTGCCATAGGTTTCATTGCCAGCCGTATTTCATTTATGTAATTCACACATGTACACCTTGTTGTTGGAAGTTTCCATCTCATTCACTATTTTCAGGATCTGCTTTACCATCTTCTATTTACTTTTGCTTGCTTTTCTGTATTGCTTTTGTGTCTAATCTACTCATAAATGCATTGCTTAGAAACAAAATTGATGGCAAGGACTTGGATACTGTAAAATATTGTGACTTCTCTATGTTGAACGAGATTACTGATGGGTTCAAGAAAGAGAACTTTGTTCAAAAAGCTTTGTGTGGTAGCTTGTACAGAGGTAATATTCGGCTAGGTTCAAGAACCCAACAAGTGCTGGTGAAGACGTGGGATTTTTACGAAATCCCTGGTAGGACAGTTGACTATCCTGTGTATCCTTCTATATTCTCTGTATGTACACATTTTTTAGTTTTGCTTGAGTTAAATTATCAGATTTTAATGGTAGCTAGTAATCAAGGCTTTGTATGATAGGCTGAACTCAATCGACTTATCCAAAAGGAATTGAAAGGACATGACAATTTGGTGAACCTGATTGGATATTGCTTTGACAAGAAGCTTGCAGTGGTATATGAAGCTAAAGCTGATAGAGTCTTGTCTCAGGAGCTCAACTCCGGTACTTTGCTCACCTACACATTGTTTGCTTTGTCATGTAAATAGATTTTGCGGTAGTATTTTATACTTATGTTATCAGTGATCAAATTTAGATAACTTTGATTGGGATGAGCGAATGAAAGTGGCGCTTCAGTTAGCGAAGTTTTTAGAGTGGTTGCATGATAACCACATTCTACTTGGTGCTCTTGATGCTAGTTTGATTCTGCTAGATGAGGTTGGATATACTATTGTATTTCTCATTATTTCTTATAAATCACTCTCTTATTAGGGGTCAGCTAGTATTCTTTCATTTGCAGGAATATAATGTAGCATTATTTGAGTTGGGTCTTCATCGGTGCGTATTGGACCCTAGCAATGGAGCATCTACAGGTGTTCTCAAGTGGATTTATTCTATTTTTGCTCCAGACCCAGTTGTTAAAGATGACTCAGGCATGTATCCTCATCTTATATGCTCAACTATGAACGTTGTTGTGTGCATCATAAGCTCCATTCTGTAAGGAGTTGTATGTATTTTGGTTTCTTAGAAAATGAATTAGTGGTCTTTGTGGGTAATTATTTTTGGTCTAAGTTGCTAAGAGATCTTGAAGCAAACTATGAAGGTTCTCTTTCTAGGATTTCGGGCTTAAAAACCCAGGTAATCATATAGTGTAATGGTTGTCTTGTTACATTCTCTGCCCCAACCATCTCGAAGAATTTTTGTGGGTGTACTTTGCCTCCTCAAAAAATCCCTATGGTGTCGTTTTTTGGTTTTCTTATTGGAAGCTATAATGTTGTCAAAAGTGAACATTTATCTTTATAGCACTGTTATATTGATGAAGTGTGATTGGTTCTGCCAGTATGTGTGATTGGTTGTGTTATGCTCAACAAACCAGGTTTTGAAAAACAATTTACTTCAAATTTCATTCAAGGTTTTCCATAATTTCTTCTTAATTAGTCGCCTCAACCATCTTATTCTCCTTCTAATTTGAAAAGGTCAGAGAGTGCCATGCCCAATTTTGATTTTTCCAACTCCTCCTATGAGGACACAAATCAAGGTGAAACCTTTATCCTAGCTGGGAGAGGATCTGCTGCATCCATTTTAGAATTGTTTCAGAAAGTTCTTTTTTTTAAAAAAAAAAAAATCTTTGAAGCGAAGTGCAACAAAATTTTACTTTCATTTGTGATAGTTTTTTAAATTGAGTTGGCAACTGAATGACTTAAAGATTTAAAGAGCTTTTCTTGCATGAAGATAGTGAATCTTTATGATCTGTCATTTAAAGAATTGGTTCAAACATGAACTTGCAAAATTAATGATATCTAAATTAGAGGAAGGAGATAGCTTATGTGATACTTCTTATCTTGAGTTTCTTCTATTTTTGAGCTTGTTGCAATATAATATGCAGGCGATATCCTGAATTTAATTGTGTCTCTGTTTTTCATGTTCACCAGTCATGCAAAAAGGGGATGAGGTGTATACAGGGTTCTTTGAACTTTGCTGATCTCATAATCCCTTTGTAGAATTTAATTAGATTTATATTTTTATCCTTTGTGTTTGTGTTTATTTAAAAGTCAAAATACAGTTTGCTTGACCTTTTAGCTTCATGTTGCAGTTGCAAAATAATGAGAATTTCCACATGCACTACATGCATGAAGGGCTTTAGTAGTATAACCTGACATGAGATACACCCCATAACCAATGCTTTAACCTTTTTTGGTGATATTTTTTGGCAAAATGATACCTTTTCTTTTCGTCATCTGTATTACACCAAACTGTTATTTTTGTATTATGCACATGAAATGCCGTATTCAGCCATTTGTTTTCGTGTTTAATGAGATGCTTTTTAGTTGAATATTTTTGATAGAATGGCTTCGGACGTTCTTTCAAGTGTATAGACTTATAAATGCCTTGTTTGAACTAAGTTGCTTTTCATTTGGTGGCACGAATCTTTAAATAATTAGGATAGATTTATAAAACAGCTATCTGATTCTGATATTGTTTCAAACGTTGTAGATCTATGGACTTCTAAATCAGAGGTTTTTGCCTACGGTTGTGTACTCTGTCAGCTGATAATGAAAAAGTATTATCAGTCCAACTGTAGTCTGAGTACAATTGCACGGTCAAGTTTTCGCGAAAATCAAGCATCTCTTGTCAATGAAGATTTTCATGTGGATGCAGCTGCTGGATATAAAATCACAGAATTGGCAAGGAAATGTTTGCAACATGATCCAGTTGACCGAGTAGATATGCGACATGTCGTTAATTTCTTAGAGCAATTGACTCTTGATCAAAAAGCCAAGAAACAGCGAACCAACTGAAAACTTTGCTGAGTTTTTTCTGAAGTTAGTGGTGACTGTCTGGTGATAAATCCCTTTTTTTTTATTTCAACATTGCAACTTTGTTGTCTGGTTTATGTTTTGGAACCTTTGGAAGGGAAAAAGTATAATATTGCCAGGCAGACTTTTTGAATCCTTCCAAACCCATCAAACATGTCTCACTATTAGTACTCTTATTTGTTGAAAGTCAATATTTCAAATATTCTGGTCAATGTGTTTGCCTTATTCCATTTACTAGAATCCCATAATTCTTGTGACTGCATAAATATATTTCTAGTTATTAATGATGAAGAGCTCAATTCTGTAACAGTTATTCATAGTATTGTTGGGGTATAATTCTGTAGTGCATTATAATTCAAGGTAAAACGACTTTGAAAGCCTTCTAAATTCCTCTGTATTAGTCGCAGCCGTTTCAGATTAATCATTCTTTTTTCGTAATAAAGTCAGTGTTTTGAAAACAGGCCCCGACCGGATCGGCCAACCGCGAACCGGCCATGGCATCGGTCTGGTTCTATGTTAGAGTTGGCTTTGTCAGAAAATCGGTCAAAACCGGTCAACTCGTGAAAAATCGCTGAATCAGATTGAACCGGTGGTTTTCGATTTTCAAGTTTCCCTCTTTTTTTTTTTTTTAAGTTTTACAAAATGCAATTATCAAACTTCGAACTCAAGACCTTTGTAATTGAAAACCATTGTAGTAACAATTACATCATCATATCTTATTAGTTTTTTTTATAACTTATTTATATAAAACAAACACCCATATTTCTTTTTTTCATTTTTTTTTACAAAATTTCATCCTTTTATGGCTCTCTCTCTCTCTCTCTCTCTCTTCTTTTTTCTTTTGTCACTCTCTTTTTAATCAAACCTCTTTAGTTTTAATTTATTGATATTTTCTTCCATCTTTTAATTTTATTTTTGCCCATTAAATTGAAAAAAGTTAAAAAATAATTATTTTTCTTTAACCCAAATTATTTAATGCCACAACCACTCACTTTTACCTCATTTTTTGTTTTTTATCAAGTTTGCATTTTTATTTTCGATTCTCTTGACTCTCTTCAAATTCCAAACTTTCTTTTTTAAATTGCAATCTCTAAATTAAAATTTAAGTTCACAATGTCTAAATTCTCATATACGTGAATTTTGTATAATTTCAAAATATTGTGATATTTTTGGGTTAGATTTAAGTTTTTTTGGTAGATATAATTGAAATTGAGATGAAATTTATTTGTTTTAACTTATAATTTAAAAAATTTATATTTGAAAATTCAAGTTATTCAAAAATAGTAAACTTTTCATCATATAAAGTTTTAAATTAGTCCATTGCATGTCTTATTCTGTGCATATATATATTTATATAAATTATTTTTTAAAAAATTCATTGAATCGAGGTCGAACCGGTCTGACCGGTTGAATCTCGACCCTTTCACTTCACCGGTTCAATTGACGGTTCAGGTTTTCAAACATTGACTAAAGTCTCATTCTATATTTTTGTTCTCAGGTTTGGGTGAGTAACAGATTATGGATGACACATGAAACTGGCTTGTAAATCGGATGTGTTTTTACCTTTACTTCTGAATTTTCGCGTGGGATTTTCTTCATAGAGATGAACTAAATCTTTTTTTCTAGCCAAGAAACTACGGAGGTTTTGATTCGTCTAAAAATTGTGAGATCGAATTAATTTTATTTATTCCTCTTATTTATTGGTATTTGCATATTCTTTGATTGTAGTGCTTATGGTTGTTTAATTAATTGATTATCTTGGATCCGGATAATGAATTGATTTAGTAACCTATTGTCAATTGGAGCATTAAATTCGTAATTGTTTAATTGCTCTAAAATAGTGACAACTGGCATGATTAGATTTGTGTTAGGGGAATGCGCAGGCTAATCTAAAATGACCCTGGTAGTCCATTATTTGATTAGAATAGGGCTCCTGTAATACGTAAGGTAATTGGGGAATTAAATCTTACGGGCGTACCTAGAATTATTTCTCAATTAGAGTAGTAATTAACAGGTGTATCTTAATCACCGACACAGTAAGAAGTGGTTGACTGTCATCGCTTGTTTGACAGTTATAACCTATTTATTAGTAAATAATTGGAATTACATTTGCATCAATGATCAATTAAGTGAACAGTTGCTGAAGTTATTTCTTGGCTAAATCTCTAATTATTATTAATCTGATTTTAGTAAATTGTCATTTAATTTTTAACTAGGTATTTGTTTCTATTTGAACTATTTTAATTGTCACCGTTTATACAAAAACACTCCCTTGTTACTTTGAATTTCAAAAGAGACAAATATCCCAAATTCCTGAGGAGACGACCTTACTTGCTCTTTATACAAATCAATAATTTCTTGTTAATAAGCAATCCTATTCTGGTATATCGGATTAAACAAACTCTTCGAAAACATGGTGAATCAAATAATCTATTGTACATCTAGAGTCTCTACTCCAGTATTTAGAATTGGGTTACAACTACTTTAATTGGTAATTAGGTTCATTTTTATTATTGCACAAGTATCGACAATCTGTCAATTTTTGGCGCAGTTACCGGGGAGTGGCATTAGTTTATTTGTTTCTTTTTAAGTTCATTCTTGTTCTAATTTTCTGGTACTTTTCTAGTATATGTCTCGTTTTTCTCGTACAAGTGAATTGATTTTTAACACTGAGGTAGAGAAGACTGCACGGAGAACACGAAAAGAGACCAGACAGCTTAGAGAGGAGCAATCTAGTGCTGCATCTCAAAGATTTGATCCGAAAGTTGTAGCAAGAAGTTCATTTGGTTATATTTCGAGTGATTCGGATCGAGAAGAAGTTGCTATGGCTAATGCACGAATACTAAGGGAGTTGGTTGCCCCTAATTTAAATCAGCAGCCATTATACATTAATTTTCCAAGTTTGAATGATAACAACCCATTTGAGTTAAAATCTGGTGTAATTCATCTCTTGTCATCTTTCCATGATTTATCAAGTAAGAAGCCTCATAAGCACTTGCAAGAGTTCGATGTCATTTGTAACAGTTTGAAACTCCCGAAAATTACAGAAGAATAGATAAAAATGAGGGCATTCCCCTTCTTTCTCAAGGATTCGGCAAAAGACTGGCTGTACTACCTTTCTCTAGGTAGTATCACCACTTGAGAGCAGCTGAAGAAAAAATTCTTAGAAAAATATTTTCTTGCATCTCGAGCAGTAAGTCTAAGGAAGGAGATATGTGGTATCAAGTAACATCTAGGAGAGACGCTCTATGATTACTGGGAGCGATTCAAGAAATTATGCATTAAGTGTCTCCAGCACCAAATAAGTGAGCAATTGCTCATCCAGTATTTTATGATGGGCTACTTTTCAAATACAGGAATATTATTGATGCTGCATGTGGAGGGGCGTTGGTGAACAAGACTTCTCGAGAAGCGTGGGAGTTGATTGAAGGGATAGCTGAGAACTCGTAGTAATTCGGTACAAAAGAGGATGTCCCGATACACAGAGTGAATGAGATAGAAACATCCTCTATCCAACAGTAATTGACGAAATTAACGTCCTTTGTTAGGTAATTGGCTGTAGGAAATGCACCACAGGCCAAGGTGTGTAAAATTTGTACTACCATGGGTCATTCTACAGAAATGTGCTTGATGATTCAAGAAGGGAATACAGAGCAAGTAAACATGACTGGTCACGCGTCCGCGTCAAAAAAGCCATATGACCCGTGCTCGAACACGTACAATCCGGGTTGGAGTGATCACCCGAACCTCAGCTATGGAGGGAATAGGTAATCAAATTTTACACCGAACAGACAGCAATGGTATCATCAGCAATACCAACCTCGGCCAGTACCATCCCCACCTTCAAACTTAGGCCCGTCTTTGGAAGAAATGATGAAGCAGCTAATTACTAGCCAACAAAAGATGGAATCTAACTTGCAAAGTCAAATGGGTCAGATACAAGCAATGCAAAGTCAGATGGCAATAGCAATCAATCGCCTGGAATCTCAAGTTCACGAAAAATTGCCATCTCAACCTAAACAGAACCCGAAGAATTTAAGTCTAATGACCTTAAGGAGCGAGAAAGAAATTCAGGAACCCGAATTCGTGACTTCAAAGGATAAGGATGAAGAGAAGATTGAGAAAGAACTTGAGGCAGAAAACATAAGTATCAAAAATCCAGTGGTACTCTCTGACCCGATCATTGAAGTTAAAACCAATCCGCCTCCCTTTCCTAGCAGGTTGGAGAAACCGAAGAAACAGGATAAAGAAAAAGAGATCTTGGAGGTATTCCGCAACGTAGAGATCAATATTTCCCTATTAGACGCAATCAAACAACTGTCAAAGTACGCAAAATTTTTGAAAAATTTGTAAGTCAACCTAAAAAGACTGAGGGAAGACGAAAGAGTTATTGTGGGGAAGAACGTATCAGCGGTTCTCCAGAGAAAACTTCCACCGAAATGCAATAATCCAGGTATATTTATTATTCCCTGTAGGATAGGCAATATTTTGATTAAAAATGCCATGTTGGATTTAGGAGTGTCAATCAATATAATGCCTAAATCTATCTATACTTCTCTGAACAAAGGTCCGTTAAAAGAAATTGAGTTAATAATTCAACTAACTGACCGAACAAATGCATACCCTGATGGGTTGGTCGAAGATGTGTTATTAAAATGAATTGGTATTCCCAACTAATTTTTATGTACTTGACATGGATGATGATCACTCTCCCGACCTCTCGCATTTGCTATTACGTAGACCCTTTTTAAACATAATCTAGACTAAAATCGATGATAATAAGGGTACCTTATCCATGAAATTTGATGAAAAAATTGTTTACTTCAATATCTTTGAGACTATGAAATATTTCTCAAACTCTAATTTTAGGTCTATTTTTTCTATGAGTACTATTGATCATGCGGTGTAGGAAGTGTTTGAAATTGTTGACAGGGATGAGCTAGAGATTGCTTTGACCAAACACCTCGAGTTGGAAACAACTCATGAGGTAGAATTGAGTAAAGAGTTGAAGTGTACGATTGGAGCCTTGCATTCGCTGCCGATCACGACGACAAGGTATTACCAAAGAGTATTATCATCTGTGGTGCAGGCATCTGACCTAGAATTAAAATCTCTGTCAAAACATTTAAAATATGCTTATTTGAACGAGAAGAAAATGCTCCCGATGATTATCTCGGCGGCACTGTCAGATACCCAAGAAGAGAAGCTAATCCGAGTTCTCAGGGAGCATAAACAGGCTATAGGGTGGACCATCGCCAACATTAAGCGAATCAACCCTTCTGTGTGTGTGTGTGCCGAATAAAACTAGAACAAAATGCCAAACCTGTCCGACAAACTCAAAGGAGGCTCAATCCCCTCATGATGGAAGTGGTGAAGAAAGAAATATTAAAACTACTAGATGTGGGGATTATTTACGCAATATCAGACAGTCCATGGGTGAGCTTAATACAGGTAGTCCAGAAGAAAACAGGAGTGACAGTAGAGGTTAACCAGACGGATGATCTCGTGCCAGTACGCAAACCCACCGAATGGCGGCAATGTATCGATTATCGAAAATTAAACACCGTCACAAAAAAGGACCATTTTTCTCTTCCTTTTATTGACCAAATGATTGAGCGATTAGCTTGTTGAACTTATTATTATTTTCAGGATAAATTTTCAGGATATTTTCAAATTGCAATTGCACCGAAAGATTAAGAAAAGACGACATTTACGTGTCAATTTAAAACTTTTGTATATAGACGGATGCCTTTCGGATTGTGCAATGCTCCTGTAACATTCCAGAAATCTATGATAAGCATCTTTTCATGAACAACTTTATTGTATATGGTGATAGTTTCGATAATTGTTTAAATAATCTGAAATTGATCTTGTTGAGATATATAGAAACTAACTTAGTATTTAATTGAAAAAAATATCATTTTATGGTTGAGTATGGGATAATTCTAGGTCATGTAGTATCCTCTAAGGGTATTGAGATTGATTGGATTAAGATAGACATTATATCTGTTTTATCTTACCCCGCGAGTGTGCGGGAAGTACGTTCTTTTCTTGGGCATGCAGGTTTTCACCAAAGGTTTATCAAGGATTTCTCAAAAATTGGAGCTCATTTGTTCCAACTCTTACAAAAAGATGTGGCTTTCGAATTCAATGACAAGTGTGAGAGAGCTTTCGACAAGTTAAAGGAGCTATTGACATCGCTACCGATCATCCAACCCCCTGACTGGAGTCTACCTTTTGAGATTATGTGCGACACCAGTAACCATGCAGTGGGGGCAGAGTTGGGACAGAGAGCAGGAAAGGCAACTCATGTCATCTACTATGCGTTCCGAGCCTTGAATGGAGCCCAAATAAACTATTTCACTACCGAAAAGGAGGTTCTTGTGGTTATCTTTGCTTTAGAAAAGTTTAGGTCATATTTATTAGGTACTAAAGTTATTGTATTTTATGATCATACAGCGTTGATTTACCTAATGACTAAGAAAGATGCGAAATCAAGGCTAATAAGGTGAATATTGCTCCTGTAAGAGTTCGATCTGAAGATAAAGGATAAAAGAGATTTGGAGAATTTAGTAGCCGACCATTTAAGTCGCATATCAGTTGGAGAGGAGAACGAGCCATTGAAGGATACATTCCCTGATGTACACTTATTTTCTTTAAATTTTCAATTGCTTTAGTATGCTGATTTAGTTAACTACATATTAACTGGTAATTTTCCTGCAGGTTGGCCTAAATCGAAAAAGAACAAGTTGAAGAGCGATGCCAAATATTTCATATGGGATGACTTGTACTTATAGAAGAGGCTTGCTGACCAAATAATGAGAAAATGTGTAAGTGAAACTGAATTTCAGTCAATTTTAACTTTTTATCATACTTTTCCCTGTGGTGGTCATTTTGGACCAAAGCGAACAACACATAAGCTATTAGAGAATGGATTTTACTAGCTTTCGTTATTTAAAGATGCATATTTATTTTGTAAATCCTATGATCGTTGTCAACGAGTAGGTAATGTAGCCCGTAGATACCATATGCCCCAAATATAATTTTCGTAGAAATTTTTTATGTTTGGAGTATAGATTTTATGAGGCCTTTTCCTACGTCGTTTGGTTATATATATAATTTTGACAGTCGATTATGCTTTCAAATGGATGGAAGCTAAAATCACCCGAACTAATGATTCGAAAGTGGTTGCAAATTTTATTAAGTCTAATATTTTTATGCGTTTTGAAATGCCAAGAACCATTGTTAGTAACAGGGGAACGCACTTCTGCAATAAGACTATAGCGGCACGGTTTCGAAAGTATATTTTGTACTCCACAAGATCTTGACATCGTACCACCCTTAAATCAATGGTCAAGCGGAGGTCTCGAATATGGAGATTAAGTCGATACTAGAGAAAATGGTTCGACCCGATAGGAAGGATTGAAATCAAAGGTTGGAAGATGCACTCTGGGCCTATCGGATTGCGTATAAGACCCCTATAGGGATGTCACCCTACAGATTGATATTCGAAAAGCCGTGTCACCTCACAGTGGAATTCGAGCACAAGGTCTTTTGGACGATAAAACAGTGTAATATGAATTTGATGGAAACCGGTGCTCATCGAACTTTGGACCTGCAAGAATTGAAGGAGATCCGAAACGAAATGTATAAGAATGCATTAATTTATAAAGAGAGAAGTAGGGCGTTCCATTACCAACAAATCTCTAGTAAGACTTTTATAGTTGGTCAGAAGGTTATCCTATACCAATCCAGACTTAAACTATTTCCAGGTAATCTACGTTCCCGTTGGATTGACTCTTTTATAGTTACTCACGTCTTTCCCTATGGTGCTGTAGAAATTCAGAATACTAAGACAGACAATAAGTTTGTGGTGAATGAACACCATTTCAAACATTATTACGAGAGCTTTCCAAATGGAGAAGTGGAGATGATACGTTTGGATGCACCAAATTATTTCAATTAATGACACCTAATCATGTCTAGTCAGAGACGTTAAAGAAAGGCGCGCTTATTGGAAGGCAATCCAATTTCTTTTAGTTGTTTGTTCAGTTTTATTTGACAGTTTCAATACGTTTTCTTAGAGTTTTTCCGAATTTCTGGTTTAATTTTTCATTTTTGATGATTAGTAGTTGTTCCGCAGACATGACGCGCTCGCGTCACAAGGGCTGGTGATAATGTGCAACTCCCAAGTCATTCGTCAAAAGGGTTTCCACCCTCATGACGCGCCCGCATCGAGTTGCCTGGAGAGCTTTTCTTTTGATCTTGGAGCAGACTGACCGACATGACGTGCCCGCATCAACCGGGCGCCTGGTAATTTTTAATTCTCAAAGTTTTCATCAAAAGACTTTAAGCCGTCATGACGCTCCCGAGTCACCAGGGCGCGTGATAATGCACAATTCTCCAAGTCGTCATCAGAAGGGTTTTCACCCTCATGACGTGCCCGCGTCACTAGGGCGCGTCATAGCGTGCAATTCTCAAGTGTTTCATCAGAAGGTTTTTCATTCTCATGACACGCCCACGTCAATAAGGCGCCCGATAACTTTCAAATCTTGAACCATTTACCAGAAGGTTCTTGCCTTTTTAATGTGCCCGTGTCATATTCGCAGGAAAGGTATGTATTTAAATCTCGAAAAAAATAATTAATTAATTAATTAAAAAAGAAAAAAATTTTCCGTTTCATCTTCAAATTTAATTTCTTTTCCAATTTTAAACCTGATTTCAAAATTTAAATCTTAAAACAAGAAAAAAAAAAAGATCCGCTGCCTCTTTTTCTTCTTTTCTTTTTTTTCTTTTTTTTCTTTCCTCCATTTCCCTTTTCGTCCTTTTTTCTCCTGCTCTCCCCTGTTCTTCACTCCTACTCAATCTCGGCCGAGACCCACGCACCCGCTACCGCCTCTTTTCTTCTCCACCTCATGTGTCACCTATTCGTCGCCGCGTCCGAAACGACGCCGCGGTTGCTCATCAACGCACGTCAACCGCACGTCACTATGTCTTTCTCTCTCCTCGACGCCGCCAGCCCAAGTCGTCGCCAACCTCGCAGCGCCGCTGCCACTTCGCTACCAACGCGCGAACTCTCCACCGCCATGCAGTCCAAGAGCCGCGCGCCCCCTCACTTTCTCTCTCCCCTGCTGAACTCTCCACCGTCTGCCGCTCATTTCCCTCTTCACTTGCGCGCTGTCACTGCCACAGTTACTGCCACCGCCACAGTTACTGCCACCGCAGCGTCTCTCAGACCACCCACTACTCCCCTCGTCGCACATCACTTCATATACTCAGCGGTGTAGAGGTGCCCTTCAATTCTTCCCCTTACACTGATTGATTGGAGCATCGATTGTTGGGATTAATTTTTGAACTCCATTGTGGATGTTGTGACAACATTACTAGTTGGCTGAATTGAGTTGCACTGTCTGGGGATTTACTGATATTGTGGTTGCATTTAATGGTTCAATTGAGAGACAACAGTGCCTATTGGGTTGATTGCGGTATTGTTGGTTGATTTCATTGCAGTGAATGTTGCCAGTAATCTGTTTATTCATTGAGTATTAATTCATTAGGGGAATTTGTTGAGCATTTGAGTGGAAAAATTTTGCATTTGACTATTGAATTGGGGAACACAAGTACCTATTGATTTGCATTTGCTTATTCCTATATTTGTTGGAAATTTTATCTCTTGATGGTTGGATTAACTGCTAAGGACAATGGTGAGGCCTAAATCCTCTTTTAGGTCTAGAACCTCTCAACCTCAGCCTACTCCACCCCAACCCACCATTCCAATGAATGAACCTACCAATCAACCGTTCTCTTTAGGTGTCCAAACTCGCCTAGGTAGGGGTAGGGGTAGGGGTGTTCATGTGGCTACACCGCTCACTTTGGGGGGCATTTAAATTTCACTAGGGCTGCTGATCAACAAAGATATGTTAAGGTTTGTGAGCGGCGTATCATTCCCTGCAAATATTATGAGAGAATTGTCATGAATGCACTGGGTATTAGGGAAGAGGTTGAACGGATGTTTACTGCCATTGGGTGGCGCCCCTATATTGATATTTTCTGTCCCGTCTTTATCGAACTTGTTAGAGAGTTTTACTCCACTTTTGAGTTTGAGTTGCTTACGGGGTATACTGTAGATACCCCAAATATGATTCACTTCCGCCTTATGGGTCAAGAGTACAATTTCTCTATCACTCAATTTAATTTGGCCTTTGGATTCATTATTCGAAAGTATGTTGAGACTATGGAATACGCTGAGAGTGCATGTGACTATGTAGAACCATTTTTCTCTCACTACCCCGATATTTGGAGGGATATGTCTGTCGACAGAGACCGCTATGACCCTTCTAGATCTAGAAGTTCTTATCTTAAGGATCCCAGTACCCAGTATATTCAGTGATTCTTGGCCTACAGCTACTCGGGTCCCAAAAACAGTTCCGGTGTACTTTCTCGACCCGAGTTCTTCTTTCTGTGGTGTATGAAAAATAATATCAAGATAAATTTGGGGTGTTGGCTGGCATCACAATTTAAGGCCATTTTAGCCAAGAAAAACAAATCCTTAATACTCGGATCGTATATCACGCACCTGGCAATCTAGTTGAGGGTTCTTAATTTGCAGAATCACGATCTCCATCTGGCTTTCGACATGGAGCTTCTGGATGCAGACTGTCTCTAGAAAATGGGAGTTCTAGAGCGGGTTAACGATATGTTCCAGTTTATACTTCCAGGACTCATTCGGGCTCTAGGTCGACGCCCTTCGACACGAGCAGGGTTTTCTTCAGCTCTTGGATCGGCCGATGACACTGCCAGCCCTTCTTCTTCTGCACCTTATCCGTCGATGGCCTCAAATGCTGAGTGGCGCCACTTGCGTGCATAGGTTCACCATGTGGATGAAAGAGTGATGAACATCGCCAACCAAGTGGCTTAGATGTCTCAGAATCTGGCCGCGTACTTCCACCACATCGGGTTCACTCCACCGTTCCCGTCTATCCCTTAGCCACTTGAGAGGAAAGTTCCGTTGTCCTCTTCGCTTTAATTGCTCTATTACCTTCATTGGGGACAATATCGGATTTAGGTGTGGGGGAGGGGGACAGCTGTGGTATGGCTAGTATTTCTAGTTTTTAGTTTTTAGATGTTTTTCCCTTATTTTTCTATTTTTCGCTTATTTTCTTTTGACTTTTATTAGTGATCAGCTCTCCTATGACTGCCAAGGTTCGATGTTGGTTGTTGACTCTAATTTCACTATTGTCAAGTTTTAGTAATAAAAGTATATCAAATTAATTTGGTTAAGTCCAAAAATATCTCTTTGATGAATATCGATGATTGTGTGACTCTTATAATTTTTGGTTAACTTTTCTAGGCGTAGGGAATAACTGTTGGTATTTTCATATGAATTGGTCTAATTATTAACTTTAGTTCTCCATGTTTGAAAAAATAAGGCTAGCTGCTGCTATTTTTGTGTTATTTTGAGTTATTTTGTTGCCTGATTGAGAATTAAAGTTGGTTGTACTCCGCTAGCGGTTACTGCTGAATAACCGGGGATCTTCATGAAAAGTATCGATTCTCGTGTCAAAAAATAGCAATTTCTATGATTACGTGGTCATGTAGCGATAGGAGCTGAGTAATCGGACTCCTTCATCTAACAAATATTGGAGTTCGCATCAAAAGGCTCTAGTGGCTAGAAACTAAGCCTATTATTACTCCAAAAAAAAAAAGAAAAAAAGCAAAAAAAGAAAAAGATCATAAAAACAACAAGAAATGTGAAAGTTGTGTAAATGTGCGTCTAAAGTTAGCCTTCTGATCTATGGGTTTATGTTGAGATTTTGGTTAATAGTTAGACAATTTGCTGATAAATGTTGATAGACCATTCCTTTTTCTTAGAATAGTTAGCCATAAATTGGGGGAATCTGCGGTTTAGACGCTAATCGGGATGATGTTTCTTGGATCTTGACCATTCATACTTGATAGGTGTTTTTCTCGATATCTTGGCAATAAGGTAATTGGAGTAATCGTCATTGTCAGAAATTGGTATTTGTTTGCTGTTCTCATACTTGAGAACAAGTATGGTTTAGGTGTGGGAGAAATTGATGGGGTGCAATTTGATCATTTATTTTAGAATTAATTTTCTCTATTACCTTACCAAATGTGGATTAATTATCAGATTCCACTCACTTTTGGCATTTGCGCTTATCGCAGGGAGTTGGACCAAAATGTGGTAAAAAAGTGCGAATATCGTACTGCAAATACTGCTTGGCATGGTCACGTCAACCCAGGTCTTAACATGTCCAGAAGGTTCGGGAAAGGCGCGCAACACCGACTCTCGTTTGGAAGTGCAACGAAAGGAGTCAAATTGGGATTAGGAATCCTATCTTTTTGGTAGCTTTTGGAGAGCCAACTGCGGAGGAAATCAATGGAGACTAGGAGTCTTCCTTGTACTCCTTATTGGTAGTCGAATAGGAAATAGAGAATATATAGGATTTTAGTAAGGAAAAGAGCAGAGAATTTTGTACTACTTTAGGTTTTCTCTTGACTTTTTCTTTTTCGTCTTTTTTATGGGGTCTATTCATCGTATGTTAGAGGAAAGTAGAAAGAAATGGTCATTCTTTGGCTTAGTGGATTTTTTATTTACTATTCATTGAACCGATTTACTTTATCGAATTTTGGAGGAATGTCTTCGATAATGACTTCTGAATTTTCGCGTGGGATTTTCTCCATAGAGATGAACTAAATCTCTTTTTCTAGCCAAAGAACTACGGAGGTTTTGGTTCGTCTAAAAATTATGAGATCGAATTAATTTTATTTATTCCTCTTATTTATTGGTATTTGTATATTCTCTGATTGCAGTGCTTATGGTTGTTTAATTAATTGATTATTTTGGATCTGGATAATGAATTGATTTAGTAACCTATTGTCAATTGGAGCATTAAATTCGTAATTGTTTAATTGCTATAAAATAGTGACAACTGGCATGATTGGATTTATGTTAGGGAAATGCGCAGGCTAATCTAAAATAACCCTGGTAGTGTATTGTTTGGTTAGAATAGTCCTCCTCTAATACGTAAGGTAATTGGGGAATTAAATCTTTCGGGCGTACCTAAAATTATTTCTCAATTAGAGCAGTGATTAACGGACGTACCTTAATCACCGACACAGTAAGGAGGGGTTGACTGTTATCATGTGTTTGGCATTTATAACCTATTTATTAGTAAATAATTGGAATTACCTTTGCATTGATGATCAATTAGGTGAACTGTTGCCGAAGTTATTTCTTAGCTAGATCTTTAGTTATTATTAATCTGATTTTAGTAAATTGTCATTTAATTTTTAGTTAGCTATTTGTTCCTATTTGAACTGTTTTAATTGTCACCATTTATACAAAAGCACCCCTCTTGTTACTTGAATTGCAAAAGAGACAAATATCTTCAATCCCTGAGGAGACGACCTTACTTGTCCTTTATACAAATCAATAATTTTTTGTGAATAAGCAATCTCATTCTGGTATATCGGATTAAGTAAATTCTTCTGAAACAGGGTGAATCAAATAACTTATTATACATCCAAAGTCCCTACTCCAGTACTTAGAATTGGGTTACAACTACTTTAATTGACAACTAGGTTCATTTTTATTATTGCACAAGTGTCGACAACCTGTCATTTACCTATGCAGTCAATTTGTCCTTTGTTTTTGGTAAACTTGAGAGTTTATTGTTTGATCTGTATGTTCTCTTTGTTAAAGCCTTTTTTAAGGTTTTTTTTTCAAGGAGCCTTTTTTAAGGTTCAATTCTGTTGCGAATTGTTTAGTACCTTGAAAGGTTAATTGGCGGTCACATCATCAACTATCACTTAATTACATGCAATTTTTCCCTTACGGTGTGTTTGGTGCTTCCCAATTCCAATTCTGTTGTTTGGGTAGCGAATTGGTTTGTGGATTTAGAGCTGAATTGCAATTCTACCTGTCCCAATTTTGAGCTTTGAATTCTTTAGTTGGAGGTAGGAATTCAAATTCCAATTCCATAAGTCCGCTACTATTCGAGTCGAGGAGCTTATCAATCTAAGGTAAAATTAGAAAAATGGGTCTTATTTCACTACTCCAGGCTTTTCTCCTGTCCTTGGCACGTCTGAAATTACTGGGCTTGGTAAAAAGGAATTTGTTAAATACATAGGTTTTCAAAACTGTGTAAAAATATATCGTTAATTCTTGAATAAATCCCCTTACTAAAGCAACTCTTTAATTCACATGAACTTTGATTATTGGTGGGGGCAAAATCCCTTTTTTTTTTTTTTAATAAATGACTCTGATGATAAAGAACAGGAAGAAACATTGTTGCGGTTATCAAGAACTACCTACGCAAATTAAGAACTTTATCCTCATTTTGTTAATTCATATTCTGACCTTTCACCTACAATCTATACCTATATATATTAGATAGCAGGTTTTTGACCAGACGCTTCCACGAGTGTCAGAAATCTGAATCTCTTTTTATAATTTTAGATTTATTTGAATTTAATAACCCTTATTTTCTCCTTATCCCTTTCCACTCTTCAATTTACGTGACTCACTAACCCATAAAATTAAAATTCCTAAATTTTAACAAACAGATAATAACCACCCATGCAAAATGATATCTGCAAATTTCAATTCACGTCTCACATTTACTAACGACACTTATCATATCACTAATAATAATACTCACACTTACTATATTACTGATAGCAATAATTAACTGTTAATTTAAAAAACTCGCAACTACGAAAGTCATATATCCAAAATTTAGGAGTCTGTTTGAATTACAATTTTCACAATTCTACGTATTTTAAAAAAAACTCACAATAATTAACCATTAATTTAAAAAACTCGCAACTATGAAAGTCATATATCCATAATTTAGGAGTATATTTGAATTACAATTTTCACAATTCTACATATTTTATTGTCATAATGTATTTTACTCTCATAATCATTCACAAAACTGATGATCACTAACTCATTTTACCCATTTGCATTTGTCATCACATAAATGTATTAGAGAGCAGGTTTTTAACGAGGAGTTTCCACAAGCGTTAGAAATCTAAAACTTTTTTTACTATAATTTTAGATTTATTTTAATTCAATAACTCTTATCTTCTCCTTATCCCTTTTCACTCTTCAATTTACATAACCCATTAATCCACAAAATTAAAACTTAATTTTAACTAACAGATAATGACCACTCCTGCAAAATAATATCTGCAAATTCCAATTCACTTCTCACATTTACTACTAACACTTATCACCCCGCATAAAGGAATAGATTTGTTTCCTGATAGCAATAACTAACCGCTAATTTAAGAAACTTGCAACTACGAAAGTCACATATCCAAAATTTAGGAGTTTGTTTAAATTACAATTTTCACAATTCTACATATCTTATTGTCATAATGTATTTTACTCTCATAATCATTCACAAAATTGATGATCACAAACCGATTTTACCTATTTTCATTTGTCATCACACAAATTAAATAAAGTTAAAAAAAAGATTATGTATCATACTCTTATCATGGATGAATCCCACTTACAAGTATTTCAATCAGTGACGAAACCAAGATTTTTTTTTCTAAAGGGGTTAAAATTTTTCCTAACATAATTATTTTTATATGTTATGTTCAAAATAATTTTGATCTATTTAAATATATGACATCTAAAAATATCAAATTTTAATATTAATTATAAAGAGATGTAAAACATAAATAACATTTTTAAGAAAAAATTAATTCAAGGATAGTTAATTCACACACACACACACACACATAGATACATATATATATTCCCATAATATAAATTAAAATTGTAAAAAATTTGAAGGGTTAACTTTATTTTATACAAATATTTACACAATATGAATTAAAACTTTTAAAACTTAGAGAGAAGGAGCTATGGCCCACATTAGCCCCCCATTGGTTCCATCATTGATTTCAATGGCGTATTAATTTCAAACTTGCAACATTATGAAGGAGAAAACAACTGATCACAAAATAAATCTTATACCATAGTGAACCCACTAAAATATTTTTAAAAGGTTTAGCAAATTCACTTCTAAAAAATACAAGTCTTATTGAACTTTTTTTTTTTTTAGTATGAACTTTACAAAATTCAACAGAATTAATTAAACCACCAATATTGATTTTCATACTAAAAGTTGATTGATGTAAAAAAATCTTTGCATCTTTGTACAAAATTATCAAACCGAATGCATCATGTTTGTAAGTATTTTATTTTAAAATAATTTTCATCTATTTAAATATATGACATCTAAAAATACCAAATATTAACTTTAATTATAAAGGAATGTAAAAAATAAATAACTTTTTTGAGAAAAAATAATTCAAATGTAGTTAATTCATACACACACGCACGCATATACACACACACACATATGTTCTCATAATATAAACTAAAATTGTAAAAAAATTAGGAGGACCAACTTTATTTTACACAAATATTTACATAATATAAATTAAAATTTTTAAAACTTGAGAGGGGTGGTTGTGGCCCCCATTGGTTATATCATTGATTTCAATGGTATCTTAATTCCAAACTTGTAAAATTACAAAGAAGAAAACAACTGATCACAGAATGAATCTTACACTATAGTGATCCCACCGAAATATTTTAAAAAGGTTCACAAGTTCATTTCCAAGAAATACAAGTCTTACTGAACATTTTTTTTGTATTACGAACTCTACAAAATTCAATAGAATTAGTTAAACCACCAATATTAATTTTCATATTAAAAGTTAATTGATGTAAAAAATGTTCGCACCTTTGTACAAGATTATCAAATCGAATGTATAATATTTGTAAGTATTTCATTTTAAAATCAAATAATACATGCAATTACATTTATTTCTATCCATATATCATTCAATTTCTAATATAAATTTCTATTATTATTTCAAGATCCATATTTCACAAAAACGCAATTCTTGAATGATCTACATATTTTGTCATACATTGAACTATTGTTAAATAAATCTTAAATTTTAATTATATTGGTATAATTTTTTAAGTTTTTTCAAATTTATCCTCTCTTTTAATTTCTTCTGTTTAAACAATTTGAATATACTCTCAATTAGTGTAGGATCAACCCTTATAAAAATTAACACTAGTTAGGATAAGAAATAGTAGGGGTATAAACAATAACACAAAAGTGTGGGGGTAATTGTTAGATCAGTTCTTGACTTATGCATGCTTAACAAATGGTGAAATGTTAGTGCCAAGTGTAGATCATTGCATGACAAAAAAAAGAAGAACTCTTTGGTCAAATTTTCTTTAGTCTTGCTCCATTTCCAACCGAGAGAAGAATAGAGAGAAACTTTATGTCTTGCTCTATTTCTAACCGAGAGAAACTAAAGGGAAAGAGTTGAGAGAATCTCCTTGTCTTATTCCACTTCAGCCGAGAGAAACCATAGTGCCTTGTCTCCATTTGCAACTGAGAGAAACACTTTGTCTTGCCTCCATTTCCAGCCGAGGAGAAAGTAGGAAGGTGAGCTAACTTCTAGCTTGAGTTGTAGCAAAAAAATAAGGTAAAATGGCTAGAAACTTCAACCTTTCTATATACTTTAGAGGGATTTGGATGCATGTTTGGTTTGAGGTTGGATTGAAGTAGAAATTGGTAGTAGAAACTTGTTTCATTGCCGGAAATTTCCCCGTTTGGACCGAACTAGAGGTGACTCTTTTTTTTTTCCAAATTGTGGCTCTTGTTTTGCTGCAAGTTGCTAGAAAATCTTGAAGCCCTTTTGATATATGAATCTTGGTGAAAATATAGAATGTATGTGAGCTGGTAGCTGCTGAAATTTCCAGGTTGAAGCCGTGTGTTAAGCATGATACGGACAATCTTGTTCCACAGCTTTTCATTCAAAATTTTGGAAAAGGTTTTTCTAGGAATGTATGATATATGTCTTATTCTTGCTTTGCATGATATATACAGTACGTTTCCCTTTGAATTTAGTAGGAAGTTGATAACTTAGATGGAAAAAGTTTGAAGGAACTGTTGGAAATCTTGCTTGACTGGCCGAGTGAGGGAGAGAGGGAATTTTTCCAGTTTTTCCACGACTTTTGCCTGCAAAATTTCAGATTTTTGTTCGATATACTTTACAACTCACTAATCTTTACAAGCATGTTGGGTTTGAGTGAAAAATAAAAAGTTTCGTTGGAGGAAGGTTCACTTGGCAAACTACCTTCTTGCTGAAATTTTTTCGAGCTTTGGA
Source organism: Coffea arabica (assembly GCF_036785885.1). Taxonomy (NCBI): domain Eukaryota; kingdom Viridiplantae; phylum Streptophyta; class Magnoliopsida; order Gentianales; family Rubiaceae; genus Coffea; species Coffea arabica. Next base: position 54,808,386 of record NC_092331.1, on the reverse strand, counting down.
ACCATGGAAGAGGCTTGAGTTTTGAGCTCTTAAATGCAAATTTCTTTGCCGAGTTTTGCTGGGATGCCTAATTAATACCTTATATCATGTTACAAGCCTGTTATTGTGTGATTTATGATTGAAAGTGAGTAAGTGAGGTGCTGTTTTGGTGAGAAAAGTGAAGAGAGACTTGCTGGGAATTTTCTTGTCTGAACCATAGGGTGAAACTATGTTTTCCAGCTTGTGGCTTCCATTTTTGTCAAAGTTTTTCAAGGAGATTCATGCTTTATAATTACTTCATGATATAATGCATGATTTATGCCTGAACCGTGAAAAAAAGTTGAGTTTTGGGTTAAAAATCCACTTGCATGTAACTTTCTTTTGGAGGAAACTTCTAGCCTTGAACCGAGAAACTTTGTTAAAAGTTATTGTCAAATTTTGATGTGCTAAATCCAAAAGTTATAAGGGAATTGGAGTGGTAATGCTGGAGTTTCTGCTTGGAGCCCGAGAGTCACCATAATCACCATTTTCTTTCTAGATTTAATACTAAAATATTGGCTGCAAGCTTGCACACATTGGTTTATTGAACTTTTAATGTTTCAATCAAAACATGCATGAATAAATTCACTAGTTTTTGGAGAAATTTTGAAATAATCTAGATGAAAAATTTTTTGTCAAAAGAAGTCGAGAGTGAGGGCAAATTTTCCAACCTTATTTCAAGAATTTGGTTGCAAAAACTCTATACATTTTTACCTCCATGTTTGATAACCCTTTTGAAACTAGAGTTATGTGTTATGTCACATATTTTGACTAAGATAATTTAGTAGTTTGGAAAGAAAGTTAGTTTTGTCGAAAGGTCGAGTAATTATAGCTTGGGTATGTCTCAAGAGTCAGTGGTGAGTTAGAAGAAAACCCCTAAGTCAAGGCGTGACTGTCCACTTGATTGAGTGAGTGTTTCTTGTATGTATCATGATTAAATATTAAAGTATGGTTGTGGCTTGTTGCTTGGTGAACTGACGGATTGCTATGTCTAATTGTTTGAATTTTCAACTTAAATTGCTATTATTATTCACTGATAAAATATTAGTGTGTACTTTATCGCACTTGACCTACTTACTTTTGGAACCATCAATTGTTTAATTGCTACTGTTAACTATGCATGACCGTTTTGGGCCCAAACCCTAACGACGGTCGGCCTATTCGAGCCAGCAACGGATTCGATCGAGTAGGCCGATTTTCCTTGTGTACCGTTTATTGGTATACTTGAATATGACCCACCAAGGTGATCACCGAACATTGGATCACCGAGAATGTTGGGTACTGTTGCTTGGGAAATGACACTAAATCACTAAACATGAGTAAGTGCTATGTATTGAATCGGATGGAAGCCACATCTACAGCCTATATCAGTACAGTATCCTTTCACATTGAATGTGTTATTTGTTTTATATTGCTAATGGATATATATATATATCATGCTTTATAATTGATTTGTGATTGCTATGATTATTGTGGGATGGATGGGTTCACTTGGAACGTTACTGAGTATCAGCTCAACCCTTCTATTTGTTTTCCTTACATGAGTGGAAGGCGAGTGTGTGAATGGGGATGGCAATAGAAACGGCTGCATACGGGTACCCGTCCCATGAGAGGAGTAATAGGAAGGAGGATGAGGCGGGGTGAGGACGGGGACGGGGGGAATTTTTCTCCCCCCATTTAAAATGGGGCGGGAAGCGGGGGACGATACCCCCATCTCATCCCCCGTCCCGTCCCCCACTTCAATTTATTAATATAAATAAATGTAAAATATTATATAATCTAATAATAATAAATTTAGAATAATTGGCAACTAAACATAACATTTATCCCATTTCTATTCAATTTCCTAGTTGATATTTGGTACAAGCATGTTATGTATTCTATGAGTATTTTCAAATATTATTTATATAATCCAATTGAGTTTCTTAATTTTCTTGGTGTTTTATTTTAACACTTTTATTTTTTCATTTTTCATTTTTTTCACTTTTTCCAGTTTCGTATTGTATTTTATTCTTTGAATTTAGTTTTGATCTATTGAATAAAAGGTTCTAGAAAAAAAAACTAAATTATCACCCGCGGAGAAAGCGGGATGGGCCGTGGGGGGAGGGTAGGGGCAACAGAGGTGAGGGACGGGGTAGGGGTAGGAGGAGTTTTTTGGCAATGGGGCCTAGGATGGGGAAGGGATCCCCCGCCCCAAACTCGCCGCGTTGCCATCCCTATGTGTGAGAAGTCAGTAGTATAAGTTCGAAACTTAGAGTTCTACATTGGTGAATTTTTTGTATTTGAAGTAAAGTCATGCAGATTTATTATTTTAAGGAATGTACATATTAATTGATATAGTTAAGATAACTCTTGTTTTGGTTGGGGAAATATAAGCTTGAATGGATTGTTAGTAGTTAATCAAAATTAATGTTATCTCTGGAATTAATGTGAGTGAGTGAGTCATGACAGGAGTCAGACTGGCGATCCGCTAAACTCTAGGGTTCGCCCTAGGGTGAGATGGGATCGTCACAGTTGATAGGTAGCATGTAAAAGAATAAAGGTGAGAATTTTTTTTTTAGGTGTCATTTTTTGGATTTTTTTTAGAGTTGTTTTGGGAGTTAATCACCGTAATCATGAAAGACAAAAATAGTTTTTCAAAAATTTGTTAAATCCAAACAAAGACAGTCTGACATTCTTGAACATAGATAGATATCGTGACATACAGCAAATTAAAACTACATAATTAATCAAACGTTTTTCTTGATCTTACATATCTATGGGCCTACTCATTCTCAGTCATTAAGCTATGCAACACATCAGCAACCTGAAATGCAGCTAGACGCTTTGTTTCCTCTTTATAAATGCATTTTTTCCCCAATTCAATTAGTTGTGCTAGTAACTGTCTATCATATCCAGGCTGCAATAGTCTTTTTTGAACTTGATCTTCACATGCACTTGAATCTGGGATCAGCCTATTAACTCTTTCTATAAGGGAATCATTCTCGTCATATTTAACTGAGACATTGGTGATCATTTCAAATAACAAAACCCCAATGAAGTAGACCTCAGTCTTTGTGCAATTGACGAACCCTGGGAAAAAAATAGTAGAGTTTTGGATAAATATAGGAAAAGATATGCCCACATAGATAGAGACTATGACTCCTTTAACAAAGTTTATGTATACAAATCGTTGTATACTAATCGTGTTGGTCATGAGAACAATCAAACTAAAGAGAGTTATGGCAAAATTTTGTCCGAATAATGAAAGTAAAAACATTTTTAAAATCATCTGAGCTTAAAATATTTAATTCAAAAATTGCATACTCTATTCAAAGGAAAATAAAAAATAAAAAAGCAAAAAAGATAAAATCCAGACCAATTAACATTCTAATGCTGTTTGATTCCATATAGAAATATGAATAATGTGTCAAGTGAGGGTTAATATAATCTTTTTACAATTACTAGGGGAAGGTAAGTGATATTTCTAAAACTTCAATGGTGCCAAGTGATATTAAGAGAAAACTCAAGGATGGTTTCTGATATTATCCCTAAAGTTTTATAAAACACTTGAGTGGTGCAAGAAATAGAAATTGCAAGATATTATCATGAAAGCAATGAAGTAAGAGTTGGATAGCCTACCCCAGCATTGACCATCGTAGACAGGATCAGATCGACGACGACGTTCACCAACAGAAGTGACCGTGCCAAAGTCGCACAGCAAAGCCTTATCACCCTGGAATAAAATATCAACATCATGTCAAAATGTTGAATTAAATGTCAATGTATATCCCTAATTTTACAAGAGTTAATCTTACTTTTAATAAGACATTCTCTGGCTTGAGGTCACCATGAATAATGGGATCGGGAAAGTGTGAATGGACCAAATGTAGTCCATAGGCTATATCATGCAAAACTTTCACGATTGACTGTAATTCCAAATCTGCACCAGAAAACAGTTATTGAGTTACGTTACGGGGTAAAAAAAAAAGGAAAAGGTCATTTGCCTTGAAGCATGGACTAAAAGTTTTTCTGTAAAGATTCTCGCAGTTGAAAAGCTGTCTAGACTTGACGACAAAAAGTACTGTGTAATTTCACATAGGATAGTAGTTCTCTGTTTTATTTTCATGTCAGTATGCATACTATTCTTGCATTTCTTTCATTGCTGCTCACATTATTGTTTTCTCACTAGATGACAACAGTTCGCTAGCACATAAGCATCAAGAAGCTGGTCTAATTGAACAATTTCTTCTTAAAGAACCACAAAAATTAAAATTCAACTAATCAAGTTGCTTTTCGTTTTGTCAACATTCTGGTAATGCAAACGCTGTAACAAAAAAAATATAACAGAATGACTTTTAAATTCCACCAATTATAAAAACACCTGGAAAAAAAAATCAAATGCAGAAACCAATTTTTCTTATGCATATGGTGGAAGAATTCGGATACATTTATTTCTATGGAACTTTTATAGACTCTCAGATTTATTTCGATCTTCATCATACGGCAAAAAAAAGAGTACTTAAAAGGACCCAAAAGAGACCATGAGCCCATCATCTTCAACCATATTATATAAGGTTTCCCCGAGTAGAAGAATCTACCTTACTGTTATCATCAAGCCAACCGCGCTGCAATCCATCGTCAGATCATTGGTAAACCACACACTCCGGAAAAGAACATTTTTTCCGGTGAATATTGTTTTTGAGGGATATGTGGGGTAAGATATTTTTGACTTCTTAAATCATGACATATAAAGAAAGGTAAATGGGACAAAATGAACGTGCGCGTAATTAAATGGGAAGTGTATCCAAGGAATATGGGAACTACAGAAGTCTTCTTATCTATCCCACTCTTCCTCTAGTGAATTCAAGACGCAAAAGAACAAACAAAATAAGAACATCAAACCGGTAACATGCCAAATCATGTTGTGTCATCTGTAATAAATTTTTCAATCAACTAAATAAAGGAAACCTCATGATTGCATTTAGTAGGGAACAAATTTAGATATTTAAATTTTAAACGATCAAATGAGACAAACAATTTAGCATTCACAACAAACAAGGATGTCCAACACAATTACCGTAGATTTGTCTTAATACAAAATATATTTCATTTTTTTCTGGATATGTACAAACATATTTTACCGGGATAGCAACAAGCAATAAGGGAAAAACACGAAGTGAAGGTTTTATGCAATCAAAATATAGCAAAAGTAAATCAAATGAAGAAAGATACCATGTAACTTGTGTTTCAGTTGACCACCACTGATATACTCCATGACCAAGCATGCTCTTCTGCAAGCATCATCGAGTCCAAAGCCCACCAATTTGAGCAATGTATCCGCATACAGAAGTCTGTATTCTGATCTAAATTGTATCTCCGCCTATTCAATGTAATGAAACTAAAATAAATTCAATATCATGAAACTGAAAACTAAGTATCTAATTTATATTGCCTTATCATGAAAATGGATAAAGCATATTACCTTTACATATTGATAATAGCCCTGACGCTGTATCTTGAAAGCATAGCTTCCTGGCGGTAGCCCTGTAGGATCCCCATCCTCTACAGTGTGCACATAAATTTTTCCATATTGACCTCCTCCAATAAATACCCCATTGGTCTCAATACTCTCATAAAGTGCTGATTCTGATATCATATGTGAAAAATCCACTGGCGCTGCAAAATAATAACTGATTAGCAACACAACAACAGTTGAAGGATGATCTATGAAATGAATGACAATCAGCCACGCTGCAATGACCTTTTTATTCCTGTGGCAACACGTATTCTACCACGATTAATAAAGTTGACTTGCACATTGTTAACAGTGCACTCAGCTATAACTTAGGGGTCCATTAAATTTACATTATGTCCCTACTGAATAACCATTACTGCAAGCTTAATGTAGTAATTTAGATGGTCAAGCTAGTTACACGTTCTCCAAACAGTGCCTCTCATCTCTTGTTAGACCAACATGCCAAAGGAGCTTTCCTTTTGGATATTGTCTAAAATAGGAACTTGATGAAAGTCTGAATCAAATTTTGCACCAAAAAGTATCATAATCAATAATAAAATTGGTATGCCAAACAAACTTGTTTCAACTAATTAAGAATCCAATTAAGGTTTGACTATCATATCTAACATGCACACCATGCTCACTCTAAGCCATTTCCTAGAACTGTAGCCAGTCACCACAGGGAACATAAACAAAGATTTAGGTGAGCTATTAAGACCAAGATGCGTCCGCCTTGTGTTTTACATTTTCAAACATTTTTTAACATTTCGGTAATGGATGGAGATGTTGTTTGACAGCCAAATGAATGAGTTGTTGATTCCCCCACAGTTGTTTGTTTCTAAAAAGGAATGCAAATTGAAATCTAATTTCCATATAACTTCACAAAGAAGAAAATCTGAGTTTGAAAACCATTTGAAACTTGATACAAAAAAAAAAAAGAACACTTTTACCAAGCACTAATCTAGATATGATTGAATCCCTGTTAGGTCTAGCAAAAAGATGTCACACAGGATACAATCTTTAGTTGAAAGGATCCAAAAATACCAATTTTCAACAATGGACAAAGATTTAATCGTAGAATTGAGCTATACATCACTCATAACATTCAATGGGACTTAAGTGGAACAGTAACTCCTAAATTGAGGATACTCAATCTCATATTTCAAATTCTTGACATACTTCAAATACATAATTGGAGCTTTGTTGACTGTCTTTGAAAACATGCACGTATGTCTTAGCAGACTTAGTGATTACAAATAAATCTAAGCACATACATTATATGAGACGTTACCTTCATCAACGAAAAAGGAACAAAATCTCTCTACATGTCCAATAATGTTGGAGTACTTGAGAAATATCTGATGCAATGGAGATCCAACCTGTTTTTTGCATGCCAAAACTTAAAGTTTAAATAGTTATACAGACAAAATTACATGTTAGGTTAAAACGTTAACACAGTAAATATTCTTAGTAACATTTCCAGACGCAGCACTGTCTACCAATAAATGGAAGATCTTGGTTTAGGGGGGTACTATGTCAGTATGTAGCAAAGTCCATCACACTGGCAAATAACTGAGAACAGCCATATTGAAATAGCTTCGTACTAATACTTAACCTTATACCTGGCAATTAGGGATGGCAATGGGTGTGGGTGACTGCGGGCACCCGTCCCGCGGGGGGCTAATGGGGAGGGGGTTGGGGCGGGGGGCGGGGGAGTGTACCCCCGCCCCGCCACCCGCTTTAAAAAAACCAATATATAAAATATATATAGGTATATAATTATATATAATATATAATTTAATTAGTTACAAACTTATAATAATGATATTATTAGTTATATTTATTATATGATGTCTATTAGTATATATGATATAATTGATATTATTAATTATACTAATAATTATATATGTGTACTAATACAAATTATTAATTGGTTATACTAAATTTACTAATACATTTATACTAAATCCCTAATTACACTTAATACAATAACATTTTTTTTTAAAAAAAACACAAGCACAATAATGAATTAGTGATTGTATTTGTATGAAAAGTGAAAACTTGACTACTTTAGTTATATTTATTTCATCATGTTGGATTGTATTCAAATAATTTTTGTTTGATTGTTTTTATAAGTTTTAATTGTAAAATTACAATTGATGATGTGTTGATATTTTAGTACTTGATTATTTATTAAAATTTAATCATAATAAAATTATATAACAAATTTTTATTAGCCCCACGGGGGCACTCGCGGGGGAAGCGGGACGGGGCGGGGGAGCGGGGGACGGAGGATGGGGCGGGGGCAGGGGGAGTTTGTAGGCAGCGGGGCGGGGGATAGGGGAGAGGTCCCCCGCCCCAACCCCGCCCCGTTGCCATCCCTACTGGCAATTGGGTTGGTTGGGTGGGTTAATATTGGATTTTCATTTAAATGAGTTATACCCAACCCGCCCAACTTTAAATTGGATTAATTCTGGATTGGGTCATATTGGGTCATCTCAAACTCATGACCCAAATATGACCCAATATATTAATTAATAGATTTTGATACATAAACTTTCTCAAATATATTTTCATATACAAAAAAAAAAAATTAAGTGGGTGCCCAACACAAATACCCAAATCGCCCAAAAAAAGATTTTATTCTAATATTTTCACAAAGAAAGTATGATAATTTTGGATTTATGTAGTTTTTACATATTGAGAATACGGTTTATAAAAACAAAAATCTTTTAGCATGATTGAGTTATGTGGTAGTTATTAAGCACCGAGGGCATGAGTAGTTGTAAGTTGACATTAACGTCTCAAAATTAATTTCAAATTTAATCATGTTCAAATTCTTTATACTGAACATTTTGATGACGATAATATAAATGAAAAAAAAGTCACATTGTAGCTAAATATCTAACTCATAAATGCAAATTAATTTTTTTGTCACGATGAATCTGGCAACTATTCTAACACATCTGGCCTTTTCCATATCGGGTAATACCCTATTAAGTATGTAACCAAGGAATTAAAAATAGGCCAAGTAAAAAAAAATTAACTTGCTTGGACAAGAGATTATTTGCCCAAATATATTTGTTTACATCACCATTATAATTTTCATACACCTTTTTATCTTCCCAATTATCTTTTTATCTCATGTCGCGCCCCATTTTTCGTGACGGAAAAATATAAGTATAAAAATAGGTATTTACAAAATATGTAATCTTATTTTAAAATAAATGAAAAAGGACCTAGAATGGGACTTTAAAGAATGCGACAATTTGGGTCCAAAATTTAGTCTAAAAGGGTTTTTAAGAAAAAATAGGAGTCGCCACTTGGTATGAAATTTTGGTGTACCAAGTCACCCAAAAAATAAAGTAAAATAAAATAAAATAAAACCCTTTTTGACAACTCCAGGTCTTTGAAAACAAGAGAAAATGGATTCGGGAGTCACGGTTGAAGAAAGGGAAGGCAAAGGTTCGATTAACTCAAACCTAAGGCACCCTTTCAACCTAGTCTAAGCTAGTTGCGAGGTTTAGTCAAAAGACGGCCTAAAGGGTCTAGCGTTGGACTAGCCCATTTTTAAAAATCCTTACTAGCGTTGGACTAGCAAGTAAGCGGAGGGAGAAACCACAACTAGCGTTGGACTAGTGTGGTGACGTCATGCATTTTTAATACATAATAAGACAAGTAGACATAAATTAAAACAAATAAACACATAAGAGCACGTAGCACGTAACACATAAGCATAATATCTAGATGCAAAAATCCTAAGGAAAGCAAGTAAGGCACGTAACACATAAGCCACATAAGCACACAACCTATCTATTACATCGGGGAGCGCCTAACTACAATCTAAAAGGGGAAATAAAATAAAACAAATCTAATTATCCTATCTATTACATTTTTGAGGTATTTAAATGCCTCTCAAATAATTATAAAATTAACTAAAAAAGTATAAGAAAATTTAAATGATCATTCAAATCAAATAAACAAAGCATATAAAAATATATAAACATATAGGAGCACGTAAGAGCACATAAGAGCACGTAATTAACATTGAAATAATAATAATGAGGTACCTCCCTTTTGAAGTGGTGACTAAATGGAGTCAAATTGTCCTATTTATACTCACAATGAACAAAAGAATCATGGCACCAATTTAATTTTAAAAAAAAACAATAATAATAAAAGTACTAAGCTCACGCTAATATGTCAAACATAAAGAAATTTAAAATATCTAAAAATTACAAGTTGAATATGTTCAAAAGTAACATAATTAGTTATTGAAGAAAAGAAACAATCATAATAAAGAGAGCCAAAATTTGTCAAGGACTGAATTACAAAAAGTTGAAAACTTTTGGGGGACAAAAATTATATTTTCCAAAGTTCAGGGGTCCAAATTAAATGAAAGATAAAATTCAGGGACCAAAGTGAAATTAATTTAAGGACCGAGTTGAAAGGAATTTAAAATGTTATGGGCCGCAGTGAAAGTACTTGAAAGTACAGGGACTGAAGTGCAAGTTCGTTTCTGATTTGGGCAAGAAGAGGGCATCGGGCCTCCCTTTTTATTTTACTTGGGCCAAACCTACCTAAGCCCAACTGAAAACCCAACCTAAAACACACAGGCCAGCCCGTCTTTTATCACTCAAACCCAACCAAAATATATGGACTCAAAACTCTTAGCCCAACAGAAACCCAAAAGAAAATAAACCAAAACCCATTTTCATAACCCAACCAAAACTAACTCTTGGCCCAACCGAAATAAAACATTAGCCCAAACCCCTTTTTTCTTTCTTTCTTTTCTTTCTCTTTTCTTCCCCATACGTTTCCTTTCCTTCTTCTTCGGCCAACCGAAGAAGCTTCAGCTGGTAGCCATGGTGGCGGCGCCACCGGACCGCCGGTCACCGGCGACTTTTCCAGTGGCCAAAATTTCTCAAAATACATCTTTCCACTCCATTTTTCGCGTAGGTTCCATTTCCGGAGTTAATTTTTACAAAAGATGACCCGAAGGTGGCCGAAAAGCAAAAAGCCAGTCCAGTTTTTTATTTTTTAAAACACTATAATCTTCACCAAAAATCTTAAAAATTATGCCAAAACCCTCCTTATAACTTCTACATTACAACTATAATCTAAGTTGAACAAGAAAACAACATAAAAAGGCTGAATTAAGGCAAAACAGTCCCTAAAATTCTTTTTGGCATTTTTTCAAACAATTAACATGCATTCACAGAAATCATCTTTTCCTTAATGTTTATTCATGGCTTTACCCCAAAATTTCAACAACACCAGCAGCAACAACAAGAAAACAGCAGGAACAACCAATAATACATGAATTCAACACGATAAAGAAAAAAAAACGGGAAATAGTTCAATGGAAGTGTTGATACCTCTTATGACCTTAGTTAAAATTGTTGATGAAATTCCAATCTCCTCGCGTCCGATTGCTTGCTTTCTTGTGCTTGATTCTGTGTGTGTATATTAGGAAAAGAGAGGGAGCCGAATGGAGAGAGGAGTTTTTCTTTTTTTTTTCTTGTTATGGCTTGTCTTCTGTCCTGTGGGAGAGAGCCGAGAGAGGAGATTTTTGTAGCCAACAGTAGAGCCTTTTTTGTGTGTGTTTTTTTTTCCTCCTTTTCCCCCAGAGAGAGCCGAGTGATGTCTTGACTAGGAGTGTTAAGTTGGGCCAAATGATGATTTTTTCTTCCAAAGACAAGAAGTATGCATGGGCTATCAATGATGAATTTTTTACCAAAATGGGAAGAAATGTTAATGAGGATGGAGTGTAAAAATGGGTTAATAGTGGTTCTGATGAAACAAAATGATTAGAATGATTTTTTTTATTTTCTTAATTTTCCTTCTTTTGTTTTGTTTTGTTTGTTTGTTGTTTTTTTTTTAATTTTTCTTCTTTTCCTAAAACAAACCTGCAAAAATGAGAAAAATGCAAATTAAAATGCAAGAAAATAAATAACTCATTAAATAGAAAAAATTCAAGAAAATATTAAAAATTGACAAAAATTTGGTGTCTACAGCTTGTCCCTCTTTGTCTAGAGTTTCAAAGAAACTCAAGACAAAGACGTAGACACCAAATTGTTTACCTGTCTCTTCTAACTGCACCTGAGTTAAATTAAACAAGCTAACACTTGGTTGAAATTATTGGACAAAATGATGCAATAACATTGCAGAGCATATGACCGAACTCATGTAGAGTTGCCTACGTATCCCGCCATGGGAATCAGGTCAAACGTAGTTCGAATGCAAGTGAACCACAACGAAACAAGTGCATTGACCAACTATGGTCTTTGCAAAGTCGAAAAAGTCTGAGCTCTCAGAACTTCTAAACATGAAACACAAAATGAATGAGAAATCACAATTATTAGTCAAAACAGTCAAGAAAAGTAACTTGTCATAACTAGAAAAAGATGCGCGGAGGGACGCGGTTACGCTCCAACAGAAAATTAAATTTGTCTTTTCAAAAAAGATGCGCGGAGGGACGCGATTACGCTCCAACAGGAAATTAAATTGTCAAGAAGGGGAGATAGAAGGGTGCGCGGTGGACGCTGAGACTCACCAACAGGAAATTAAATTGATGCGCGCAGGGACGCGATTACGCTCCAACAGGAATTTAAATTTGTCAAGAATGGGAGATAGAAGGGTGCGCGGTGGACGCTGAGACTCACCAACAGAAATTTAAATTTATGCGCGGAGGGACGCGATTACGCTCCAACAGAAAATTTAATAGTCAAGATGGGGAGATAGGAGGGTGCGCGGTGGACGCTGAGACTCACCAACAGAAATTTAAAATGTCAAGAATGGAAGGTAGAAGGGTGCGCGGTGGACGCTGAGACTCACCAACAGAAAATTAAATTTGTCATTTAGGAAAAGATGCGCGGAGGGACACGATTATGCTCCAACAGAAAATTAAATTTGTCAAGAAGGGGAGATAGAAGGGTGCACGGTGGACGCTGAGACTCACCAACAGAAATTTAAAATGTCAAGAATGGAAGGTAGAAGGGTGCGCGGTGGACGCTGAGACTCACCAACAGAAATTTAAATTTATGCGCGGAGGGACGCGATTACGCTCCAACAGAAAATTTAAATTGTCAAGAAGGGGAGATAGAAGGGTGCGCGGTGGACGCTGAGACTCACCAACAGAAATTTAAAATGTCAAGAATGGAAGGTAGAAGGGTGCGCGGTGGACGCTGACGCTGAGACTCACCAACAGGAATTTAAATTGTCAAGAATGGGAGGTAGAAGGGTGCACGGTGGACGCTGAGACTCACCAACAGAAAATTAAATTTGTCAAGAAGGGGGATAGAAGGGTGCGTGGTGGACGCTGAGACTCACCAACAGGAAATTAAATTGATGCGCAGAGGGACGCGATTACGCTGCAACAGACAATTAAATTTGTCAAGAATGGGAGGTAGAAGGGTGCGCGGTGGACGCTGAGACTCACCAACAGGAATTAAATTGATGCGCGGAGGGACGCGATTACGCTCCAACAGAAAATTAAATTGATGCGCGGAGGGACGCGATTACGCTCCAACAGGAATTTAAATTTGTCAAGAATAGGAGATAGAAGGGTGCGCGGTAGACGCTGAGACTCACCAACAGGAAATTAAATTGTCAAGAAGGGGAGGTAGAAGGGTGCGCGGTGGACGCTGAGACTCACCAACATGAAATTAAATTGATGCGCGGAGGGACGCGATTACGCTCCAACAGGAATTTAAATTTGTCAAGAATGGGAGATAGAAGGGTGCGCGGTGGACGCTGAGACTCACCAACAGGAAATTAAATTGTCAAGAAATAACAGATTGGTGGGATAAAACCCGAATCCAATAAAATAAAACGGTCAGTGGGATAACACCCAAACCTGCCGAATCCCAACATGATATACAAAAGACACGTTATTGGGTTGAACCCGATGCTAACGGATGTGAAAAAAACATAACACACGTTAGTGAGTCAATACTCGATGCTAACGGTGATGAAAGACACGTTAGTGGGTTGGACCCAATGCTAACGGATGTGAAAAAAAATAGCACACGTTAGTGAGTCAAATCTCAATGCTAACGGTGATAAAAGACATGTTAGTGGGTTGGACCCGATGCTAACGGATATGAAAAAGTAAAACACGCGTTAGTGAGTTGTACTCGATGCTAACGGTGATAAAAGACATGTTAGTGGGTTGGACCCGATGCTAACGGATATGAAAAAGTAAAACACGCGTTAGTGAGTTGTACTCGATGCTAACGGTGATAAAAGACACGTTAGTGGGTTGGACCCGATGCTAACGGATGTGAAAAAATAAAACACGCGTTAGTGAGTCATACTCGATGCTAACGGTGATAAAAGGCACGTTAGTGGGTTGGACCCGATGCTAACGGATGTGAAAAAATAAAACACGCGTTAGTGAGTTGTACTCGATGCTAACGGTGATAAAAGACATGACACACGTTATTGCATGAAAAAGTTCTTGAATACTTACCTGAAAAATCATTTCAGAAATTGACTCAATTTGAATCAATTTTGTTCAACCAATCATCTGCTTTGCATTTTGACATTGTGGCTCAAGTTGGTGGATTTGTAATCTTTTTTTGTTTTTTTGTTTTTTTTGTTTTTTTTTTGTTTTTGAAAAAAAACAAAGGTGACAAATTCTAAAACTTGAAGAATACCAATGACAACTCTCCTTTCAAGAGATTTGAGAGGTACATACATGTGTCACTATCTTCTCGACTTTAAAAAACTTTTTTTTTTCACAAAGCCGATTTAGAATGTATTACCAAAATTGGAGCTCACTCCTTTTGATATTTGCCCCAGTGTAAATCATGTTTAACGAAAGCCACATTTTCATGCTTTTGAAAAAGCAAAAAGAGTGATCATATGATACCAATACCATGTGATTCCTTGTGCTCCTTTTGGCCCTGAGAACCATGCAAGCATGATCCTTCGATGTCAAAACTGCTCCTCAAGAGTTGTGCTGCAACTTGTTTTGAATCTTCTCCATTTTTCAGCATCAGTCAGCCATACCACACTTTGTACCACAAATCAACTTTTCTAATGACCAGATTTGAATGAATGGCCAGTATCTCAAGTGTCAGCAACCCGCTTTTCGTTCATGATTTTCTTGTGCTCCAAAATCTCACCTTGATGACCTCAACCTTTCGGATTTTCACAAAGGTCACACCTTTTTATTTTATTTTGTTTTCATTTTCTTCTTTTTTTTTTCTTTTTCATCATTCTCTTTTTTTTTTCTTTTTTTCTTTTTTTCTCATTCTTTTGAAGACACCCTTTCAGGTTTTCACCTAATGAACAAATCTTGTTAACGACATTTATCAACTCAGAAATGTATTTAAAGAAAGGATGGCATCAGCGCGACAACCATTCCCATGTAAAAATGGTGAAGGTGTACTGACATCAATTGCCATTTGATTAAGTGATTTTTATTAGAAATACCACTAAAGCGGAGGTCGAGACTTTATGATTTTTATGATGGGGGCATGTGGGGTGTAGAAAAAGTGTTAAACTTCAAAGCAAAATCTTCAAAGAGGTTTCAAAAATCCTAAGACCGCATTCTATCAATATTTGCCCCATTATGAGGGTATTAAAACCGAAAAAATTGCCCCAGTTTGGCTTTTGACTTCTTTTTTCTTTTTTTTTCATGACAAATAAGAGATAAAAATTTACCCCAGTATGGAGTTTGCAATCTTTAGGAGGGCTATCAAATGAAAGGTTGAATTATTCTGGAGGTTCAATGGGGAAAACTAGGGATAAGATGTTCAAAGAGAAAAGAAGAAGGCTCGCCTTTGATCCGCCATAGATGGTATTTCAAAAAGAAAAATCATATAATCAGATAAAGAATTTATTTCACATGTCTGAATTGATTGGCAGAGGAAAGACCTGTCCATCCAGTTCTGTAAGAATGGACGTTCCTCCGGATAGCACTCTTTGAACAATAAATGGCCCTTGCCAAGTCGGAGCAAACTTTTCTTTAACCTCCTCTTGAATCGGAAGAATTTACTTCAAAACCTTATCCCTCACTTCAAATAAGCAAGATTTGTCTTTCTTGTCATAACTAACGAACCATCCTTTGATGATAGCATTGTCCATGACAAACATTCAACCTCTTTTTCATCAATCAGAGATAGCAACTCATTGTGCTCCTTAATCCATTTGATTTCCTCTACCTAAGCCTTTGTCAAAATGTGCAAGGACGGGATCTCGGTTTTGGCATGTATTACCACTTCCATTTCAGCATAAGAGGGCAAGGTGTTGCCCTAACTTAGAAATGTAATCTCCAATGAAACGCTCCCAGAGTTCAATTGCAAAATTTGCAAAATCGAAGGAAAAACTCTCTTTTTTTTTCAATCCCCTTTTTTTTATTCTCTTTTTTTTTCGTTTTTCCATTTTTTCCTCCTTTTTTATTATTCTCTTCTTTTTTTTTCTTTCATTCCCCCTTTCTTTTCTTTTGTCTTTTGTCTTTACTTTTTTTTTTCCTTTATTCTTTCTCTTTTTTTTTCGCTTTTCATTCCCCCTTTTTCTTTTCTTTTCTCTTTTTTTTTTCAAGTTGGCTGCTAAAGTATGTACTCCTTTTGAGCAAATAGCCGATCCTCCACTTTGCAATGTAGCATTATTGCTCCATTTTTATTCGTGACTAATCTCCAAATTTGCAAGTTGAATTGCACTTTTTCCTCGATCTCAACCATAAACACCTGCATAAGGAGAATTTTTCAAAGCACTTGAATTTTTCAATTTTCAATTTTTTTTTGTTTTTTTTGTTTTTTTGTTTTTTTTTTTGAGTAATGATATAACAATTAACATTCATGCAAAGTGTTGACTTATCAAGATTTGAGAAATATACTTGACCTTGGACATACCCTACAAATGTATTAAAAATTTTACCTCAATTTGAACCTATTTGACAAAATCTCACAGATATATTACAAAAATTTTTGCCCCAATTTGGGTCTATTCTAAAATTTTATTCGAGTGATTCTCCATTTATTCGGACAAAACAAGAAAACTGTGTCTTCCAAAATTTAAAAAAACTAACATGCAATGTGAGTTGATGTACAATAGAAAAAATGCATTTTTCCACAAAAAACTTTAAATGCCATGTAGAAAGCTCCATGATAAATCTCTCAAAACAAAACCAAATTACAAAAGATCTCTTCCTCTTTTTGGGATCGATATCGAGGGAAAAGGGTCCTCTTCTCGTTGGCTCATCTTTTAGGACCAAACAAATGGGTATTACTCATGATTTTGAGGTGACTCAGGGAGATGGTATGTCAGGATCTGTCTTTTTTTTTTTTTGTGCCCAAATTGTATCCAACACATTCAGTATCACATCTTGGTGAAAGCAAATAGCTTATCACCCTTATTTCTTAAGAAAATTCAGTTAACATATAAGCTCTATGGGCTTGTAATGTATGGGTAGAAACGATAGTTAAACATATGGAAACAAGTTATGACCTAATGATCATGAGTAATTGGTAAATTCCTTAAAGGCGAAATCTTCACTTCAAATTGTCATGAAAGATAAGTCAGCAATGGACTTTATGAGCTTGTAATGTGGCTTAACAATGATAGCTAAAAAAAAAAAAAAAATAGAATTTTCAAGGACAACGCACTTAAGATCGCCTTCTTTCACAAAAATTGCCCCAGTTTTGGATTTAAAATCCGGGACCCCCTTTTTCTTATCAATCCTCTTTTTTCTTCAACAATCACTAAGGGAAATGCAACATTGGATGTCTTCGCATTTTTTTTTTTTTTCTATAATCATTTTTTCATTTTTTCCCAATTTTCTTTTCTCTCTCTTTTTTTTTTTTTACCAATACTGATATCCCAATGTCAATGATAAAATTGAAAACTCCCTAATTTGGAGTATATATGGCCCCTCTTTCTTTTCAACAGTGAAGACCAAAATATCAATGGTAGAGTCAAATTCCCCCAACTTGTAATTTTTCTCTTGCAAAAAATTTTGAGCATTTTTGCCATTTTTTTTTCAATTCTCAAATCTCCTTCCCCAGTGTGGGGGTGCGATCATAAGTGCTTTTGAAACGAACCACCAATTTAGACTCAAATGGGGATGCAAAGGATAGAAAGTGTTTGGATAGTAGAAACAATGGCCAAAGCATCATTCTTGTTTCTCATGACAACCAAAGTAAAGAATAGCCCATTGAGAAAATCCATTTCGTTTTGACATTTGAGAATTTTTCATGGATGGTCATGATCATTTAGATTTTTATTTGAAACGGAATTCTATTTTTGGAGGTTCAAATGGGAAAATAAATGATAAAATCTATATAGATAGAGAAACAAAAGCCTAAAGTATCATTCCAAATTTTCAAAACAAATAAAAAGTAATATACATTTTTGTTTTCACTCAGATGTGGATTGAATCTGGTTAGACACACTGGACATTTTCATAGTAAAATTGTCTCACTTTGAAGCTAGTCAATCAATGCGACTGACTTTGGAGGTTCAATAGAAGTGGACAAAAAATGAAAAAAGTGTCGGGGTTGATCTTTATGACAAACTATCAAATTTGTATGACCCCTTTTATTTTCGACTACTCCCATTGAATAGTTTAGATCACAAATCTAGTGTATGCAAAGAATTTTGGGAATTTGACGTGCACTCATGAATTTTGAACAAGAGGTCGAAAAATTTCAATTTTTATTCCTTAAAATCTATCATGAAATCTCTCAATGAGCAAATAAAGAATGAATATATACAAAACAATAATTGTCTAAATAAAAACTTTATTATTCAAATGTTTGAAATTTTTTTTTTTGGGTCAAATATAATACATGTGAGCAAATAAAAATCTCTAAAGAATACATTTTCAAATATATACACACTTTCTCCTTCTATCTTTTGAGACAAAATATATTAGAAACAATGAATCAAAAGATTTTTGAGATACTTTACACTAGCGTTTTCAAATGGATTTTTCATTCATTTTTTTCATCATCGTTTTTTTTTTTTTTACATTGTAGGATCTGCCCAAGAATCAAGCAACACTTGTAATTTTCAAAATTTATCAGACCAAAAATATTATCAGATATAGGAAAAATATTTTTACCTTGTTGAAACAACTTTTATAAATGCAGGGGAGGGGGAAAAAATAAAAGCAAAATACCCAGAGTTAGTAAGCAAAACTGCAAAATCGGTATGCATGTCCTATGGGGGAACCCTTTTATGCCAAGAGTTGGCCTAGTATGAAAAATGCAATCCTCTGGGGTAGGCACCATACAATACCTGATGGATCCGATCGACTTATTGAGATTCAATGAAAAGACAATTTTGAAAAGACTGGATAATTGGAGTGACAAAAGACAATTTGTTCTAATAAAATGAGGACAAAGTCCGAATGGATTGATTGTTTTGATTGACACATAAAGTGATGTTAAAAATCAATTTAGTGTGAAAAACTTATTTTTGAAAGGATTGAAATATCTCGACTAGTTTCTTCGGTGAACCATAGATCGAAACTTTAAAAGAGAATAAACGAGTTAAATGGATCGAATGAAATTGATGGTTAGTTCAAAAAATTGACTGGATTATCCTAAAAATGAATAAAGTTGATCAAATGAATTGGATGGAATTGAGAATTTATTCAAAAAAAAATAAAAAAATAAAATTGATTAAATGAATAATGAATTGAATGGAATTGATGATTAATTCAAAATTGATTGTATTGGCCTAAAAATGAATAAATTGGTCAAATAGATTGGATAGAATTGCCAGTTTATTCAAAAATCGACTTGATCACTGACCAAATGAACAGAATGAAATTGATGATTTATTCAAAATGAAATTGAATGAAGATGAAATTAAAAACGAGCAAAATTGTAAGGATCGAATGATCTATAAAAAAAAATCGACTCAATCATATTAGATGTAAAAATGAAATGAATGAAATTGATGATTTATTCAAAATCGACCGAATTGCCCTAAAAATAGGTAAACTGGTCACATGAATTGAATGAAATTTAATTTATTCAAAATTGACCGAATCACCCTAAAAAAGGGTAAATTGGTCAAACGAAATTGCTGATTTATTCAAAATTGACTTAGTCCTAAAAGTGAAGAAATAGGAAAAAATGGATCGGATGAATTTGATGAATAAAATGGTCCAATGAAATTGATGGTTTATTCCAAAAATTGATTGAATTGTCTACCCATTGAAAATTTTCAAAAATTCATTATGATTCATTAGTCTATGAGCCTTCGAAAATCAAGATTTGGCCTTAACATACTTATCATCTCAACAATGAGGAATTTGTGAATTTCTTCAACTTAATGTCCTTTACGCAAGGGATTTTTACCAATTCTGATAAAATGGCCAAAAAGTGATTATTAAAGGCTCATATTCTAATGCGTAAAAACTGTTCCATTATTTTCAATGCCGTCACACGGAAGGGATCAAATCCTACCTTACCTTGTGCACTACCCCTTTGGATGGTACAAAAAATATAAACGTGTAAGTCTCATTGGATTATATATCCGAGACAAAAGGTGGTTTATTCCTATAACGGGATTCCCTAAATGGCATTCCCTCTAAGGTTTATGCATGATACCAATTTATCAAAGCGACTAAATATGCAGTATACAAATGAAACACGACCTAAAAGAACCCCCTTTTGTATGCCGGGGTGAGCCTAAAATGAAATGTAATCATGCTGTAAATGCGAAGCATTGAATTTAAACGTGTCATATCAAATAGGGTAGACTCCTAGAGAGTACCATGCCAGGACTCTTATTTTCTAGGGTTTATGAATGCAATGGAGACAAAACCCAAGAAAAGTTAGTTCAATCAGACAAATACACATAACACATTGTAGCAAAGTAATACACAAAGATAAAACAATAAAGAGGGGTTGGATCCCTCCCCTCGTGAATAGTGTTCCTAATAGGGTAAGGCAGACTCTACCCTAGGTAAACTATCATGGATGCATGAGGTATCGGCTCACTAATGCATCTAGACTCGATAGGTTTTAGATCCCCGAGCCTTCAGACTTAGAAACCAAAGGTCATCAATCCCAAGGTTCTTTGTCGGTGGCTCGAGCGATTCCCCAGACATTGCTACGTGCACGTCGTGCCACGGCCACATGTCCAAGTGAATCTATCAAAAATTCTCAATTTTCGACTAAAAGCTAAAGGCTATCAACCCAAAGCTTAAAATGGAAGATTGAGTGACCCCTCGAATCATGCTACGCACACGTCGTGTCGCGATCACACATCCAAGTGGGTCGCCTAATCCTAATAGGGAAGAGTGGCGTGACAAGCCACTAAAGAAAAATAAATGAGGGATAAAATAAAACGTATGCACGTATGCTAGTGCTCGGTTTGGAGGGGAGGGATCGAGAACCAATGCGAGGCTCTAGGGTAATATCCCCCCATCCAAATGCAATGCAAAGCGCGGGATAACATACATAAACTATCCATCCATCAATCGTACACAAATAGATGAGGGAGTGAATTGATACGCGCGCAATGCAAAAAATCCTAAAAAAGAGAAAATGCAACCCTAAACATCCAAATGCGATAAATAAAAGGGTTAAAAAGAGAAAAGACAACTAAACCAAGTGCTTGGACTCTCTAGCGTCCCCAGTGGAGTCGCCAAGTTGTCGCGCCCCATTTTTCGTGATGGAAAAATATAAGTATAAAAATAGGTATTTACAAAATATGTAATCTTATTTTAAAATAAATGAAAAAGGACCTAGAATGGGACTTTAAAGAATGCGACAATTTGGGTCCAAAATTTAGTCTAAAAGGGTTTTTAAGAAAAAATAGGAGTCGCCACTTGGTATGAAATTTTGGTGTACCAAGTCACCCAAAAAATAAAGTAAAATAAAATAAAATAAAACCCTTTTTGACAACTCCAGGTCTTTGAAAACAAGAGAAAATGGATTCGGGAGTCACGGTTGAAGAAAGGGAAGGCAAAGGTTCGATTAACTCAAACCTAAGGCACCCTTTCAACCTAGTCTAAGCTAGTTGCGAGGTTTAGTCAAAATTTTCCTAATCTAACCCTTAATTTTATCACGTTTGGATGTTTCCTACATGGATGCAAATCTAAAAATATCGAAAGGGACAAAATGTTCATTCAAGGGTTTAATTGGATCAATCGCATTAATTGCGAAGGCCAAAATGAATCCTTGAAGGTGTCACGAGGATGCAAATGATGAAAAATAAAATAAAATAAAAGAAATTAAATTATATACATATATATAAGTGATCAAAGAAAAAGGGAATGCAACATAAAGGGTACGGGAGGCGAAAAAATTCGTGACATAATTTTCTTATACATGGATTAATAGGGTATTTAAACTATAGAGTTATAATCACCCATTTTCCATGTTTGAAAAATAATTATCCTAACATGAACAAGCAAATGAACTAGCTTAAATGAGATGCAATTCTAAATGACATGATTAACACCTATAGAGAATATGGGATAATATAATAGGGAATATCATACAAATGAGAAAATATCCTAAAAATGAAAATATGCATGAAAATGTAGTGAATAGCACACAAAGATGAATCTAACGCAAGACGGCCTAAAGGGTCTAGCGTTGGACTAGCCCATTTTTAAAAATCCTTACTAGCGTTGGACTAGCAAGTAAGCGGAGGGAGAAACCACAACTAGCGTTGGACTAGTGTGGTGACGTCATGCATTTTTAATACATAATAAGACAAGTAGACATAAATTAAAACAAATAAACACATAAGAGCACGTAGCACGTAACACATAAGCATAATATCTAGATGCAAAAATCCTAAGGAAAGCAAGTAAGGCACGTAACACATAAGCCACATAAGCACACAACCTATCTATTACATCGGGGAGCGCCTAACTACAATCTAAAAGGGGAAATAAAATAAAACAAATCTAATTATCCTATCTATTACATTTTTGAGGTATTTAAATGCCTCTCAAATAATTATAAAATTAACTAAAAAAGTATAAGAAAATTTAAATGATCATTCAAATCAAATAAACAAAGCATATAAAAATATATAAACATATAGGAGCACGTAAGAGCACATAAGAGCACGTAATTAACATTGAAATAATAATAATGAGGTACCTCCCTTTTGAAGTGGTGACTAAATGGAGTCAAATTGTCCTATTTATACTCACAATGAACAAAAGAATCATGGCACCAATTTAATTTTAAAAAAAAACAATAATAATAAAAGTACTAAGCTCACGCTAATATGTCAAACATAAAGAAATTTAAAATATCTAAAAATTACAAGTTGAATATGTTCAAAAGTAACATAATTAGTTATTGAAGAAAAGAAACAATCATAATAAAGAGAGCCAAAATTTGTCAAGGACTGAATTACAAAAAGTTGAAAACTTTTGGGGGACAAAAATTATATTTTCCAAAGTTCAGGGGTCCAAATTAAATGAAAGATAAAATTCAGGGACCAAAGTGAAATTAATTTAAGGACCGAGTTGAAAGGAATTTAAAATGTTCTGGGCCGCAGTGAAAGTACTTGAAAGTACAGGGACTGAAGTGCAAGTTCGTTTCTGATTTGGGCAAGAAGAGGGCATCGGGCCTCCCTTTTTATTTTACTTGGGCCAAACCTACCTAAGCCCAACTGAAAACCCAACCTAAAACACACAGGCCAGCCCGTCTTTTATCACTCAAACCCAACCAAAATATATGGACTCAAAACTCTTAGCCCAACAGAAACCCAAAAGAAAATAAACCAAAACCCATTTTCATAACCCAACCAAAACTAACTCTTGGCCCAACCGAAATAAAACATTAGCCCAAACCCCTTTTTTCTTTCTTTCTTTTCTTTCTCTTTTCTTCCCCATACGTTTCCTTTCCTTCTTCTTCGGCCAACCGAAGAAGCTTCAGCTGGTAGCCATGGTGGCGGCGCCACCGGACCGCCGGTCACCGGCGACTTTTCCAGTGGCCAAAATTTCTCAAAATACATCTTTCCACTCCATTTTTCGCGTAGGTTCCATTTCCGGAGTTAATTTTTACAAAAGATGACCCGAAGGTGGCCGAAAAGCAAAAAGCCAGTCCAGTTTTTTATTTTTTAAAACACTATAATCTTCACCAAAAATCTTAAAAATTATGCCAAAACCCTCCTTATAACTTCTACATTACAACTATAATCTAAGTTGAACAAGAAAACAACATAAAAAGGCTGAATTAAGGCAAAACAGTCCCTAAAATTCTTTTTGGCATTTTTTCAAACAATTAACATGCATTCACAGAAATCATCTTTTCCTTAATGTTTATTCATGGCTTTACCCCAAAATTTCAACAACACCAGCAGCAACAACAAGAAAACAGCAGGAACAACCAATAATACATGAATTCAACACGATAAAGAAAAAAAAACGGGAAATAGTTCAATGGAAGTGTTGATACCTCTTATGACCTTAGTTAAAATTGTTGATGAAATTCCAATCTCCTCGCGTCCGATTGCTTGCTTTCTTGTGCTTGATTCTGTGTGTGTATATTAGGAAAAGAGAGGGAGCCGAATGGAGAGAGGAGTTTTTCTTTTTTTTTTTCTTGTTATGGCTTGTCTTCTGTCCTGTGGGAGAGAGCCGAGAGAGGAGATTTTTGTAGCCAACAGTAGAGCCTTTTTTGTGTGTGTTTTTTTTTCCTCCTTTTCCCCCAGAGAGAGCCGAGTGATGTCTTGACTAGGAGTGTTAAGTTGGGCCAAATGATGATTTTTTCTTCCAAAGACAAGAAGTATGCATGGGCTATCAATGATGAATTTTTTACCAAAATGGGAAGAAATGTTAATGAGGATGGAGTGTAAAAATGGGTTAATAGTGGTTCTGATGAAACAAAATGATTAGAATGATTTTTTTTATTTTCTTAATTTTCCTTCTTTTGTTTTGTTTTGTTTGTTTGTTGTTTTTTTTTTAATTTTTCTTCTTTTCCTAAAACAAACCTGCAAAAATGAGAAAAATGCAAATTAAAATGCAAGAAAATAAATAACTCATTAAATAGAAAAAATTCAAGAAAATATTAAAAATTGACAAAAATTTGGTGTCTACAGCTTGTCCCTCTTTGTCTAGAGTTTCAAAGAAACTCAAGACAAAGACGTAGACACCAAATTGTTTACCTGTCTCTTCTAACTGCACCTGAGTTAAATTAAACAAGCTAACACTTGGTTGAAATTATTGGACAAAATGATGCAATAACATTGCAGAGCATATGACCGAACTCATGTAGAGTTGCCTACGTATCCCGCCATGGGAATCAGGTCAAACGTAGTTCGAATGCAAGTGAACCACAACGAAACAAGTGCATTGACCAACTATGGTCTTTGCAAAGTCGAAAAAGTCTGAGCTCTCAGAACTTCTAAACATGAAACACAAAATGAATGAGAAATCACAATTATTAGTCAAAACAGTCAAGAAAAGTAACTTGTCATAACTAGAAAAAGATGCGCGGAGGGACGCGGTTACGCTCCAACAGAAAATTAAATTTGTCTTTTCAAAAAAGATGCGCGGAGGGACGCGATTACGCTCCAACAGGAAATTAAATTGTCAAGAAGGGGAGATAGAAGGGTGCGCGGTGGACGCTGAGACTCACCAACAGGAAATTAAATTGATGCGCGCAGGGACGCGATTACGCTCCAACAGGAATTTAAATTTGTCAAGAATGGGAGATAGAAGGGTGCGCGGTGGACGCTGAGACTCACCAACAGAAATTTAAATTTATGCGCGGAGGGACGCGATTACGCTCCAACAGAAAATTTAATAGTCAAGATGGGGAGATAGGAGGGTGCGCGGTGGACGCTGAGACTCACCAACAGAAATTTAAAATGTCAAGAATGGAAGGTAGAAGGGTGCGCGGTGGACGCTGAGACTCACCAACAGAAAATTAAATTTGTCATTTAGGAAAAGATGCGCGGAGGGACACGATTATGCTCCAACAGAAAATTAAATTTGTCAAGAAGGGGAGATAGAAGGGTGCACGGTGGACGCTGAGACTCACCAACAGAAATTTAAAATGTCAAGAATGGAAGGTAGAAGGGTGCGCGGTGGACGCTGAGACTCACCAACAGAAATTTAAATTTATGCGCGGAGGGACGCGATTACGCTCCAACAGAAAATTTAAATTGTCAAGAAGGGGAGATAGAAGGGTGCGCGGTGGACGCTGAGACTCACCAACAGAAATTTAAAATGTCAAGAATGGAAGGTAGAAGGGTGCACGGTGGACGCTGAGACTCACCAACAGGAATTTAAATTGTCAAGAATGGGAG
The DNA here is from genome assembly GCF_036785885.1 of Coffea arabica. NCBI lineage: Eukaryota > Viridiplantae > Streptophyta > Magnoliopsida > Gentianales > Rubiaceae > Coffea > Coffea arabica. Next base: position 54,782,627 of record NC_092331.1, on the reverse strand, counting down.
GTAGAAGGGTGCACGGTGGACGCTGAGACTCACCAACAGAAAATTAAATTTGTCAAGAAGGGGGATAGAAGGGTGCGTGGTGGACGCTGAGACTCACCAACAGGAAATTAAATTGATGCGCAGAGGGACGCGATTACGCTGCAACAGACAATTAAATTTGTCAAGAATGGGAGGTAGAAGGGTGCGCGGTGGACGCTGAGACTCACCAACAGGAATTAAATTGATGCGCGGAGGGACGCGATTACGCTCCAACAGAAAATTAAATTGATGCGCGGAGGGACGCGATTACGCTCCAACAGGAATTTAAATTTGTCAAGAATAGGAGATAGAAGGGTGCGCGGTAGACGCTGAGACTCACCAACAGGAAATTAAATTGTCAAGAAGGGGAGGTAGAAGGGTGCGCGGTGGACGCTGAGACTCACCAACATGAAATTAAATTGATGCGCGGAGGGACGCGATTACGCTCCAACAGGAATTTAAATTTGTCAAGAATGGGAGATAGAAGGGTGCGCGGTGGACGCTGAGACTCACCAACAGGAAATTAAATTGTCAAGAAATAACAGATTGGTGGGATAAAACCCGAATCCAATAAAATAAAACGGTCAGTGGGATAACACCCAAACCTGCCGAATCCCAACATGATATACAAAAGACACGTTATTGGGTTGAACCCGATGCTAACGGATGTGAAAAAAACATAACACACGTTAGTGAGTCAATACTCGATGCTAACGGTGATGAAAGACACGTTAGTGGGTTGGACCCAATGCTAACGGATGTGAAAAAAAATAGCACACGTTAGTGAGTCAAATCTCAATGCTAACGGTGATAAAAGACATGTTAGTGGGTTGGACCCGATGCTAACGGATATGAAAAAGTAAAACACGCGTTAGTGAGTTGTACTCGATGCTAACGGTGATAAAAGACATGTTAGTGGGTTGGACCCGATGCTAACGGATATGAAAAAGTAAAACACGCGTTAGTGAGTTGTACTCGATGCTAACGGTGATAAAAGACACGTTAGTGGGTTGGACCCGATGCTAACGGATGTGAAAAAATAAAACACGCGTTAGTGAGTCATACTCGATGCTAACGGTGATAAAAGGCACGTTAGTGGGTTGGACCCGATGCTAACGGATGTGAAAAAATAAAACACGCGTTAGTGAGTTGTACTCGATGCTAACGGTGATAAAAGACATGACACACGTTATTGCATGAAAAAGTTCTTGAATACTTACCTGAAAAATCATTTCAGAAATTGACTCAATTTGAATCAATTTTGTTCAACCAATCATCTGCTTTGCATTTTGACATTGTGGCTCAAGTTGGTGGATTTGTAATCTTTTTTTGTTTTTTTGTTTTTTTTGTTTTTTTTTTGTTTTTGAAAAAAAACAAAGGTGACAAATTCTAAAACTTGAAGAATACCAATGACAACTCTCCTTTCAAGAGATTTGAGAGGTACATACATGTGTCACTATCTTCTCGACTTTAAAAAACTTTTTTTTTTCACAAAGCCGATTTAGAATGTATTACCAAAATTGGAGCTCACTCCTTTTGATATTTGCCCCAGTGTAAATCATGTTTAACGAAAGCCACATTTTCATGCTTTTGAAAAAGCAAAAAGAGTGATCATATGATACCAATACCATGTGATTCCTTGTGCTCCTTTTGGCCCTGAGAACCATGCAAGCATGATCCTTCGATGTCAAAACTGCTCCTCAAGAGTTGTGCTGCAACTTGTTTTGAATCTTCTCCATTTTTCAGCATCAGTCAGCCATACCACACTTTGTACCACAAATCAACTTTTCTAATGACCAGATTTGAATGAATGGCCAGTATCTCAAGTGTCAGCAACCCGCTTTTCGTTCATGATTTTCTTGTGCTCCAAAATCTCACCTTGATGACCTCAACCTTTCGGATTTTCACAAAGGTCACACCTTTTTATTTTATTTTGTTTTCATTTTCTTCTTTTTTTTTTCTTTTTCATCATTCTCTTTTTTTTTTCTTTTTTTCTTTTTTTCTCATTCTTTTGAAGACACCCTTTCAGGTTTTCACCTAATGAACAAATCTTGTTAACGACATTTATCAACTCAGAAATGTATTTAAAGAAAGGATGGCATCAGCGCGACAACCATTCCCATGTAAAAATGGTGAAGGTGTACTGACATCAATTGCCATTTGATTAAGTGATTTTTATTAGAAATACCACTAAAGCGGAGGTCGAGACTTTATGATTTTTATGATGGGGGCATGTGGGGTGTAGAAAAAGTGTTAAACTTCAAAGCAAAATCTTCAAAGAGGTTTCAAAAATCCTAAGACCGCATTCTATCAATATTTGCCCCATTATGAGGGTATTAAAACCGAAAAAATTGCCCCAGTTTGGCTTTTGACTTCTTTTTTCTTTTTTTTTCATGACAAATAAGAGATAAAAATTTACCCCAGTATGGAGTTTGCAATCTTTAGGAGGGCTATCAAATGAAAGGTTGAATTATTCTGGAGGTTCAATGGGGAAAACTAGGGATAAGATGTTCAAAGAGAAAAGAAGAAGGCTCGCCTTTGATCCGCCATAGATGGTATTTCAAAAAGAAAAATCATATAATCAGATAAAGAATTTATTTCACATGTCTGAATTGATTGGCAGAGGAAAGACCTGTCCATCCAGTTCTGTAAGAATGGACGTTCCTCCGGATAGCACTCTTTGAACAATAAATGGCCCTTGCCAAGTCGGAGCAAACTTTTCTTTAACCTCCTCTTGAATCGGAAGAATTTACTTCAAAACCTTATCCCTCACTTCAAATAAGCAAGATTTGTCTTTCTTGTCATAACTAACGAACCATCCTTTGATGATAGCATTGTCCATGACAAACATTCAACCTCTTTTTCATCAATCAGAGATAGCAACTCATTGTGCTCCTTAATCCATTTGATTTCCTCTACCTAAGCCTTTGTCAAAATGTGCAAGGACGGGATCTCGGTTTTGGCATGTATTACCACTTCCATTTCAGCATAAGAGGGCAAGGTGTTGCCCTAACTTAGAAATGTAATCTCCAATGAAACGCTCCCAGAGTTCAATTGCAAAATTTGCAAAATCGAAGGAAAAACTCTCTTTTTTTTTCAATCCCCTTTTTTTTATTCTCTTTTTTTTTCGTTTTTCCATTTTTTCCTCCTTTTTTATTATTCTCTTCTTTTTTTTTCTTTCATTCCCCCTTTTTCTTTTCTTTTCTCTTTTTTTTTTTCAAGTTGGCTGCTAAAGTATGTACTCCTTTTGAGCAAATAGCCGATCCTCCACTTTGCAATGTAGCATTATTGCTCCATTTTTATTCGTGACTAATCTCCAAATTTGCAAGTTGAATTGCACTTTTTCCTCGATCTCAACCATAAACACCTGCATAAGGAGAATTTTTCAAAGCACTTGAATTTTTCAATTTTCAATTTTTTTTTGTTTTTTTTGTTTTTTTGTTTTTTTTTTGAGTAATGATATAACAATTAACATTCATGCAAAGTGTTGACTTATCAAGATTTGAGAAATATACTTGACCTTGGACATACCCTACAAATGTATTAAAAATTTTACCTCAATTTGAACCTATTTGACAAAATCTCACAGATATATTACAAAAATTTTTGCCCCAATTTGGGTCTATTCTAAAATTTTATTCGAGTGATTCTCCATTTATTCGGACAAAACAAGAAAACTGTGTCTTCCAAAATTTAAAAAAACTAACATGCAATGTGAGTTGATGTACAATAGAAAAAATGCATTTTTCCACAAAAAACTTTAAATGCCATGTAGAAAGCTCCATGATAAATCTCTCAAAACAAAACCAAATTACAAAAGATCTCTTCCTCTTTTTGGGATCGATATCGAGGGAAAAGGGTCCTCTTCTCGTTGGCTCATCTTTTAGGACCAAACAAATGGGTATTACTCATGATTTTGAGGTGACTCAGGGAGATGGTATGTCAGGATCTGTCTTTTTTTTTTTTTTGTGCCCAAATTGTATCCAACACATTCAGTATCACATCTTGGTGAAAGCAAATAGCTTATCACCCTTATTTCTTAAGAAAATTCAGTTAACATATAAGCTCTATGGGCTTGTAATGTATGGGTAGAAACGATAGTTAAACATATGGAAACAAGTTATGACCTAATGATCATGAGTAATTGGTAAATTCCTTAAAGGCGAAATCTTCACTTCAAATTGTCATGAAAGATAAGTCAGCAATGGACTTTATGAGCTTGTAATGTGGCTTAACAATGATAGCTAAAAAAAAAAAAAAAATAGAATTTTCAAGGACAACGCACTTAAGATCGCCTTCTTTCACAAAAATTGCCCCAGTTTTGGATTTAAAATCCGGGACCCCCTTTTTCTTATCAATCCTCTTTTTTCTTCAACAATCACTAAGGGAAATGCAACATTGGATGTCTTCGCATTTTTTTTTTTTTTCTATAATCATTTTTTCATTTTTTCCCAATTTTCTTTTCTCTCTCTTTTTTTTTTTTTACCAATACTGATATCCCAATGTCAATGATAAAATTGAAAACTCCCTAATTTGGAGTATATATGGCCCCTCTTTCTTTTCAACAGTGAAGACCAAAATATCAATGGTAGAGTCAAATTCCCCCAACTTGTAATTTTTCTCTTGCAAAAAATTTTGAGCATTTTTGCCATTTTTTTTTCAATTCTCAAATCTCCTTCCCCAGTGTGGGGGTGCGATCATAAGTGCTTTTGAAACGAACCACCAATTTAGACTCAAATGGGGATGCAAAGGATAGAAAGTGTTTGGATAGTAGAAACAATGGCCAAAGCATCATTCTTGTTTCTCATGACAACCAAAGTAAAGAATAGCCCATTGAGAAAATCCATTTCGTTTTGACATTTGAGAATTTTTCATGGATGGTCATGATCATTTAGATTTTTATTTGAAACGGAATTCTATTTTTGGAGGTTCAAATGGAAAAATAAATGATAAAATCTATATAGATAGAGAAACAAAAGCCTAAAGTATCATTCCAAATTTTCAAAACAAATAAAAAGTAATATACATTTTTGTTTTCACTCAGATGTGGATTGAATCTGGTTAGACACACTGGACATTTTCATAGTAAAATTGTCTCACTTTGAAGCTAGTCAATCAATGCGACTGACTTTGGAGGTTCAATAGAAGTGGACAAAAAATGAAAAAAGTGTCGGGGTTGATCTTTATGACAAACTATCAAATTTGTATGACCCCTTTTATTTTCGACTACTCCCATTGAATAGTTTAGATCACAAATCTAGTGTATGCAAAGAATTTTGGGAATTTGACGTGCACTCATGAATTTTGAACAAGAGGTCGAAAAATTTCAATTTTTATTCCTTAAAATCTATCATGAAATCTCTCAATGAGCAAATAAAGAATGAATATATACAAAACAATAATTGTCTAAATAAAAACTTTATTATTCAAATGTTTGAAATTTTTTTTTTTGGGTCAAATATAATACATGTGAGCAAATAAAAATCTCTAAAGAATACATTTTCAAATATATACACACTTTCTCCTTCTATCTTTTGAGACAAAATATATTAGAAACAATGAATCAAAAGATTTTTGAGATACTTTACACTAGCGTTTTCAAATGGATTTTTCATTCATTTTTTTCATCATCGTTTTTTTTTTTTTTTACATTGTAGGATCTGCCCAAGAATCAAGCAACACTTGTAATTTTCAAAATTTATCAGACCAAAAATATTATCAGATATAGGAAAAATATTTTTACCTTGTTGAAACAACTTTTATAAATGCAGGGGAGGGGGAAAAAATAAAAGCAAAATACCCAGAGTTAGTAAGCAAAACTGCAAAATCGGTATGCATGTCCTATGGGGGAACCCTTTTATGCCAAGAGTTGGCCTAGTATGAAAAATGCAATCCTCTGGGGTAGGCACCATACAATACCTGATGGATCCGATCGACTTATTGAGATTCAATGAAAAGACAATTTTGAAAAGACTGGATAATTGGAGTGACAAAAGACAATTTGTTCTAATAAAATGAGGACAAAGTCCGAATGGATTGATTGTTTTGATTGACACATAAAGTGATGTTAAAAATCAATTTAGTGTGAAAAACTTATTTTTGAAAGGATTGAAATATCTCGACTAGTTTCTTCGGTGAACCATAGATCGAAACTTTAAAAGAGAATAAACGAGTTAAATGGATCGAATGAAATTGATGGTTAGTTCAAAAAATTGACTGGATTATCCTAAAAATGAATAAAGTTGATCAAATGAATTGGATGGAATTGAGAATTTATTCAAAAAAAAATAAAAAAATAAAATTGATTAAATGAATAATGAATTGAATGGAATTGATGATTAATTCAAAATTGATTGTATTGGCCTAAAAATGAATAAATTGGTCAAATAGATTGGATAGAATTGCCAGTTTATTCAAAAATCGACTTGATCACTGACCAAATGAACAGAATGAAATTGATGATTTATTCAAAATGAAATTGAATGAAGATGAAATTAAAAACGAGCAAAATTGTAAGGATCGAATGATCTATAAAAAAAAATCGACTCAATCATATTAGATGTAAAAATGAAATGAATGAAATTGATGATTTATTCAAAATCGACCGAATTGCCCTAAAAATAGGTAAACTGGTCACATGAATTGAATGAAATTTAATTTATTCAAAATTGACCGAATCACCCTAAAAAAGGGTAAATTGGTCAAACGAAATTGCTGATTTATTCAAAATTGACTTAGTCCTAAAAGTGAAGAAATAGGAAAAAATGGATCGGATGAATTTGATGAATAAAATGGTCCAATGAAATTGATGGTTTATTCCAAAAATTGATTGAATTGTCTACCCATTGAAAATTTTCAAAAATTCATTATGATTCATTAGTCTATGAGCCTTCGAAAATCAAGATTTGGCCTTAACATACTTATCATCTCAACAATGAGGAATTTGTGAATTTCTTCAACTTAATGTCCTTTACGCAAGGGATTTTTACCAATTCTGATAAAATGGCCAAAAAGTGATTATTAAAGGCTCATATTCTAATGCGTAAAAACTGTTCCATTATTTTCAATGCCGTCACACGGAAGGGATCAAATCCTACCTTACCTTGTGCACTACCCCTTTGGATGGTACAAAAAATATAAACGTGTAAGTCTCATTGGATTATATATCCGAGACAAAAGGTGGTTTATTCCTATAACGGGATTCCCTAAATGGCATTCCCTCTAAGGTTTATGCATGATACCAATTTATCAAAGCGACTAAATATGCAGTATACAAATGAAACACGACCTAAAAGAACCCCCTTTTGTATGCCGGGGTGAGCCTAAAATGAAATGTAATCATGCTGTAAATGCGAAGCATTGAATTTAAACGTGTCATATCAAATAGGGTAGACTCCTAGAGAGTACCATGCCAGGACTCTTATTTTCTAGGGTTTATGAATGCAATGGAGACAAAACCCAAGAAAAGTTAGTTCAATCAGACAAATACACATAACACATTGTAGCAAAGTAATACACAAAGATAAAACAATAAAGAGGGGTTGGATCCCTCCCCTCGTGAATAGTGTTCCTAATAGGGTAAGGCAGACTCTACCCTAGGTAAACTATCATGGATGCATGAGGTATCGGCTCACTAATGCATCTAGACTCGATAGGTTTTAGATCCCCGAGCCTTCAGACTTAGAAACCAAAGGTCATCAATCCCAAGGTTCTTTGTCGGTGGCTCGAGCGATTCCCCAGACATTGCTACGTGCACGTCGTGCCACGGCCACATGTCCAAGTGAATCTATCAAAAATTCTCAATTTTCGACTAAAAGCTAAAGGCTATCAACCCAAAGCTTAAAATGGAAGATTGAGTGACCCCTCGAATCATGCTACGCACACGTCGTGTCGCGATCACACATCCAAGTGGGTCGCCTAATCCTAATAGGGAAGAGTGGCGTGACAAGCCACTAAAGAAAAATAAATGAGGGATAAAATAAAACGTATGCACGTATGCTAGTGCTCGGTTTGGAGGGGAGGGATCGAGAACCAATGCGAGGCTCTAGGGTAATATCCCCCCATCCAAATGCAATGCAAAGCGCGGGATAACATACATAAACTATCCATCCATCAATCGTACACAAATAGATGAGGGAGTGAATTGATACGCGCGCAATGCAAAAAATCCTAAAAAAGAGAAAATGCAACCCTAAACATCCAAATGCGATAAATAAAAGGGTTAAAAAGAGAAAAGACAACTAAACCAAGTGCTTGGACTCTCTAGCGTCCCCAGTGGAGTCGCCAAGTTGTCGCGCCCCATTTTTCGTGATGGAAAAATATAAGTATAAAAATAGGTATTTACAAAATATGTAATCTTATTTTAAAATAAATGAAAAAGGACCTAGAATGGGACTTTAAAGAATGCGACAATTTGGGTCCAAAATTTAGTCTAAAAGGGTTTTTAAGAAAAAATAGGAGTCGCCACTTGGTATGAAATTTTGGTGTACCAAGTCACCCAAAAAATAAAGTAAAATAAAATAAAATAAAACCCTTTTTGACAACTCCAGGTCTTTGAAAACAAGAGAAAATGGATTCGGGAGTCACGGTTGAAGAAAGGGAAGGCAAAGGTTCGATTAACTCAAACCTAAGGCACCCTTTCAACCTAGTCTAAGCTAGTTGCGAGGTTTAGTCAAAATTTTCCTAATCTAACCCTTAATTTTATCACGTTTGGATGTTTCCTACATGGATGCAAATCTAAAAATATCGAAAGGGACAAAATGTTCATTCAAGGGTTTAATTGGATCAATCGCATTAATTGCGAAGGCCAAAATGAATCCTTGAAGGTGTCACGAGGATGCAAATGATGAAAAATAAAATAAAATAAAAGAAATTAAATTATATACATATATATAAGTGATCAAAGAAAAAGGGAATGCAACATAAAGGGTACGGGAGGCGAAAAAATTCGTGACATAATTTTCTTATACATGGATTAATAGGGTATTTAAACTATAGAGTTATAATCACCCATTTTCCATGTTTGAAAAATAATTATCCTAACATGAACAAGCAAATGAACTAGCTTAAATGAGATGCAATTCTAAATGACATGATTAACACCTATAGAGAATATGGGATAATATAATAGGGAATATCATACAAATGAGAAAATATCCTAAAAATGAAAATATGCATGAAAATGTAGTGAATAGCACACAAAGATGAATCTAACGCAAGACGGCCTAAAGGGTCTAGCGTTGGACTAGCCCATTTTTAAAAATCCTTACTAGCGTTGGACTAGCAAGTAAGCGGAGGGAGAAACCACAACTAGCGTTGGACTAGTGTGGTGACGTCATGCATTTTTAATACATAATAAGACAAGTAGACATAAATTAAAACAAATAAACACATAAGAGCACGTAGCACGTAACACATAAGCATAATATCTAGATGCAAAAATCCTAAGGAAAGCAAGTAAGGCACGTAACACATAAGCCACATAAGCACACAACCTATCTATTACATCGGGGAGCGCCTAACTACAATCTAAAAGGGGAAATAAAATAAAACAAATCTAATTATCCTATCTATTACATTTTTGAGGTATTTAAATGCCTCTCAAATAATTATAAAATTAACTAAAAAAGTATAAGAAAATTTAAATGATCATTCAAATCAAATAAACAAAGCATATAAAAATATATAAACATATAGGAGCACGTAAGAGCACATAAGAGCACGTAATTAACATTGAAATAATAATAATGAGGTACCTCCCTTTTGAAGTGGTGACTAAATGGAGTCAAATTGTCCTATTTATACTCACAATGAACAAAAGAATCATGGCACCAATTTAATTTTAAAAAAAAACAATAATAATAAAAGTACTAAGCTCACGCTAATATGTCAAACATAAAGAAATTTAAAATATCTAAAAATTACAAGTTGAATATGTTCAAAAGTAACATAATTAGTTATTGAAGAAAAGAAACAATCATAATAAAGAGAGCCAAAATTTGTCAAGGACTGAATTACAAAAAGTTGAAAACTTTTGGGGGACAAAAATTATATTTTCCAAAGTTCAGGGGTCCAAATTAAATGAAAGATAAAATTCAGGGACCAAAGTGAAATTAATTTAAGGACCGAGTTGAAAGGAATTTAAAATGTTCTGGGCCGCAGTGAAAGTACTTGAAAGTACAGGGACTGAAGTGCAAGTTCGTTTCTGATTTGGGCAAGAAGAGGGCATCGGGCCTCCCTTTTTATTTTACTTGGGCCAAACCTACCTAAGCCCAACTGAAAACCCAACCTAAAACACACAGGCCAGCCCGTCTTTTATCACTCAAACCCAACCAAAATATATGGACTCAAAACTCTTAGCCCAACAGAAACCCAAAAGAAAATAAACCAAAACCCATTTTCATAACCCAACCAAAACTAACTCTTGGCCCAACCGAAATAAAACATTAGCCCAAACCCCTTTTTTCTTTCTTTCTTTTCTTTCTCTTTTCTTCCCCATACGTTTCCTTTCCTTCTTCTTCGGCCAACCGAAGAAGCTTCAGCTGGTAGCCATGGTGGCGGCGCCACCGGACCGCCGGTCACCGGCGACTTTTCCAGTGGCCAAAATTTCTCAAAATACATCTTTCCACTCCATTTTTCGCGTAGGTTCCATTTCCGGAGTTAATTTTTACAAAAGATGACCCGAAGGTGGCCGAAAAGCAAAAAGCCAGTCCAGTTTTTTATTTTTTAAAACACTATAATCTTCACCAAAAATCTTAAAAATTATGCCAAAACCCTCCTTATAACTTCTACATTACAACTATAATCTAAGTTGAACAAGAAAACAACATAAAAAGGCTGAATTAAGGCAAAACAGTCCCTAAAATTCTTTTTGGCATTTTTTCAAACAATTAACATGCATTCACAGAAATCATCTTTTCCTTAATGTTTATTCATGGCTTTACCCCAAAATTTCAACAACACCAGCAGCAACAACAAGAAAACAGCAGGAACAACCAATAATACATGAATTCAACACGATAAAGAAAAAAAAACGGGAAATAGTTCAATGGAAGTGTTGATACCTCTTATGACCTTAGTTAAAATTGTTGATGAAATTCCAATCTCCTCGCGTCCGATTGCTTGCTTTCTTGTGCTTGATTCTGTGTGTGTATATTAGGAAAAGAGAGGGAGCCGAATGGAGAGAGGAGTTTTTCTTTTTTTTTTTCTTGTTATGGCTTGTCTTCTGTCCTGTGGGAGAGAGCCGAGAGAGGAGATTTTTGTAGCCAACAGTAGAGCCTTTTTTGTGTGTGTTTTTTTTTCCTCCTTTTCCCCCAGAGAGAGCCGAGTGATGTCTTGACTAGGAGTGTTAAGTTGGGCCAAATGATGATTTTTTCTTCCAAAGACAAGAAGTATGCATGGGCTATCAATGATGAATTTTTTACCAAAATGGGAAGAAATGTTAATGAGGATGGAGTGTAAAAATGGGTTAATAGTGGTTCTGATGAAACAAAATGATTAGAATGATTTTTTTTATTTTCTTAATTTTCCTTCTTTTGTTTTGTTTTGTTTGTTTGTTGTTTTTTTTTTAATTTTTCTTCTTTTCCTAAAACAAACCTGCAAAAATGAGAAAAATGCAAATTAAAATGCAAGAAAATAAATAACTCATTAAATAGAAAAAATTCAAGAAAATATTAAAAATTGACAAAAATTTGGTGTCTACAGCTTGTCCCTCTTTGTCTAGAGTTTCAAAGAAACTCAAGACAAAGACGTAGACACCAAATTGTTTACCTGTCTCTTCTAACTGCACCTGAGTTAAATTAAACAAGCTAACACTTGGTTGAAATTATTGGACAAAATGATGCAATAACATTGCAGAGCATATGACCGAACTCATGTAGAGTTGCCTACGTATCCCGCCATGGGAATCAGGTCAAACGTAGTTCGAATGCAAGTGAACCACAACGAAACAAGTGCATTGACCAACTATGGTCTTTGCAAAGTCGAAAAAGTCTGAGCTCTCAGAACTTCTAAACATGAAACACAAAATGAATGAGAAATCACAATTATTAGTCAAAACAGTCAAGAAAAGTAACTTGTCATAACTAGAAAAAGATGCGCGGAGGGACGCGGTTACGCTCCAACAGAAAATTAAATTTGTCTTTTCAAAAAAGATGCGCGGAGGGACGCGATTACGCTCCAACAGGAAATTAAATTGTCAAGAAGGGGAGATAGAAGGGTGCGCGGTGGACGCTGAGACTCACCAACAGGAAATTAAATTGATGCGCGCAGGGACGCGATTACGCTCCAACAGGAATTTAAATTTGTCAAGAATGGGAGATAGAAGGGTGCGCGGTGGACGCTGAGACTCACCAACAGAAATTTAAATTTATGCGCGGAGGGACGCGATTACGCTCCAACAGAAAATTTAATAGTCAAGATGGGGAGATAGGAGGGTGCGCGGTGGACGCTGAGACTCACCAACAGAAATTTAAAATGTCAAGAATGGAAGGTAGAAGGGTGCGCGGTGGACGCTGAGACTCACCAACAGAAAATTAAATTTGTCATTTAGGAAAAGATGCGCGGAGGGACACGATTATGCTCCAACAGAAAATTAAATTTGTCAAGAAGGGGAGATAGAAGGGTGCACGGTGGACGCTGAGACTCACCAACAGAAATTTAAAATGTCAAGAATGGAAGGTAGAAGGGTGCGCGGTGGACGCTGAGACTCACCAACAGAAATTTAAATTTATGCGCGGAGGGACGCGATTACGCTCCAACAGAAAATTTAAATTGTCAAGAAGGGGAGATAGAAGGGTGCGCGGTGGACGCTGAGACTCACCAACAGAAATTTAAAATGTCAAGAATGGAAGGTAGAAGGGTGCGCGGTGGACGCTGAGACTCACCAACAGGAATTTAAATTTCAAGAATGGGAGGTAGAAGGGTGCACGGTGGACGCTGAGACTCACCAACAGGTCAAGAAGGTAGAAGGGTGCACGGTGGACGCTGAGACTCACCAACAGAAAATTAAATTTTCAAGAAGGGGGATAGAAGGGTGACGCGATCACCAACAGGAAATTAAATTGACGCTGCAACAGACAATTAAATTTGTCAAGAATGGGAGGTAGAAGGGTGCGCGGTGGACGCTGAGACTCACCAACAGGAATTAAATTGATGCGCGGAGGGACGCGATTACGCTCCAACAGAAAATTAAATTGATGCGCGGAGGGACGCGATTACGCTCCAACAGGAATTTAAATTTGTCAAGAATAGGAGATAGAAGGGTGCGCGGTAGACGCTGAGACTCACCAACAGGAAATTAAATTGTCAAGAAGGGGAGGTAGAAGGGTGCGCGGTGGACGCTGAGACTCACCAACATGAAATTAAATTGATGCGCGGAGGGACGCGATTACGCTCCAACAGGAATTTAAATTTGTCAAGAATGGGAGATAGAAGGGTGCGCGGTGGACGCTGAGACTCACCAACAGGAAATTAAATTGTCAAGAAATAACAGATTGGTGGGATAAAACCCGAATCCAATAAAATAAAACGGTCAGTGGGATAACACCCAAACCTGCCGAATCCCAACATGATATACAAAAGACACGTTATTGGGTTGAACCCGATGCTAACGGATGTGAAAAAAACATAACACACGTTAGTGAGTCAATACTCGATGCTAACGGTGATGAAAGACACGTTAGTGGGTTGGACCCAATGCTAACGGATGTGAAAAAAAATAGCACACGTTAGTGAGTCAAATCTCAATGCTAACGGTGATAAAAGACATGTTAGTGGGTTGGACCCGATGCTAACGGATATGAAAAAGTAAAACACGCGTTAGTGAGTTGTACTCGATGCTAACGGTGATAAAAGACATGTTAGTGGGTTGGACCCGATGCTAACGGATATGAAAAAGTAAAACACGCGTTAGTGAGTTGTACTCGATGCTAACGGTGATAAAAGACACGTTAGTGGGTTGGACCCGATGCTAACGGATGTGAAAAAATAAAACACGCGTTAGTGAGTCATACTCGATGCTAACGGTGATAAAAGGCACGTTAGTGGGTTGGACCCGATGCTAACGGATGTGAAAAAATAAAACACGCGTTAGTGAGTTGTACTCGATGCTAACGGTGATAAAAGACATGACACACGTTATTGCATGAAAAAGTTCTTGAATACTTACCTGAAAAATCATTTCAGAAATTGACTCAATTTGAATCAATTTTGTTCAACCAATCATCTGCTTTGCATTTTGACATTGTGGCTCAAGTTGGTGGATTTGTAATCTTTTTTTGTTTTTTTGTTTTTTTTGTTTTTTTTTTGTTTTTGAAAAAAAACAAAGGTGACAAATTCTAAAACTTGAAGAATACCAATGACAACTCTCCTTTCAAGAGATTTGAGAGGTACATACATGTGTCACTATCTTCTCGACTTTAAAAAACTTTTTTTTTTCACAAAGCCGATTTAGAATGTATTACCAAAATTGGAGCTCACTCCTTTTGATATTTGCCCCAGTGTAAATCATGTTTAACGAAAGCCACATTTTCATGCTTTTGAAAAAGCAAAAAGAGTGATCATATGATACCAATACCATGTGATTCCTTGTGCTCCTTTTGGCCCTGAGAACCATGCAAGCATGATCCTTCGATGTCAAAACTGCTCCTCAAGAGTTGTGCTGCAACTTGTTTTGAATCTTCTCCATTTTTCAGCATCAGTCAGCCATACCACACTTTGTACCACAAATCAACTTTTCTAATGACCAGATTTGAATGAATGGCCAGTATCTCAAGTGTCAGCAACCCGCTTTTCGTTCATGATTTTCTTGTGCTCCAAAATCTCACCTTGATGACCTCAACCTTTCGGATTTTCACAAAGGTCACACCTTTTTATTTTATTTTGTTTTCATTTTCTTCTTTTTTTTTTCTTTTTCATCATTCTCTTTTTTTTTTCTTTTTTTCTTTTTTTCTCATTCTTTTGAAGACACCCTTTCAGGTTTTCACCTAATGAACAAATCTTGTTAACGACATTTATCAACCCAGAAATGTATTTAAAGAAAGGATGGCATCAGCGCGACAACCATTCCCATGTAAAAATGGTGAATGTGTACTGACATCAATTGCCATTTGATTAAGTGATTTTTATTAGAAATACCACTAAAGCGGAGGTCGAGACTTTATGATTTTTATGATGGGGGCATGTGGGGTGTAGAAAAAGTGTTAAACTTCAAAGCAAAATCTTCAAAGAGGTTTCAAAAATCCTAAGACCGCATTCTATCAATATTTGCCCCATTATGAGGGTATTAAAACCGAAAAAATTGCCCCAGTTTGGCTTTTGACTTCTTTTTTCTTTTTTTTTCATGACAAATAAGAGATAAAAATTTACCCCAGTATGGAGTTTGCAATCTTTAGGAGGGCTATCAAATGAAAGGTTGAATTATTCTGGAGGTTCAATGGGGAAAACTAGGGATAAGATGTTCAAAGAGAAAAGAAGAAGGCTCGCCTTTGATCCGCCATAGATGGTATTTCAAAAAGAAAAATCATATAATCAGATAAAGAATTTATTTCACATGTCTGAATTGATTGGCAGAGGAAAGACCTGTCCATCCAGTTCTGTAAGAATGGACGTTCCTCCGGATAGCACTCTTTGAACAATAAATGGCCCTTGCCAAGTCGGAGCAAACTTTTCTTTAACCTCCTCTTGAATCGGAAGAATTTACTTCAAAACCTTATCCCTCACTTCAAATAAGCAAGATTTGTCTTTCTTGTCATAACTAACGAACCATCCTTTGATGATAGCATTGTCCATGACAAACATTCAACCTCTTTTTCATCAATCAGAGATAGCAACTCATTGTGCTCCTTAATCCATTTGATTTCCTCTACCTAAGCCTTTGTCAAAATGTGCAAGGACGGGATCTCGGTTTTGGCATGTATTACCACTTCCATTTCAGCATAAGAGGGCAAGGTGTTGCCCTAACTTAGAAATGTAATCTCCAATGAAACGCTCCCAGAGTTCAATTGCAAAATTTGCAAAATCGAAGGAAAAACTCTCTTTTTTTTTCAATCCCCTTTTTTTTATTCTCTTTTTTTTTCGTTTTTCCATTTTTTCCTCCTTTTTTATTATTCTCTTCTTTTTTTTTCTTTCATTCCCCCTTTTTCTTTTCTTTTCTCTTTTCTTTTTTTTTTTCAAGTTGGCTGCTAAAGTATGTACTCCTTTTGAGCAAATAGCCGATCCTCCACTTTGCAATGTAGCATTATTGCTCCATTTTTATTCGTGACTAATCTCCAAATTTGCAAGTTGAATTGCACTTTTTCCTCGATCTCAACCATAAACACCTGCATAAGGAGAATTTTTCAAAGCACTTGAATTTTTCAATTTTCAATTTTTTTTTGTTTTTTTTGTTTTTTTGTTTTTTTTTTGAGTAATGATATAACAATTAACATTCATGCAAAGTGTTGACTTATCAAGATTTGAGAAATATACTTGACCTTGGACATACCCTACAAATGTATTAAAAATTTTACCTCAATTTGAACCTATTTGACAAAATCTCACAGATATATTACAAAAATTTTTGCCCCAATTTGGGTCTATTCTAAAATTTTATTCGAGTGATTCTCCATTTATTCGGACAAAACAAGAAAACTGTGTCTTCCAAAATTTAAAAAAACTAACATGCAATGTGAGTTGATGTACAATAGAAAAAATGCATTTTTCCACAAAAAACTTTAAATGCCATGTAGAAAGCTCCATGATAAATCTCTCAAAACAAAACCAAATTACAAAAGATCTCTTCCTCTTTTTGGGATCGATATCGAGGGAAAAGGGTCCTCTTCTCGTTGGCTCATCTTTTAGGACCAAACAAATGGGTATTACTCATGATTTTGAGGTGACTCAGGGAGATGGTATGTCAGGATCTGTCTTTTTTTTTTTTTTGTGCCCAAATTGTATCCAACACATTCAGTATCACATCTTGGTGAAAGCAAATAGCTTATCACCCTTATTTCTTAAGAAAATTCAGTTAACATATAAGCTCTATGGGCTTGTAATGTATGGGTAGAAACGATAGTTAAACATATGGAAACAAGTTATGACCTAATGATCATGAGTAATTGGTAAATTCCTTAAAGGCGAAATCTTCACTTCAAATTGTCATGAAAGATAAGTCAGCAATGGACTTTATGAGCTTGTAATGTGGCTTAACAATGATAGCTAAAAAAAAAAAAAAAATAGAATTTTCAAGGACAACGCACTTAAGATCGCCTTCTTTCACAAAAATTGCCCCAGTTTTGGATTTAAAATCCGGGACCCCCTTTTTCTTATCAATCCTCTTTTTTCTTCAACAATCACTAAGGGAAATGCAACATTGGATGTCTTCGCATTTTTTTTTTTTTTCTATAATCATTTTTTCATTTTTTCCCAATTTTCTTTTCTCTCTCTTTTTTTTTTTTTACCAATACTGATATCCCAATGTCAATGATAAAATTGAAAACTCCCTAATTTGGAGTATATATGGCCCCTCTTTCTTTTCAACAGTGAAGACCAAAATATCAATGGTAGAGTCAAATTCCCCCAACTTGTAATTTTTCTCTTGCAAAAAATTTTGAGCATTTTTGCCATTTTTTTTTCAATTCTCAAATCTCCTTCCCCAGTGTGGGGGTGCGATCATAAGTGCTTTTGAAACGAACCACCAATTTAGACTCAAATGGGGATGCAAAGGATAGAAAGTGTTTGGATAGTAGAAACAATGGCCAAAGCATCATTCTTGTTTCTCATGACAACCAAAGTAAAGAATAGCCCATTGAGAAAATCCATTTCGTTTTGACATTTGAGAATTTTTCATGGATGGTCATGATCATTTAGATTTTTATTTGAAACGGAATTCTATTTTTGGAGGTTCAAATGGAAAAATAAATGATAAAATCTATATAGATAGAGAAACAAAAGCCTAAAGTATCATTCCAAATTTTCAAAACAAATAAAAAGTAATATACATTTTTGTTTTCACTCAGATGTGGATTGAATCTGGTTAGACACACTGGACATTTTCATAGTAAAATTGTCTCACTTTGAAGCTAGTCAATCAATGCGACTGACTTTGGAGGTTCAATAGAAGTGGACAAAAAATGAAAAAAGTGTCGGGGTTGATCTTTATGACAAACTATCAAATTTGTATGACCCCTTTTATTTTCGACTACTCCCATTGAATAGTTTAGATCACAAATCTAGTGTATGCAAAGAATTTTGGGAATTTGACGTGCACTCATGAATTTTGAACAAGAGGTCGAAAAATTTCAATTTTTATTCCTTAAAATCTATCATGAAATCTCTCAATGAGCAAATAAAGAATGAATATATACAAAACAATAATTGTCTAAATAAAAACTTTATTATTCAAATGTTTGAAATTTTTTTTTTTGGGTCAAATATAATACATGTGAGCAAATAAAAATCTCTAAAGAATACATTTTCAAATATATACACACTTTCTCCTTCTATCTTTTGAGACAAAATATATTAGAAACAATGAATCAAAAGATTTTTGAGATACTTTACACTAGCGTTTTCAAATGGATTTTTCATTCATTTTTTTCATCATCGTTTTTTTTTTTTTTTTACATTGTAGGATCTGCCCAAGAATCAAGCAACACTTGTAATTTTCAAAATTTATCAGACCAAAAATATTATCAGATATAGGAAAAATATTTTTACCTTGTTGAAACAACTTTTATAAATGCAGGGGAGGGGGAAAAAATAAAAGCAAAATACCCAGAGTTAGTAAGCAAAACTGCAAAATCGGTATGCATGTCCTATGGGGGAACCCTTTTATGCCAAGAGTTGGCCTAGTATGAAAAATGCAATCCTCTGGGGTAGGCACCATACAATACCTGATGGATCCGATCGACTTATTGAGATTCAATGAAAAGACAATTTTGAAAAGACTGGATAATTGGAGTGACAAAAGACAATTTGTTCTAATAAAATGAGGACAAAGTCCGAATGGATTGATTGTTTTGATTGACACATAAAGTGATGTTAAAAATCAATTTAGTGTGAAAAACTTATTTTTGAAAGGATTGAAATATCTCGACTAGTTTCTTCGGTGAACCATAGATCGAAACTTTAAAAGAGAATAAACGAGTTAAATGGATCGAATGAAATTGATGGTTAGTTCAAAAAATTGACTGGATTATCCTAAAAATGAATAAAGTTGATCAAATGAATTGGATGGAATTGAGAATTTATTCAAAAAAAAATAAAAAAATAAAATTGATTAAATGAATAATGAATTGAATGGAATTGATGATTAATTCAAAATTGATTGTATTGGCCTAAAAATGAATAAATTGGTCAAATAGATTGGATAGAATTGCCAGTTTATTCAAAAATCGACTTGATCACTGACCAAATGAACAGAATGAAATTGATGATTTATTCAAAATGAAATTGAATGAAGATGAAATTAAAAACGAGCAAAATTGTAAGGATCGAATGATCTATAAAAAAAAATCGACTCAATCATATTAGATGTAAAAATGAAATGAATGAAATTGATGATTTATTCAAAATCGACCGAATTGCCCTAAAAATAGGTAAACTGGTCACATGAATTGAATGAAATTTAATTTATTCAAAATTGACCGAATCACCCTAAAAAAGGGTAAATTGGTCAAACGAAATTGCTGATTTATTCAAAATTGACTTAGTCCTAAAAGTGAAGAAATAGGAAAAAATGGATCGGATGAATTTGATGAATAAAATGGTCCAATGAAATTGATGGTTTATTCCAAAAATTGATTGAATTGTCTACCCATTGAAAATTTTCAAAAATTCATTATGATTCATTAGTCTATGAGCCTTCGAAAATCAAGATTTGGCCTTAACATACTTATCATCTCAACAATGAGGAATTTGTGAATTTCTTCAACTTAATGTCCTTTACGCAAGGGATTTTTACCAATTCTGATAAAATGGCCAAAAAGTGATTATTAAAGGCTCATATTCTAATGCGTAAAAACTGTTCCATTATTTTCAATGCCGTCACACGGAAGGGATCAAATCCTACCTTACCTTGTGCACTACCCCTTTGGATGGTACAAAAAATATAAACGTGTAAGTCTCATTGGATTATATATCCGAGACAAAAGGTGGTTTATTCCTATAACGGGATTCCCTAAATGGCATTCCCTCTAAGGTTTATGCATGATACCAATTTATCAAAGCGACTAAATATGCAGTATACAAATGAAACACGACCTAAAAGAACCCCCTTTTGTATGCCGGGGTGAGCCTAAAATGAAATGTAATCATGCTGTAAATGCGAAGCATTGAATTTAAACGTGTCATATCAAATAGGGTAGACTCCTAGAGAGTACCATGCCAGGACTCTTATTTTCTAGGGTTTATGAATGCAATGGAGACAAAACCCAAGAAAAGTTAGTTCAATCAGACAAATACACATAACACATTGTAGCAAAGTAATACACAAAGATAAAACAATAAAGAGGGGTTGGATCCCTCCCCTCGTGAATAGTGTTCCTAATAGGGTAAGGCAGACTCTACCCTAGGTAAACTATCATGGATGCATGAGGTATCGGCTCACTAATGCATCTAGACTCGATAGGTTTTAGATCCCCGAGCCTTCAGACTTAGAAACCAAAGGTCATCAATCCCAAGGTTCTTTGTCGGTGGCTCGAGCGATTCCCCAGACATTGCTACGTGCACGTCGTGCCACGGCCACATGTCCAAGTGAATCTATCAAAAATTCTCAATTTTCGACTAAAAGCTAAAGGCTATCAACCCAAAGCTTAAAATGGAAGATTGAGTGACCCCTCGAATCATGCTACGCACACGTCGTGTCGCGATCACACATCCAAGTGGGTCGCCTAATCCTAATAGGGAAGAGTGGCGTGACAAGCCACTAAAGAAAAATAAATGAGGGATAAAATAAAACGTATGCACGTATGCTAGTGCTCGGTTTGGAGGGGAGGGATCGAGAACCAATGCGAGGCTCTAGGGTAATATCCCCCCATCCAAATGCAATGCAAAGCGCGGGATAACATACATAAACTATCCATCCATCAATCGTACACAAATAGATGAGGGAGTGAATTGATACGCGCGCAATGCAAAAAATCCTAAAAAAGAGAAAATGCAACCCTAAACATCCAAATGCGATAAATAAAAGGGTTAAAAAGAGAAAAGACAACTAAACCAAGTGCTTGGACTCTCTAGCGTCCCCAGTGGAGTCGCCAAGTTGTCGCGCCCCATTTTTCGTGATGGAAAAATATAAGTATAAAAATAGGTATTTACAAAATATGTAATCTTATTTTAAAATAAATGAAAAAGGACCTAGAATGGGACTTTAAAGAATGCGACAATTTGGGTCCAAAATTTAGTCTAAAAGGGTTTTTAAGAAAAAATAGGAGTCGCCACTTGGTATGAAATTTTGGTGTACCAAGTCACCCAAAAAATAAAGTAAAATAAAATAAAATAAAACCCTTTTCGACAACTCCAGGTCTTTGAAAACAAGAGAAAATGGATTCGGGAGTCACGGTTGAAGAAAGGGAAGGCAAAGGTTCGATTAACTCAAACCTAAGGCACCCTTTCAACCTAGTCTAAGCTAGTTGCGAGGTTTAGTCAAAATTTTCCTAATCTAACCCTTAATTTTATCACGTTTGGATGTTTCCTACATGGATGCAAATCTAAAAATATCGAAAGGGACAAAATGTTCATTCAAGGGTTTAATTGGATCAATCGCATTAATTGCGAAGGCCAAAATGAATCCTTGAAGGTGTCACGAGGATGCAAATGATGAAAAATAAAATAAAATAAAAGAAATTAAATTATATACATATATATAAGTGATCAAAGAAAAAGGGAATGCAACATAAAGGGTACGGGAGGCGAAAAAATTCGTGACATAATTTTCTTATACATGGATTAATAGGGTATTTAAACTATAGAGTTATAATCACCCATTTTCCATGTTTGAAAAATAATTATCCTAACATGAACAAGCAAATGAACTAGCTTAAATGAGATGCAATTCTAAATGACATGATTAACACCTATAGAGAATATGGGATAATATAATAGGGAATATCATACAAATGAGAAAATATCCTAAAAATGAAAATATGCATGAAAATGTAGTGAATAGCACACAAAGATGAATCTAACGCAAGACGGCCTAAAGGGTCTAGCGTTGGACTAGCCCATTTTTAAAAATCCTTACTAGCGTTGGACTAGCAAGTAAGCGGAGGGAGAAACCACAACTAGCGTTGGACTAGTGTGGTGACGTCATGCATTTTTAATACATAATAAGACAAGTAGACATAAATTAAAACAAATAAACACATAAGAGCACGTAGCACGTAACACATAAGCATAATATCTAGATGCAAAAATCCTAAGGAAAGCAAGTAAGGCACGTAACACATAAGCCACATAAGCACACAACCTATCTATTACATCGGGGAGCGCCTAACTACAATCTAAAAGGGGAAATAAAATAAAACAAATCTAATTATCCTATCTATTACATTTTTGAGGTATTTAAATGCCTCTCAAATAATTATAAAATTAACTAAAAAAGTATAAGAAAATTTAAATGATCATTCAAATCAAATAAACAAAGCATATAAAAATATATAAACATATAGGAGCACGTAAGAGCACATAAGAGCACGTAATTAACATTGAAATAATAATAATGAGGTACCTCCCTTTTGAAGTGGTGACTAAATGGAGTCAAATTGTCCTATTTATACTCACAATGAACAAAAGAATCATGGCACCAATTTAATTTTAAAAAAAAACAATAATAATAAAAGTACTAAGCTCACGCTAATATGTCAAACATAAAGAAATTTAAAATATCTAAAAATTACAAGTTGAATATGTTCAAAAGTAACATAATTAGTTATTGAAGAAAAGAAAACAATCATAATAAAGAGAGCCAAAATTTGTCAAGGACTGAATTACAAAAAGTTGAAAACTTTTGGGGGACAAAAATTATATTTTCCAAAGTTCAGGGGTCCAAATTAAATGAAAGATAAAATTCAGGGACCAAAGTGAAATTAATTTAAGGACCGAGTTGAAAGGAATTTAAAATGTTCTGGGCCGCAGTGAAAGTACTTGAAAGTACAGGGACTGAAGTGCAAGTTCGTTTCTGATTTGGGCAAGAAGAGGGCATCGGGCCTCCCTTTTTATTTTACTTGGGCCAAACCTACCTAAGCCCAACTGAAAACCCAACCTAAAACACACAGGCCAGCCCGTCTTTTATCACTCAAACCCAACCAAAATATATGGACTCAAAACTCTTAGCCCAACCGAAATAAAACATTAGCCAAACCCCTTTTTTCTTTCTTTCTTTTCTTTCTCTTTTCTTCCCCATACGTTTCCTTTCCTTCTTCTTCGGCCAACCGAAGAAGCTTCAGCTGGTAGCCATGGTGGCGGCGCCACCGGACCGCCGGTCACCGGCGACTTTTCCAATGGCCAAAATTTCTCAAAATACATCTTTCCAGTCCATTTTTCGCGTAGGTTCCATTTCCGGAGTTAATTTTTACAAAAGATGACCCGAAGGTGACCGAAAAGCAAAAAGCCAGTCCAGTTTTTTATTTTTTAAAACACTATAATCTTCACCAAAAATCTTAAAAATTATGCCAAAACCCTCCTTATAACTTCTACATTACAACTATAATCTAAGTTGAACAAGAAAACAACATAAAAAGGCTGAATTAAGGCAAAACAGTCCCTAAAATTCTTTTTGGCATTTTTTCAAACAATTAACATGCATTCACAGAAATCATCTTTTCCTTAATGTTTATTCATGGCTTTACCCCAAAATTTCAACAACACCAGCAGCAACAACAAGAAAACAGCAGGAACAACCAATAATACATGAATTCAACACGATAAAGAAAAAAAAACGGGAAATAGTTCAATGGAAGTGTTGATACCTCTTATGACCTTATTTAAAATTGTTGATGAAATTCCAATCTCCTCGCGTCCGATTGCTTGCTTTCTTGTGCTTGATTCTGTGTGTGTATATTAGGAAAAGAGAGGGAGCCGAATGGAGAGAGGAGTTTTTCTTTTTTTTTTTCTTGTTATGGCTTGTCTTCTGTCCTGTGGGAGAGAGCCGAGAGAGGAGATTTTTGTAGCCAACAGTAGAGCCTTTTTTGTGTGTGTTTTTTTTTCCTCCTTTTCCCCCAGAGAGAGCCGAGTGATGTCTTGACTAGGAGTGTTAAGTTGGGCCAAATGATGATTTTTTCTTCCAAAGACAAGAAGTATGCATGGGCTATCAATGATGAATTTTTTACCAAAATGGGAAGAAATGTTAATGAGGATGGAGTGTAAAAATGGGTTAATAGTGGTTCTGATGAAACAAAATGATTAGAATGATTTTTTTTATTTTCTTAATTTTCCTTCTTTTGTTTTGTTTTGTTTGTTTGTTGTTTTTTTTTTAATTTTTCTTCTTTTCCTAAAACAAACCTGCAAAAATGAGAAAAATGCAAATTAAAATGCAAGAAAATAAATAACTCATTAAATAGAAAAAATTCAAGAAAATATTAAAAATTGACAAAAATTTGGTGTCTACAGCTTGTCCCTCTTTGTCTAGAGTTTCAAAGAAACTCAAGACAAAGACGTAGACACCAAATTGTTTACCTGTCTCTTCTAACTGCACCTGAGTTAAATTAAACAAGCTAACACTTGGTTGAAATTATTGGACAAAATGATGCAATAACATTGCAGAGCATATGACCGAACTCATGTAGAGTTGCCTACGTATCCCGCCATGGGAATCAGGTCAAACGTAGTTCGAATGCAAGTGAACCACAACGAAACAAGTGCATTGACCAACTATGGTCTTTGCAAAGTCGAAAAAGTCTGAGCTCTCAGAACTTCTAAACATGAAACACAAAATGAATGAGAAATCACAATTATTAGTCAAAACAGTCAAGAAAAGTAACTTGTCATAACTAGAAAAAGATGCGCGGAGGGACGCGGTTACGCTCCAACAGAAAATTAAATTTGTCTTTTCAAAAAAGATGCGCGGAGGGACGCGATTACGCTCCAACAGGAAATTAAATTGTCAAGAAGGGGAGATAGAAGGGTGCGCGGTGGACGCTGAGACTCACCAACAGGAAATTAAATTGATGCGCGCAGGGACGCGATTACGCTCCAACAGGAATTTAAATTTGTCAAGAATGGGAGATAGAAGGGTGCGCGGTGGACGCTGAGACTCACCAACAGAAATTTAAATTTATGCGCGGAGGGACGCGATTACGCTCCAACAGAAAATTTAATAGTCAAGATGGGGAGATAGGAGGGTGCGCGGTGGACGCTGAGACTCACCAACAGAAATTTAAAATGTCAAGAATGGAAGGTAGAAGGGTGCGCGGTGGACGCTGAGACTCACCAACAGAAAATTAAATTTGTCATTTAGGAAAAGATGCGCGGAGGGACACGATTATGCTCCAACAGAAAATTAAATTTGTCAAGAAGGGGAGATAGAAGGGTGCACGGTGGACGCTGAGACTCACCAACAGAAATTTAAAATGTCAAGAATGGAAGGTAGAAGGGTGCGCGGTGGACGCTGAGACTCACCAACAGAAATTTAAATTTATGCGCGGAGGGACGCGATTACGCTCCAACAGAAAATTTAAATTGTCAAGAAGGGGAGATAGAAGGGTGCGCGGTGGACGCTGAGACTCACCAACAGAAATTTAAAATGTCAAGAATGGAAGGTAGAAGGGTGCGCGGTGGACGCTGAGACTCACCAACAGGAATTTAAATTGTCAAGAATGGGAGGTAGAAGGGTGCACGGTGGACGCTGAGACTCACCAACAGAAAATTAAATTTATCAAGAATGGGAGGTAGAAGGGTGCACGGTGGACGCTGAGACTCACCAACAGAAAATTAAATTTGTCAAGAAGGGGGATAGAAGGGTGCGTGGTGGACGCTGAGACTCACCAACAGGAAATTAAATTGATGCGCAGAGGGACGCGATTACGCTGCAACAGACAATTAAATTTGTCAAGAATGGGAGGTAGAAGGGTGCGCGGTGGACGCTGAGACTCACCAACAGGAATTAAATTGATGCGCGGAGGGACGCGATTACGCTCCAACAGAAAATTAAATTGATGCGCGGAGGGACGCGATTACGCTCCAACAGGAATTTAAATTTGTCAAGAATGGGAGATAGAAGGGTGCGCGGTGGACGCTGAGACTCACCAACAGGAAATTAAATTGTCAAGAAATAACAGATTGGTGGGATAAAACCCGAATCCAATAAAATAAAACGGTCAGTGGGATAACACCCAAACCTGCCGAATCCCAACATGATATACAAAAGACACGTTATTGGGTTGAACCCGATGCTAACGGATGTGAAAAAAACATAACACACGTTAGTGAGTCAATACTCGATGCTAACGGTGATGAAAGACACGTTAGTGGGTTGGACCCAATGCTAACGGATGTGAAAAAAAATAGCACACGTTAGTGAGTCAAATCTCAATGCTAACGGTGATAAAAGACATGTTAGTGGGTTGGACCCGATGCTAACGGATATGAAAAAGTAAAACACGCGTTAGTGAGTTGTACTCGATGCTAACGGTGATAAAAGACATGTTAGTGGGTTGGACCCGATGCTAACGGATATGAAAAAGTAAAACACGCGTTAGTGAGTTGTACTCGATGCTAACGGTGATAAAAGACACGTTAGTGGGTTGGACCCGATGCTAACGGATGTGAAAAAATAAAACACGCGTTAGTGAGTCATACTCGATGCTAACGGTGATAAAAGGCACGTTAGTGGGTTGGACCCGATGCTAACGGATGTGAAAAAATAAAACACGCGTTAGTGAGTTGTACTCGATGCTAACGGTGATAAAAGACATGACACACGTTATTGCATGAAAAAGTTCTTGAATACTTACCTGAAAAATCATTTCAGAAATTGACTCAATTTGAATCAATTTTGTTCAACCAATCATCTGCTTTGCATTTTGACATTGTGGCTCAAGTTGGTGGATTTGTAATCTTTTTTTGTTTTTTTGTTTTTTTTGTTTTTTTTTTGTTTTTGAAAAAAAACAAAGGTGACAAATTCTAAAACTTGAAGAATACCAATGACAACTCTCCTTTCAAGAGATTTGAGAGGTACATACATGTGTCACTATCTTCTCGACTTTAAAAAACTTTTTTTTTTCACAAAGCCGATTTAGAATGTATTACCAAAATTGGAGCTCACTCCTTTTGATATTTGCCCCAGTGTAAATCATGTTTAACGAAAGCCACATTTTCATGCTTTTGAAAAAGCAAAAAGAGTGATCATATGATACCAATACCATGTGATTCCTTGTGCTCCTTTTGGCCCTGAGAACCATGCAAGCATGATCCTTCGATGTCAAAACTGCTCCTCAAGAGTTGTGCTGCAACTTGTTTTGAATCTTCTCCATTTTTCAGCATCAGTCAGCCATACCACACTTTGTACCACAAATCAACTTTTCTAATGACCAGATTTGAATGAATGGCCAGTATCTCAAGTGTCAGCAACCCGCTTTTCGTTCATGATTTTCTTGTGCTCCAAAATCTCACCTTGATGACCTCAACCTTTCGGATTTTCACAAAGGTCACACCTTTTTATTTTATTTTGTTTTCATTTTCTTCTTTTTTTTTTCTTTTTCATCATTCTCTTTTTTTTTTCTTTTTTTCTTTTTTTCTCATTCTTTTGAAGACACCCTTTCAGGTTTTCACCTAATGAACAAATCTTGTTAACGACATTTATCAACCCAGAAATGTATTTAAAGAAAGGATGGCATCAGCGCGACAACCATTCCCATGTAAAAATGGTGAATGTGTACTGACATCAATTGCCATTTGATTAAGTGATTTTTATTAGAAATACCACTAAAGCGGAGGTCGAGACTTTATGATTTTTATGATGGGGGCATGTGGGGTGTAGAAAAAGTGTTAAACTTCAAAGCAAAATCTTCAAAGAGGTTTCAAAAATCCTAAGACCGCATTCTATCAATATTTGCCCCATTATGAGGGTATTAAAACCGAAAAAATTGCCCCAGTTTGGCTTTTGACTTCTTTTTTCTTTTTTTTTCATGACAAATAAGAGATAAAAATTTACCCCAGTATGGAGTTTGCAATCTTTAGGAGGGCTATCAAATGAAAGGTTGAATTATTCTGGAGGTTCAATGGGGAAAACTAGGGATAAGATGTTCAAAGAGAAAAGAAGAAGGCTCGCCTTTGATCCGCCATAGATGGTATTTCAAAAAGAAAAATCATATAATCAGATAAAGAATTTATTTCACATGTCTGAATTGATTGGCAGAGGAAAGACCTGTCCATCCAGTTCTGTAAGAATGGACGTTCCTCCGGATAGCACTCTTTGAACAATAAATGGCCCTTGCCAAGTCGGAGCAAACTTTTCTTTAACCTCCTCTTGAATCGGAAGAATTTACTTCAAAACCTTATCCCTCACTTCAAATAAGCAAGATTTGTCTTTCTTGTCATAACTAACGAACCATCCTTTGATGATAGCATTGTCCATGACAAACATTCAACCTCTTTTTCATCAATCAGAGATAGCAACTCATTGTGCTCCTTAATCCATTTGATTTCCTCTACCTAAGCCTTTGTCAAAATGTGCAAGGACGGGATCTCGGTTTTGGCATGTATTACCACTTCCATTTCAGCATAAGAGGGCAAGGTGTTGCCCTAACTTAGAAATGTAATCTCCAATGAAACGCTCCCAGAGTTCAATTGCAAAATTTGCAAAATCGAAGGAAAAACTCTCTTTTTTTTTCAATCCCCTTTTTTTTATTCTCTTTTTTTTTCGTTTTTCCATTTTTTCCTCCTTTTTTATTATTCTCTTCTTTTTTTTTCTTTCATTCCCCCTTTTTCTTTTCTTTTCTCTTTTTTTTTTTCAAGTTGGCTGCTAAAGTATGTACTCCTTTTGAGCAAATAGCCGATCCTCCACTTTGCAATGTAGCATTATTGCTCCATTTTTATTCGTGACTAATCTCCAAATTTGCAAGTTGAATTGCACTTTTTCCTCGATCTCAACCATAAACACCTGCATAAGGAGAATTTTTCAAAGCACTTGAATTTTTCAATTTTCAATTTTTTTTTGTTTTTTTTGTTTTTTTGTTTTTTTTTTGAGTAATGATATAACAATTAACATTCATGCAAAGTGTTGACTTATCAAGATTTGAGAAATATACTTGACCTTGGACATACCCTACAAATGTATTAAAAATTTTACCTCAATTTGAACCTATTTGACAAAATCTCACAGATATATTACAAAAATTTTTGCCCCAATTTGGGTCTATTCTAAAATTTTATTCGAGTGATTCTCCATTTATTCGGACAAAACAAGAAAACTGTGTCTTCCAAAATTTAAAAAAACTAACATGCAATGTGAGTTGATGTACAATAGAAAAAATGCATTTTTCCACAAAAAACTTTAAATGCCATGTAGAAAGCTCCATGATAAATCTCTCAAAACAAAACCAAATTACAAAAGATCTCTTCCTCTTTTTGGGATCGATATCGAGGGAAAAGGGTCCTCTTCTCGTTGGCTCATCTTTTAGGACCAAACAAATGGGTATTACTCATGATTTTGAGGTGACTCAGGGAGATGGTATGTCAGGATCTGTCTTTTTTTTTTTTTTGTGCCCAAATTGTATCCAACACATTCAGTATCACATCTTGGTGAAAGCAAATAGCTTATCACCCTTATTTCTTAAGAAAATTCAGTTAACATATAAGCTCTATGGGCTTGTAATGTATGGGTAGAAACGATAGTTAAACATATGGAAACAAGTTATGACCTAATGATCATGAGTAATTGGTAAATTCCTTAAAGGCGAAATCTTCACTTCAAATTGTCATGAAAGATAAGTCAGCAATGGACTTTATGAGCTTGTAATGTGGCTTAACAATGATAGCTAAAAAAAAAAAAAAAATAGAATTTTCAAGGACAACGCACTTAAGATCGCCTTCTTTCACAAAAATTGCCCCAGTTTTGGATTTAAAATCCGGGACCCCCTTTTTCTTATCAATCCTCTTTTTTCTTCAACAATCACTAAGGGAAATGCAACATTGGATGTCTTCGCATTTTTTTTTTTTTTCTATAATCATTTTTTCATTTTTTCCCAATTTTCTTTTCTCTCTCTTTTTTTTTTTTTACCAATACTGATATCCCAATGTCAATGATAAAATTGAAAACTCCCTAATTTGGAGTATATATGGCCCCTCTTTCTTTTCAACAGTGAAGACCAAAATATCAATGGTAGAGTCAAATTCCCCCAACTTGTAATTTTTCTCTTGCAAAAAATTTTGAGCATTTTTGCCATTTTTTTTTCAATTCTCAAATCTCCTTCCCCAGTGTGGGGGTGCGATCATAAGTGCTTTTGAAACGAACCACCAATTTAGACTCAAATGGGGATGCAAAGGATAGAAAGTGTTTGGATAGTAGAAACAATGGCCAAAGCATCATTCTTGTTTCTCATGACAACCAAAGTAAAGAATAGCCCATTGAGAAAATCCATTTCGTTTTGACATTTGAGAATTTTTCATGGATGGTCATGATCATTTAGATTTTTATTTGAAACGGAATTCTATTTTTGGAGGTTCAAATGGAAAAATAAATGATAAAATCTATATAGATAGAGAAACAAAAGCCTAAAGTATCATTCCAAATTTTCAAAACAAATAAAAAGTAATATACATTTTTGTTTTCACTCAGATGTGGATTGAATCTGGTTAGACACACTGGACATTTTCATAGTAAAATTGTCTCACTTTGAAGCTAGTCAATCAATGCGACTGACTTTGGAGGTTCAATAGAAGTGGACAAAAAATGAAAAAAGTGTCGGGGTTGATCTTTATGACAAACTATCAAATTTGTATGACCCCTTTTATTTTCGACTACTCCCATTGAATAGTTTAGATCACAAATCTAGTGTATGCAAAGAATTTTGGGAATTTGACGTGCACTCATGAATTTTGAACAAGAGGTCGAAAAATTTCAATTTTTATTCCTTAAAATCTATCATGAAATCTCTCAATGAGCAAATAAAGAATGAATATATACAAAACAATAATTGTCTAAATAAAAAC
Source organism: Coffea arabica (assembly GCF_036785885.1). Taxonomy (NCBI): domain Eukaryota; kingdom Viridiplantae; phylum Streptophyta; class Magnoliopsida; order Gentianales; family Rubiaceae; genus Coffea; species Coffea arabica. Next base: position 54,751,481 of record NC_092331.1, on the reverse strand, counting down.
TTTATTATTCAAATGTTTGAAATTTTTTTTTTTGGGTCAAATATAATACATGTGAGCAAATAAAAATCTCTAAAGAATACATTTTCAAATATATACACACTTTCTCCTTCTATCTTTTGAGACAAAATATATTAGAAACAATGAATCAAAAGATTTTTGAGATACTTTACACTAGCGTTTTCAAATGGATTTTTCATTCATTTTTTTCATCATCGTTTTTTTTTTTTTTTTACATTGTAGGATCTGCCCAAGAATCAAGCAACACTTGTAATTTTCAAAATTTATCAGACCAAAAATATTATCAGATATAGGAAAAATATTTTTACCTTGTTGAAACAACTTTTATAAATGCAGGGGAGGGGGAAAAAATAAAAGCAAAATACCCAGAGTTAGTAAGCAAAACTGCAAAATCGGTATGCATGTCCTATGGGGGAACCCTTTTATGCCAAGAGTTGGCCTAGTATGAAAAATGCAATCCTCTGGGGTAGGCACCATACAATACCTGATGGATCCGATCGACTTATTGAGATTCAATGAAAAGACAATTTTGAAAAGACTGGATAATTGGAGTGACAAAAGACAATTTGTTCTAATAAAATGAGGACAAAGTCCGAATGGATTGATTGTTTTGATTGACACATAAAGTGATGTTAAAAATCAATTTAGTGTGAAAAACTTATTTTTGAAAGGATTGAAATATCTCGACTAGTTTCTTCGGTGAACCATAGATCGAAACTTTAAAAGAGAATAAACGAGTTAAATGGATCGAATGAAATTGATGGTTAGTTCAAAAAATTGACTGGATTATCCTAAAAATGAATAAAGTTGATCAAATGAATTGGATGGAATTGAGAATTTATTCAAAAAAAAATAAAAAAATAAAATTGATTAAATGAATAATGAATTGAATGGAATTGATGATTAATTCAAAATTGATTGTATTGGCCTAAAAATGAATAAATTGGTCAAATAGATTGGATAGAATTGCCAGTTTATTCAAAAATCGACTTGATCACTGACCAAATGAACAGAATGAAATTGATGATTTATTCAAAATGAAATTGAATGAAGATGAAATTAAAAACGAGCAAAATTGTAAGGATCGAATGATCTATAAAAAAAAATCGACTCAATCATATTAGATGTAAAAATGAAATGAATGAAATTGATGATTTATTCAAAATCGACCGAATTGCCCTAAAAATAGGTAAACTGGTCACATGAATTGAATGAAATTTAATTTATTCAAAATTGACCGAATCACCCTAAAAAAGGGTAAATTGGTCAAACGAAATTGCTGATTTATTCAAAATTGACTTAGTCCTAAAAGTGAAGAAATAGGAAAAAATGGATCGGATGAATTTGATGAATAAAATGGTCCAATGAAATTGATGGTTTATTCCAAAAATTGATTGAATTGTCTACCCATTGAAAATTTTCAAAAATTCATTATGATTCATTAGTCTATGAGCCTTCGAAAATCAAGATTTGGCCTTAACATACTTATCATCTCAACAATGAGGAATTTGTGAATTTCTTCAACTTAATGTCCTTTACGCAAGGGATTTTTACCAATTCTGATAAAATGGCCAAAAAGTGATTATTAAAGGCTCATATTCTAATGCGTAAAAACTGTTCCATTATTTTCAATGCCGTCACACGGAAGGGATCAAATCCTACCTTACCTTGTGCACTACCCCTTTGGATGGTACAAAAAATATAAACGTGTAAGTCTCATTGGATTATATATCCGAGACAAAAGGTGGTTTATTCCTATAACGGGATTCCCTAAATGGCATTCCCTCTAAGGTTTATGCATGATACCAATTTATCAAAGCGACTAAATATGCAGTATACAAATGAAACACGACCTAAAAGAACCCCCTTTTGTATGCCGGGGTGAGCCTAAAATGAAATGTAATCATGCTGTAAATGCGAAGCATTGAATTTAAACGTGTCATATCAAATAGGGTAGACTCCTAGAGAGTACCATGCCAGGACTCTTATTTTCTAGGGTTTATGAATGCAATGGAGACAAAACCCAAGAAAAGTTAGTTCAATCAGACAAATACACATAACACATTGTAGCAAAGTAATACACAAAGATAAAACAATAAAGAGGGGTTGGATCCCTCCCCTCGTGAATAGTGTTCCTAATAGGGTAAGGCAGACTCTACCCTAGGTAAACTATCATGGATGCATGAGGTATCGGCTCACTAATGCATCTAGACTCGATAGGTTTTAGATCCCCGAGCCTTCAGACTTAGAAACCAAAGGTCATCAATCCCAAGGTTCTTTGTCGGTGGCTCGAGCGATTCCCCAGACATTGCTACGTGCACGTCGTGCCACGGCCACATGTCCAAGTGAATCTATCAAAAATTCTCAATTTTCGACTAAAAGCTAAAGGCTATCAACCCAAAGCTTAAAATGGAAGATTGAGTGACCCCTCGAATCATGCTACGCACACGTCGTGTCGCGATCACACATCCAAGTGGGTCGCCTAATCCTAATAGGGAAGAGTGGCGTGACAAGCCACTAAAGAAAAATAAATGAGGGATAAAATAAAACGTATGCACGTATGCTAGTGCTCGGTTTGGAGGGGAGGGATCGAGAACCAATGCGAGGCTCTAGGGTAATATCCCCCCATCCAAATGCAATGCAAAGCGCGGGATAACATACATAAACTATCCATCCATCAATCGTACACAAATAGATGAGGGAGTGAATTGATACGCGCGCAATGCAAAAAATCCTAAAAAAGAGAAAATGCAACCCTAAACATCCAAATGCGATAAATAAAAGGGTTAAAAAGAGAAAAGACAACTAAACCAAGTGCTTGGACTCTCTAGCGTCCCCAGTGGAGTCGCCAAGTTGTCGCGCCCCATTTTTCGTGATGGAAAAATATAAGTATAAAAATAGGTATTTACAAAATATGTAATCTTATTTTAAAATAAATGAAAAAGGACCTAGAATGGGACTTTAAAGAATGCGACAATTTGGGTCCAAAATTTAGTCTAAAAGGGTTTTTAAGAAAAAATAGGAGTCGCCACTTGGTATGAAATTTTGGTGTACCAAGTCACCCAAAAAATAAAGTAAAATAAAATAAAATAAAACCCTTTTCGACAACTCCAGGTCTTTGAAAACAAGAGAAAATGGATTCGGGAGTCACGGTTGAAGAAAGGGAAGGCAAAGGTTCGATTAACTCAAACCTAAGGCACCCTTTCAACCTAGTCTAAGCTAGTTGCGAGGTTTAGTCAAAATTTTCCTAATCTAACCCTTAATTTTATCACGTTTGGATGTTTCCTACATGGATGCAAATCTAAAAATATCGAAAGGGACAAAATGTTCATTCAAGGGTTTAATTGGATCAATCGCATTAATTGCGAAGGCCAAAATGAATCCTTGAAGGTGTCACGAGGATGCAAATGATGAAAAATAAAATAAAATAAAAGAAATTAAATTATATACATATATATAAGTGATCAAAGAAAAAGGGAATGCAACATAAAGGGTACGGGAGGCGAAAAAATTCGTGACATAATTTTCTTATACATGGATTAATAGGGTATTTAAACTATAGAGTTATAATCACCCATTTTCCATGTTTGAAAAATAATTATCCTAACATGAACAAGCAAATGAACTAGCTTAAATGAGATGCAATTCTAAATGACATGATTAACACCTATAGAGAATATGGGATAATATAATAGGGAATATCATACAAATGAGAAAATATCCTAAAAATGAAAATATGCATGAAAATGTAGTGAATAGCACACAAAGATGAATCTAACGCAAGACGGCCTAAAGGGTCTAGCGTTGGACTAGCCCATTTTTAAAAATCCTTACTAGCGTTGGACTAGCAAGTAAGCGGAGGGAGAAACCACAACTAGCGTTGGACTAGTGTGGTGACGTCATGCATTTTTAATACATAATAAGACAAGTAGACATAAATTAAAACAAATAAACACATAAGAGCACGTAGCACGTAACACATAAGCATAATATCTAGATGCAAAAATCCTAAGGAAAGCAAGTAAGGCACGTAACACATAAGCCACATAAGCACACAACCTATCTATTACATCGGGGAGCGCCTAACTACAATCTAAAAGGGGAAATAAAATAAAACAAATCTAATTATCCTATCTATTACATTTTTGAGGTATTTAAATGCCTCTCAAATAATTATAAAATTAACTAAAAAAGTATAAGAAAATTTAAATGATCATTCAAATCAAATAAACAAAGCATATAAAAATATATAAACATATAGGAGCACGTAAGAGCACATAAGAGCACGTAATTAACATTGAAATAATAATAATGAGGTACCTCCCTTTTGAAGTGGTGACTAAATGGAGTCAAATTGTCCTATTTATACTCACAATGAACAAAAGAATCATGGCACCAATTTAATTTTAAAAAAAAACAATAATAATAAAAGTACTAAGCTCACGCTAATATGTCAAACATAAAGAAATTTAAAATATCTAAAAATTACAAGTTGAATATGTTCAAAAGTAACATAATTAGTTATTGAAGAAAAGAAAACAATCATAATAAAGAGAGCCAAAATTTGTCAAGGACTGAATTACAAAAAGTTGAAAACTTTTGGGGGACAAAAATTATATTTTCCAAAGTTCAGGGGTCCAAATTAAATGAAAGATAAAATTCAGGGACCAAAGTGAAATTAATTTAAGGACCGAGTTGAAAGGAATTTAAAATGTTCTGGGCCGCAGTGAAAGTACTTGAAAGTACAGGGACTGAAGTGCAAGTTCGTTTCTGATTTGGGCAAGAAGAGGGCATCGGGCCTCCCTTTTTATTTTACTTGGGCCAAACCTACCTAAGCCCAACTGAAAACCCAACCTAAAACACACAGGCCAGCCCGTCTTTTATCACTCAAACCCAACCAAAATATATGGACTCAAAACTCTTAGCCCAACCGAAATAAAACATTAGCCATTAGCCCAAACCCCTTTTTTCTTTCTTTCTTTTCTTTCTCTTTTCTTCCCCATACGTTTCCTTTCCTTCTTCTTCGGCCAACCGAAGAAGCTTCAGCTGGTAGCCATGGTGGCGGCGCCACCGGACCGCCGGTCACCGGCGACTTTTCCAATGGCCAAAATTTCTCAAAATACATCTTTCCAGTCCATTTTTCGCGTAGGTTCCATTTCCGGAGTTAATTTTTACAAAAGATGACCCGAAGGTGACCGAAAAGCAAAAAGCCAGTCCAGTTTTTTATTTTTTAAAACACTATAATCTTCACCAAAAATCTTAAAAATTATGCCAAAACCCTCCTTATAACTTCTACATTACAACTATAATCTAAGTTGAACAAGAAAACAACATAAAAAGGCTGAATTAAGGCAAAACAGTCCCTAAAATTCTTTTTGGCATTTTTTCAAACAATTAACATGCATTCACAGAAATCATCTTTTCCTTAATGTTTATTCATGGCTTTACCCCAAAATTTCAACAACACCAGCAGCAACAACAAGAAAACAGCAGGAACAACCAATAATACATGAATTCAACACGATAAAGAAAAAAAAACGGGAAATAGTTCAATGGAAGTGTTGATACCTCTTATGACCTTAGTTAAAATTGTTGATGAAATTCCAATCTCCTCGCGTCCGATTGCTTGCTTTCTTGTGCTTGATTCTGTGTGTGTATATTAGGAAAAGAGAGGGAGCCGAATGGAGAGAGGAGTTTTTCTTTTTTTTTTTCTTGTTATGGCTTGTCTTCTGTCCTGTGGGAGAGAGCCGAGAGAGGAGATTTTTGTAGCCAACAGTAGAGCCTTTTTTGTGTGTGTTTTTTTTTCCTCCTTTTCCCCCAGAGAGAGCCGAGTGATGTCTTGACTAGGAGTGTTAAGTTGGGCCAAATGATGATTTTTTCTTCCAAAGACAAGAAGTATGCATGGGCTATCAATGATGAATTTTTTACCAAAATGGGAAGAAATGTTAATGAGGATGGAGTGTAAAAATGGGTTAATAGTGGTTCTGATGAAACAAAATGATTAGAATGATTTTTTTTATTTTCTTAATTTTCCTTCTTTTGTTTTGTTTTGTTTGTTTGTTGTTTTTTTTTTAATTTTTCTTCTTTTCCTAAAACAAACCTGCAAAAATGAGAAAAATGCAAATTAAAATGCAAGAAAATAAATAACTCATTAAATAGAAAAAATTCAAGAAAATATTAAAAATTGACAAAAATTTGGTGTCTACAGCTTGTCCCTCTTTGTCTAGAGTTTCAAAGAAACTCAAGACAAAGACGTAGACACCAAATTGTTTACCTGTCTCTTCTAACTGCACCTGAGTTAAATTAAACAAGCTAACACTTGGTTGAAATTATTGGACAAAATGATGCAATAACATTGCAGAGCATATGACCGAACTCATGTAGAGTTGCCTACGTATCCCGCCATGGGAATCAGGTCAAACGTAGTTCGAATGCAAGTGAACCACAACGAAACAAGTGCATTGACCAACTATGGTCTTTGCAAAGTCGAAAAAGTCTGAGCTCTCAGAACTTCTAAACATGAAACACAAAATGAATGAGAAATCACAATTATTAGTCAAAACAGTCAAGAAAAGTAACTTGTCATAACTAGAAAAAGATGCGCGGAGGGACGCGGTTACGCTCCAACAGAAAATTAAATTTGTCTTTTCAAAAAAGATGCGCGGAGGGACGCGATTACGCTCCAACAGGAAATTAAATTGTCAAGAAGGGGAGATAGAAGGGTGCGCGGTGGACGCTGAGACTCACCAACAGGAAATTAAATTGATGCGCGCAGGGACGCGATTACGCTCCAACAGGAATTTAAATTTGTCAAGAATGGGAGATAGAAGGGTGCGCGGTGGACGCTGAGACTCACCAACAGAAATTTAAATTTATGCGCGGAGGGACGCGATTACGCTCCAACAGAAAATTTAATAGTCAAGATGGGGAGATAGGAGGGTGCGCGGTGGACGCTGAGACTCACCAACAGAAATTTAAAATGTCAAGAATGGAAGGTAGAAGGGTGCGCGGTGGACGCTGAGACTCACCAACAGAAAATTAAATTTGTCATTTAGGAAAAGATGCGCGGAGGGACACGATTATGCTCCAACAGAAAATTAAATTTGTCAAGAAGGGGAGATAGAAGGGTGCACGGTGGACGCTGAGACTCACCAACAGAAATTTAAAATGTCAAGAATGGAAGGTAGAAGGGTGCGCGGTGGACGCTGAGACTCACCAACAGAAATTTAAATTTATGCGCGGAGGGACGCGATTACGCTCCAACAGAAAATTTAAATTGTCAAGAAGGGGAGATAGAAGGGTGCGCGGTGGACGCTGAGACTCACCAACAGAAATTTAAAATGTCAAGAATGGAAGGTAGAAGGGTGCGCGGTGGACGCTGAGACTCACCAACAGGAATTTAAATTGTCAAGAATGGGAGGTAGAAGGGTGCACGGTGGACGCTGAGACTCACCAACAGAAAATTAAATTTATCAAGAATGGGAGGTAGAAGGGTGCACGGTGGACGCTGAGACTCACCAACAGAAAATTAAATTTGTCAAGAAGGGGGATAGAAGGGTGCGTGGTGGACGCTGAGACTCACCAACAGGAAATTAAATTGATGCGCAGAGGGACGCGATTACGCTGCAACAGACAATTAAATTTGTCAAGAATGGGAGGTAGAAGGGTGCGCGGTGGACGCTGAGACTCACCAACAGGAATTAAATTGATGCGCGGAGGGACGCGATTACGCTCCAACAGAAAATTAAATTGATGCGCGGAGGGACGCGATTACGCTCCAACAGGAATTTAAATTTGTCAAGAATGGGAGATAGAAGGGTGCGCGGTGGACGCTGAGACTCACCAACAGGAAATTAAATTGTCAAGAAATAACAGATTGGTGGGATAAAACCCGAATCCAATAAAATAAAACGGTCAGTGGGATAACACCCAAACCTGCCGAATCCCAACATGATATACAAAAGACACGTTATTGGGTTGAACCCGATGCTAACGGATGTGAAAAAAACATAACACACGTTAGTGAGTCAATACTCGATGCTAACGGTGATGAAAGACACGTTAGTGGGTTGGACCCAATGCTAACGGATGTGAAAAAAAATAGCACACGTTAGTGAGTCAAATCTCAATGCTAACGGTGATAAAAGACATGTTAGTGGGTTGGACCCGATGCTAACGGATATGAAAAAGTAAAACACGCGTTAGTGAGTTGTACTCGATGCTAACGGTGATAAAAGACATGTTAGTGGGTTGGACCCGATGCTAACGGATATGAAAAAGTAAAACACGCGTTAGTGAGTTGTACTCGATGCTAACGGTGATAAAAGACACGTTAGTGGGTTGGACCCGATGCTAACGGATGTGAAAAAATAAAACACGCGTTAGTGAGTCATACTCGATGCTAACGGTGATAAAAGGCACGTTAGTGGGTTGGACCCGATGCTAACGGATGTGAAAAAATAAAACACGCGTTAGTGAGTTGTACTCGATGCTAACGGTGATAAAAGACATGACACACGTTATTGCATGAAAAAGTTCTTGAATACTTACCTGAAAAATCATTTCAGAAATTGACTCAATTTGAATCAATTTTGTTCAACCAATCATCTGCTTTGCATTTTGACATTGTGGCTCAAGTTGGTGGATTTGTAATCTTTTTTTGTTTTTTTGTTTTTTTTGTTTTTTTTTTGTTTTTGAAAAAAAACAAAGGTGACAAATTCTAAAACTTGAAGAATACCAATGACAACTCTCCTTTCAAGAGATTTGAGAGGTACATACATGTGTCACTATCTTCTCGACTTTAAAAAACTTTTTTTTTTCACAAAGCCGATTTAGAATGTATTACCAAAATTGGAGCTCACTCCTTTTGATATTTGCCCCAGTGTAAATCATGTTTAACGAAAGCCACATTTTCATGCTTTTGAAAAAGCAAAAAGAGTGATCATATGATACCAATACCATGTGATTCCTTGTGCTCCTTTTGGCCCTGAGAACCATGCAAGCATGATCCTTCGATGTCAAAACTGCTCCTCAAGAGTTGTGCTGCAACTTGTTTTGAATCTTCTCCATTTTTCAGCATCAGTCAGCCATACCACACTTTGTACCACAAATCAACTTTTCTAATGACCAGATTTGAATGAATGGCCAGTATCTCAAGTGTCAGCAACCCGCTTTTCGTTCATGATTTTCTTGTGCTCCAAAATCTCACCTTGATGACCTCAACCTTTCGGATTTTCACAAAGGTCACACCTTTTTATTTTATTTTGTTTTCATTTTCTTCTTTTTTTTTTCTTTTTCATCATTCTCTTTTTTTTTTCTTTTTTTCTTTTTTTCTCATTCTTTTGAAGACACCCTTTCAGGTTTTCACCTAATGAACAAATCTTGTTAACGACATTTATCAACTCAGAAATGTATTTAAAGAAAGGATGGCATCAGCGCGACAACCATTCCCATGTAAAAATGGTGAAGGTGTACTGACATCAATTGCCATTTGATTAAGTGATTTTTATTAGAAATACCACTAAAGCGGAGGTCGAGACTTTATGATTTTTATGATGGGGGCATGTGGGGTGTAGAAAAAGTGTTAAACTTCAAAGCAAAATCTTCAAAGAGGTTTCAAAAATCCTAAGACCGCATTCTATCAATATTTGCCCCATTATGAGGGTATTAAAACCGAAAAAATTGCCCCAGTTTGGCTTTTGACTTCTTTTTTCTTTTTTTTTCATGACAAATAAGAGATAAAAATTTACCCCAGTATGGAGTTTGCAATCTTTAGGAGGGCTATCAAATGAAAGGTTGAATTATTCTGGAGGTTCAATGGGGAAAACTAGGGATAAGATGTTCAAAGAGAAAAGAAGAAGGCTCGCCTTTGATCCGCCATAGATGGTATTTCAAAAAGAAAAATCATATAATCAGATAAAGAATTTATTTCACATGTCTGAATTGATTGGCAGAGGAAAGACCTGTCCATCCAGTTCTGTAAGAATGGACGTTCCTCCGGATAGCACTCTTTGAACAATAAATGGCCCTTGCCAAGTCGGAGCAAACTTTTCTTTAACCTCCTCTTGAATCGGAAGAATTTACTTCAAAACCTTATCCCTCACTTCAAATAAGCAAGATTTGTCTTTCTTGTCATAACTAACGAACCATCCTTTGATGATAGCATTGTCCATGACAAACATTCAACCTCTTTTTCATCAATCAGAGATAGCAACTCATTGTGCTCCTTAATCCATTTGATTTCCTCTACCTAAGCCTTTGTCAAAATGTGCAAGGACGGGATCTCGGTTTTGGCATGTATTACCACTTCCATTTCAGCATAAGAGGGCAAGGTGTTGCCCTAACTTAGAAATGTAATCTCCAATGAAACGCTCCCAGAGTTCAATTGCAAAATTTGCAAAATCGAAGGAAAAACTCTCTTTTTTTTTCAATCCCCTTTTTTTTATTCTCTTTTTTTTTCGTTTTTCCATTTTTTCCTCCTTTTTTATTATTCTCTTCTTTTTTTTTCTTTCATTCCCCCTTTCTTTTCTTTTGTCTTTTGTCTTTACTTTTTTTTTTCCTTTATTCTTTCTCTTTTTTTTTCGCTTTTCATTCCCCCTTTTTCTTTTCTTTTCTCTTTTTTTTTTTCAAGTTGGCTGCTAAAGTATGTACTCCTTTTGAGCAAATAGCCGATCCTCCACTTTGCAATGTAGCATTATTGCTCCATTTTTATTCGTGACTAATCTCCAAATTTGCAAGTTGAATTGCACTTTTTCCTCGATCTCAACCATAAACACCTGCATAAGGAGAATTTTTCAAAGCACTTGAATTTTTCAATTTTCAATTTTTTTTTGTTTTTTTTGTTTTTTTGTTTTTTTTTTTGAGTAATGATATAACAATTAACATTCATGCAAAGTGTTGACTTATCAAGATTTGAGAAATATACTTGACCTTGGACATACCCTACAAATGTATTAAAAATTTTACCTCAATTTGAACCTATTTGACAAAATCTCACAGATATATTACAAAAATTTTTGCCCCAATTTGGGTCTATTCTAAAATTTTATTCGAGTGATTCTCCATTTATTCGGACAAAACAAGAAAACTGTGTCTTCCAAAATTTAAAAAAACTAACATGCAATGTGAGTTGATGTACAATAGAAAAAATGCATTTTTCCACAAAAAACTTTAAATGCCATGTAGAAAGCTCCATGATAAATCTCTCAAAACAAAACCAAATTACAAAAGATCTCTTCCTCTTTTTGGGATCGATATCGAGGGAAAAGGGTCCTCTTCTCGTTGGCTCATCTTTTAGGACCAAACAAATGGGTATTACTCATGATTTTGAGGTGACTCAGGGAGATGGTATGTCAGGATCTGTCTTTTTTTTTTTTTTGTGCCCAAATTGTATCCAACACATTCAGTATCACATCTTGGTGAAAGCAAATAGCTTATCACCCTTATTTCTTAAGAAAATTCAGTTAACATATAAGCTCTATGGGCTTGTAATGTATGGGTAGAAACGATAGTTAAACATATGGAAACAAGTTATGACCTAATGATCATGAGTAATTGGTAAATTCCTTAAAGGCGAAATCTTCACTTCAAATTGTCATGAAAGATAAGTCAGCAATGGACTTTATGAGCTTGTAATGTGGCTTAACAATGATAGCTAAAAAAAAAAAAAAAATAGAATTTTCAAGGACAACGCACTTAAGATCGCCTTCTTTCACAAAAATTGCCCCAGTTTTGGATTTAAAATCCGGGACCCCCTTTTTCTTATCAATCCTCTTTTTTCTTCAACAATCACTAAGGGAAATGCAACATTGGATGTCTTCGCATTTTTTTTTTTTTTCTATAATCATTTTTTCATTTTTTCCCAATTTTCTTTTCTCTCTCTTTTTTTTTTTTTACCAATACTGATATCCCAATGTCAATGATAAAATTGAAAACTCCCTAATTTGGAGTATATATGGCCCCTCTTTCTTTTCAACAGTGAAGACCAAAATATCAATGGTAGAGTCAAATTCCCCCAACTTGTAATTTTTCTCTTGCAAAAAATTTTGAGCATTTTTGCCATTTTTTTTTCAATTCTCAAATCTCCTTCCCCAGTGTGGGGGTGCGATCATAAGTGCTTTTGAAACGAACCACCAATTTAGACTCAAATGGGGATGCAAAGGATAGAAAGTGTTTGGATAGTAGAAACAATGGCCAAAGCATCATTCTTGTTTCTCATGACAACCAAAGTAAAGAATAGCCCATTGAGAAAATCCATTTCGTTTTGACATTTGAGAATTTTTCATGGATGGTCATGATCATTTAGATTTTTATTTGAAACGGAATTCTATTTTTGGAGGTTCAAATGGAAAAATAAATGATAAAATCTATATAGATAGAGAAACAAAAGCCTAAAGTATCATTCCAAATTTTCAAAACAAATAAAAAGTAATATACATTTTTGTTTTCACTCAGATGTGGATTGAATCTGGTTAGACACACTGGACATTTTCATAGTAAAATTGTCTCACTTTGAAGCTAGTCAATCAATGCGACTGACTTTGGAGGTTCAATAGAAGTGGACAAAAAATGAAAAAAGTGTCGGGGTTGATCTTTATGACAAACTATCAAATTTGTATGACCCCTTTTATTTTCGACTACTCCCATTGAATAGTTTAGATCACAAATCTAGTGTATGCAAAGAATTTTGGGAATTTGACGTGCACTCATGAATTTTGAACAAGAGGTCGAAAAATTTCAATTTTTATTCCTTAAAATCTATCATGAAATCTCTCAATGAGCAAATAAAGAATGAATATATACAAAACAATAATTGTCTAAATAAAAACTTTATTATTCAAATGTTTGAAATTTTTTTTTTTGGGTCAAATATAATACATGTGAGCAAATAAAAATCTCTAAAGAATACATTTTCAAATATATACACACTTTCTCCTTCTATCTTTTGAGACAAAATATATTAGAAACAATGAATCAAAAGATTTTTGAGATACTTTACACTAGCGTTTTCAAATGGATTTTTCATTCATTTTTTTCATCATCGTTTTTTTTTTTTTTTACATTGTAGGATCTGCCCAAGAATCAAGCAACACTTGTAATTTTCAAAATTTATCAGACCAAAAATATTATCAGATATAGGAAAAATATTTTTACCTTGTTGAAACAACTTTTATAAATGCAGGGGAGGGGGAAAAAATAAAAGCAAAATACCCAGAGTTAGTAAGCAAAACTGCAAAATCGGTATGCATGTCCTATGGGGGAACCCTTTTATGCCAAGAGTTGGCCTAGTATGAAAAATGCAATCCTCTGGGGTAGGCACCATACAATACCTGATGGATCCGATCGACTTATTGAGATTCAATGAAAAGACAATTTTGAAAAGACTGGATAATTGGAGTGACAAAAGACAATTTGTTCTAATAAAATGAGGACAAAGTCCGAATGGATTGATTGTTTTGATTGACACATAAAGTGATGTTAAAAATCAATTTAGTGTGAAAAACTTATTTTTGAAAGGATTGAAATATCTCGACTAGTTTCTTCGGTGAACCATAGATCGAAACTTTAAAAGAGAATAAACGAGTTAAATGGATCGAATGAAATTGATGGTTAGTTCAAAAAATTGACTGGATTATCCTAAAAATGAATAAAGTTGATCAAATGAATTGGATGGAATTGAGAATTTATTCAAAAAAAAATAAAAAAATAAAATTGATTAAATGAATAATGAATTGAATGGAATTGATGATTAATTCAAAATTGATTGTATTGGCCTAAAAATGAATAAATTGGTCAAATAGATTGGATAGAATTGCCAGTTTATTCAAAAATCGACTTGATCACTGACCAAATGAACAGAATGAAATTGATGATTTATTCAAAATGAAATTGAATGAAGATGAAATTAAAAACGAGCAAAATTGTAAGGATCGAATGATCTATAAAAAAAAATCGACTCAATCATATTAGATGTAAAAATGAAATGAATGAAATTGATGATTTATTCAAAATCGACCGAATTGCCCTAAAAATAGGTAAACTGGTCACATGAATTGAATGAAATTTAATTTATTCAAAATTGACCGAATCACCCTAAAAAAGGGTAAATTGGTCAAACGAAATTGCTGATTTATTCAAAATTGACTTAGTCCTAAAAGTGAAGAAATAGGAAAAAATGGATCGGATGAATTTGATGAATAAAATGGTCCAATGAAATTGATGGTTTATTCCAAAAATTGATTGAATTGTCTACCCATTGAAAATTTTCAAAAATTCATTATGATTCATTAGTCTATGAGCCTTCGAAAATCAAGATTTGGCCTTAACATACTTATCATCTCAACAATGAGGAATTTGTGAATTTCTTCAACTTAATGTCCTTTACGCAAGGGATTTTTACCAATTCTGATAAAATGGCCAAAAAGTGATTATTAAAGGCTCATATTCTAATGCGTAAAAACTGTTCCATTATTTTCAATGCCGTCACACGGAAGGGATCAAATCCTACCTTACCTTGTGCACTACCCCTTTGGATGGTACAAAAAATATAAACGTGTAAGTCTCATTGGATTATATATCCGAGACAAAAGGTGGTTTATTCCTATAACGGGATTCCCTAAATGGCATTCCCTCTAAGGTTTATGCATGATACCAATTTATCAAAGCGACTAAATATGCAGTATACAAATGAAACACGACCTAAAAGAACCCCCTTTTGTATGCCGGGGTGAGCCTAAAATGAAATGTAATCATGCTGTAAATGCGAAGCATTGAATTTAAACGTGTCATATCAAATAGGGTAGACTCCTAGAGAGTACCATGCCAGGACTCTTATTTTCTAGGATTTATGAATGCAATGGAGACAAAACCCAAGAAAAGTTAGTTCAATCAGACAAATACACATAACACATTGTAGCAAAGTAATACACAAAGATAAAACAATAAAGAGGGGTTGGATCCCTCCCCTCGTGAATAGTGTTCCTAATAGGGTAAGGCAGACTCTACCCTAGGTAAACTATCATGGATGCATGAGGTATCGGCTCACTAATGCATCTAGACTCGATAGGTTTTAGATCCCCGAGCCTTCAGACTTAGAAACCAAAGGTCATCAATCCCAAGGTTCTTTGTCGGTGGCTCGAGCGATTCCCCAGACATTGCTACGTGCACGTCGTGCCACGGCCACATGTCCAAGTGAATCTATCAAAAATTCTCAATTTTCGACTAAAAGCTAAAGGCTATCAACCCAAAGCTTAAAATGGAAGATTGAGTGACCCCTCGAATCATGCTACGCACACGTCGTGTCGCGATCACACATCCAAGTGGGTCGCCTAATCCTAATAGGGAAGAGTGGCGTGACAAGCCACTAAAGAAAAATAAATGAGGGATAAAATAAAACGTATGCACGTATGCTAGTGCTCGGTTTGGAGGGGAGGGATCGAGAACCAATGCGAGGCTCTAGGGTAATATCCCCCCATCCAAATGCAATGCAAAGCGCGGGATAACATACATAAACTATCCATCCATCAATCGTACACAAATAGATGAGGGAGTGAATTGATACGCGCGCAATGCAAAAAATCCTAAAAAAGAGAAAATGCAACCCTAAACATCCAAATGCGATAAATAAAAGGGTTAAAAAGAGAAAAGACAACTAAACCAAGTGCTTGGACTCTCTAGCGTCCCCAGTGGA
Organism: Coffea arabica; assembly: GCF_036785885.1. Taxonomy (NCBI): domain Eukaryota; kingdom Viridiplantae; phylum Streptophyta; class Magnoliopsida; order Gentianales; family Rubiaceae; genus Coffea; species Coffea arabica. The sequence continues at coordinate 54,735,775 of NC_092331.1, read as the reverse complement.
GTCGCCAAGTTGTCGCGCCCCATTTTTCGTGATGGAAAAATATAAGTATAAAAATAGGTATTTACAAAATATGTAATCTTATTTTAAAATAAATGAAAAAGGACCTAGAATGGGACTTTAAAGAATGCGACAATTTGGGTCCAAAATTTAGTCTAAAAGGGTTTTTAAGAAAAAATAGGAGTCGCCACTTGGTATGAAATTTTGGTGTACCAAGTCACCCAAAAAATAAAGTAAAATAAAATAAAATAAAACCCTTTTTGACAACTCCAGTTCTTTGAAAACAAGAGAAAATGGATTCGGGAGTCACGGTTGAAGAAAGGGAAGGCAAAGGTTCGATTAACTCAAACCTAAGGCACCCTTTCAACCTAGTCTAAGCTAGTTGCGAGGTTTAGTCAAAATTTTCCTAATCTAACCCTTAATTTTATCACGTTTGGATGTTTCCTACATGGATGCAAATCTAAAAATATCGAAAGGGACAAAATGTTCATTCAAGGGTTTAATTGGATCAATCGCATTAATTGCGAAGGCCAAAATGAATCCTTGAAGGTGTCACGAGGATGCAAATGATGAAAAATAAAATAAAATAAAAGAAATTAAATTATATACATATATATAAGTGATCAAAGAAAAAGGGAATGCAACATAAAGGGTACGGGAGGCGAAAAAATTCGTGACATAATTTTCTTATACATGGATTAATAGGGTATTTAAACTATAGAGTTATAATCACCCATTTTCCATGTTTGAAAAATAATTATCCTAACATGAACAAGCAAATGAACTAGCTTAAATGAGATGCAATTCTAAATGACATGATTAACACCTATAGAGAATATGGGATAATATAATAGGGAATATCATACAAATGAGAAAATATCCTAAAAATGAAAATATGCATGAAAATGTAGTGAATAGCACACAAAGATGAATCTAACGCAAGACGGCCTAAAGGGTCTAGCGTTGGACTAGCCCATTTTTAAAAATCCTTACTAGCGTTGGACTAGCAAGTAAGCGGAGGGAGAAACCACAACTAGCGTTGGACTAGTGTGGTGACGTCATGCATTTTTAATACATAATAAGACAAGTAGACATAAATTAAAACAAATAAACACATAAGAGCACGTAGCACGTAACACATAAGCATAATATCTAGATGCAAAAATCCTAAGGAAAGCAAGTAAGGCACGTAACACATAAGCCACATAAGCACACAACCTATCTATTACATCGGGGAGCGCCTAACTACAATCTAAAAGGGGAAATAAAATAAAACAAATCTAATTATCCTATCTATTACATTTTTGTGGTATTTAAATGCCTCTCAAATAATTATAAAATTAACTAAAAAAGTATAAGAAAATTTAAATGATCATTCAAATCAAATAAACAAAGCATATAAAAATATATAAACATATAGGAGCACGTAAGAGCACATAAGAGCACGTAATTAACATTGAAATAATAATAATGAGGTACCTCCCTTTTGAAGTGGTGACTAAATGGAGTCAAATTGTCCTATTTATACTCACAATGAACAAAAGAATCATGGCACCAATTTAATTTTAAAAAAAAACAATAATAATAAAAGTACTAAGCTCACGCTAATATGTCAAACATAAAGAAATTTAAAATATCTAAAAATTACAAGTTGAATATGTTCAAAAGTAACATAATTAGTTATTGAAGAAAAGAAACAATCATAATAAAGAGAGCCAAAATTTGTCAAGGACTGAATTACAAAAAGTTGAAAACTTTTGGGGGACAAAAATTATATTTTCCAAAGTTCAGGGGTCCAAATTAAATGAAAGATAAAATTCAGGGACCAAAGTGAAATTAATTTAAGGACCGAGTTGAAAGGAATTTAAAATGTTCTGGGCCGCAGTGAAAGTACTTGAAAGTACAGGGACTGAAGTGCAAGTTCGTTTCTGATTTGGGCAAGAAGAGGGCATCGGGCCTCCCTTTTTATTTTACTTGGGCCAAACCTACCTAAGCCCAACTGAAAACCCAACCTAAAACACACAGGCCAGCCCGTCTTTTATCACTCAAACCCAACCAAAATATATGGACTCAAAACTCTTAGCCCAACAGAAACCCAAAAGAAAATAAACCAAAACCCATTTTCATAACCCAACCAAAACTAACTCTTGGCCCAACCGAAATAAAACATTAGCCCAAACCCCTTTTTTCTTTCTTTCTTTTCTTTCTCTTTTCTTCCCCATACGTTTCCTTTCCTTCTTCTTCGGCCAACCGAAGAAGCTTCAGCTGGTAGCCATGGTGGCGGCGCCACCGGACCGCCGGTCACCGGCGACTTTTCCAGTGGCCAAAATTTCTCAAAATACATCTTTCCACTCCATTTTTCGCGTAGGTTCCATTTCCGGAGTTAATTTTTACAAAAGATGACCCGAAGGTGGCCGAAAAGCAAAAAGCCAGTCCAGTTTTTTATTTTTTAAAACACTATAATCTTCACCAAAAATCTTAAAAATTATGCCAAAACCCTCCTTATAACTTCTACATTACAACTATAATCTAAGTTGAACAAGAAAACAACATAAAAAGGCTGAATTAAGGCAAAACAGTCCCTAAAATTCTTTTTGGCATTTTTTCAAACAATTAACATGCATTCACAGAAATCATCTTTTCCTTAATGTTTATTCATGGCTTTACCCCAAAATTTCAACAACACCAGCAGCAACAACAAGAAAACAGCAGGAACAACCAATAATACATGAATTCAACACGATAAAGAAAAAAAAACGGGAAATAGTTCAATGGAAGTGTTGATACCTCTTATGACCTTAGTTAAAATTGTTGATGAAATTCCAATCTCCTCGCGTCCGATTGCTTGCTTTCTTGTGCTTGATTCTGTGTGTGTATATTAGGAAAAGAGAGGGAGCCGAATGGAAAGAGGAGTTTTTCTTTTTTTTTTTCTTGTTATGGCTTGTCTTCTGTCCTGTGGGAGAGAGCCGAGAGAGGAGATTTTTGTAGCCAACAGTAGAGCCTTTTTTGTGTGTGTTTTTTTTTCCTCCTTTTCCCCCAGAGAGAGCCGAGTGATGTCTTGACTAGGAGTGTTAAGTTGGGCCAAATGATGATTTTTTCTTCCAAAGACAAGAAGTATGCATGGGCTATCAATGATGAATTTTTTACCAAAATGGGAAGAAATGTTAATGAGGATGGAGTGTAAAAATGGGTTAATAGTGGTTCTGATGAAACAAAATGATTAGAATGATTTTTTTTATTTTCTTAATTTTCCTTCTTTTGTTTTGTTTTGTTTGTTTGTTGTTTTTTTTTTAATTTTTCTTCTTTTCCTAAAACAAACCTGCAAAAATGAGAAAAATGCAAATTAAAATGCAAGAAAATAAATAACTCATTAAATAGAAAAAATTCAAGAAAATATTAAAAATTGACAAAAATTTGGTGTCTACAGCTTGTCCCTCTTTGTCTAGAGTTTCAAAGAAACTCAAGACAAAGACGTAGACACCAAATTGTTTACCTGTCTCTTCTAACTGCACCTGAGTTAAATTAAACAAGCTAACACTTGGTTGAAATTATTGGACAAAATGATGCAATAACATTGCAGAGCATATGACCGAACTCATGTAGAGTTGCCTACGTATCCCGCCATGGGAATCAGGTCAAACGTAGTTCGAATGCAAGTGAACCACAACGAAACAAGTGCATTGACCAACTATGGTCTTTGCAAAGTCGAAAAAGTCTGAGCTCTCAGAACTTCTAAACATGAAACACAAAATGAATGAGAAATCACAATTATTAGTCAAAACAGTCAAGAAAAGTAACTTGTCATAACTAGAAAAAGATGCGCGGAGGGACGCGGTTACGCTCCAACAGAAAATTAAATTTGTCTTTTCAAAAAAGATGCGCGGAGGGACGCGATTACGCTCCAACAGGAAATTAAATTGTCAAGAAGGGGAGATAGAAGGGTGCGCGGTGGACGCTGAGACTCACCAACAGGAAATTAAATTGATGCGCGCAGGGACGCGATTACGCTCCAACAGGAATTTAAATTTGTCAAGAATGGGAGATAGAAGGGTGCGCGGTGGACGCTGAGACTCACCAACAGAAATTTAAATTTATGCGCGGAGGGACGCGATTACGCTCCAACAGAAAATTTAATAGTCAAGATGGGGAGATAGGAGGGTGCGCGGTGGACGCTGAGACTCACCAACAGAAATTTAAAATGTCAAGAATGGAAGGTAGAAGGGTGCGCGGTGGACGCTGAGACTCACCAACAGAAAATTAAATTTGTCATTTAGGAAAAGATGCGCGGAGGGACACGATTATGCTCCAACAGAAAATTAAATTTGTCAAGAAGGGGAGATAGAAGGGTGCACGGTGGACGCTGAGACTCACCAACAGAAATTTAAAATGTCAAGAATGGAAGGTAGAAGGGTGCGCGGTGGACGCTGAGACTCACCAACAGAAATTTAAATTTATGCGCGGAGGGACGCGATTACGCTCCAACAGAAAATTTAAATTGTCAAGAAGGGGAGATAGAAGGGTGCGCGGTGGACGCTGAGACTCACCAACAGAAATTTAAAATGTCAAGAATGGAAGGTAGAAGGGTGCGCGGTGGACGCTGAGACTCACCAACAGGAATTTAAATTGTCAAGAATGGGAGGTAGAAGGGTGCACGGTGGACGCTGAGACTCACCAACAGAAAATTAAATTTATCAAGAATGGGAGGTAGAAGGGTGCACGGTGGACGCTGAGACTCACCAACAGAAAATTAAATTTGTCAAGAAGGGGGATAGAAGGGTGCGTGGTGGACGCTGAGACTCACCAACAGGAAATTAAATTGATGCGCAGAGGGACGCGATTACGCTGCAACAGACAATTAAATTTGTCAAGAATGGGAGGTAGAAGGGTGCGCGGTGGACGCTGAGACTCACCAACAGGAATTAAATTGATGCGCGGAGGGACGCGATTACGCTCCAACAGAAAATTAAATTGATGCGCGGAGGGACGCGATTACGCTCCAACAGGAATTTAAATTTGTCAAGAATGGGAGATAGAAGGGTGCGCGGTGGACGCTGAGACTCACCAACAGGAAATTAAATTGTCAAGAAATAACAGATTGGTGGGATAAAACCCGAATCCAATAAAATAAAACGGTCAGTGGGATAACACCCAAACCTGCCGAATCCCAACATGATATACAAAAGACACGTTATTGGGTTGAACCCGATGCTAACGGATGTGAAAAAAACATAACACACGTTAGTGAGTCAATACTCGATGCTAACGGTGATGAAAGACACGTTAGTGGGTTGGACCCAATGCTAACGGATGTGAAAAAAAATAGCACACGTTAGTGAGTCAAATCTCAATGCTAACGGTGATAAAAGACATGTTAGTGGGTTGGACCCGATGCTAACGGATATGAAAAAGTAAAACACGCGTTAGTGAGTTGTACTCGATGCTAACGGTGATAAAAGACATGTTAGTGGGTTGGACCCGATGCTAACGGATATGAAAAAGTAAAACACGCGTTAGTGAGTTGTACTCGATGCTAACGGTGATAAAAGACACGTTAGTGGGTTGGACCCGATGCTAACGGATGTGAAAAAATAAAACACGCGTTAGTGAGTCATACTCGATGCTAACGGTGATAAAAGGCACGTTAGTGGGTTGGACCCGATGCTAACGGATGTGAAAAAATAAAACACGCGTTAGTGAGTTGTACTCGATGCTAACGGTGATAAAAGACATGACACACGTTATTGCATGAAAAAGTTCTTGAATACTTACCTGAAAAATCATTTCAGAAATTGACTCAATTTGAATCAATTTTGTTCAACCAATCATCTGCTTTGCATTTTGACATTGTGGCTCAAGTTGGTGGATTTGTAATCTTTTTTTGTTTTTTTGTTTTTTTTGTTTTTTTTTTGTTTTTGAAAAAAAACAAAGGTGACAAATTCTAAAACTTGAAGAATACCAATGACAACTCTCCTTTCAAGAGATTTGAGAGGTACATACATGTGTCACTATCTTCTCGACTTTAAAAAACTTTTTTTTTTCACAAAGCCGATTTAGAATGTATTACCAAAATTGGAGCTCACTCCTTTTGATATTTGCCCCAGTGTAAATCATGTTTAACGAAAGCCACATTTTCATGCTTTTGAAAAAGCAAAAAGAGTGATCATATGATACCAATACCATGTGATTCCTTGTGCTCCTTTTGGCCCTGAGAACCATGCAAGCATGATCCTTCGATGTCAAAACTGCTCCTCAAGAGTTGTGCTGCAACTTGTTTTGAATCTTCTCCATTTTTCAGCATCAGTCAGCCATACCACACTTTGTACCACAAATCAACTTTTCTAATGACCAGATTTGAATGAATGGCCAGTATCTCAAGTGTCAGCAACCCGCTTTTCGTTCATGATTTTCTTGTGCTCCAAAATCTCACCTTGATGACCTCAACCTTTCGGATTTTCACAAAGGTCACACCTTTTTATTTTATTTTGTTTTCATTTTCTTCTTTTTTTTTTCTTTTTCATCATTCTCTTTTTTTTTTCTTTTTTTCTTTTTTTCTCATTCTTTTGAAGACACCCTTTCAGGTTTTCACCTAATGAACAAATCTTGTTAACGACATTTATCAACCCAGAAATGTATTTAAAGAAAGGATGGCATCAGCGCGACAACCATTCCCATGTAAAAATGGTGAATGTGTACTGACATCAATTGCCATTTGATTAAGTGATTTTTATTAGAAATACCACTAAAGCGGAGGTCGAGACTTTATGATTTTTATGATGGGGGCATGTGGGGTGTAGAAAAAGTGTTAAACTTCAAAGCAAAATCTTCAAAGAGGTTTCAAAAATCCTAAGACCGCATTCTATCAATATTTGCCCCATTATGAGGGTATTAAAACCGAAAAAATTGCCCCAGTTTGGCTTTTGACTTCTTTTTTCTTTTTTTTTCATGACAAATAAGAGATAAAAATTTACCCCAGTATGGAGTTTGCAATCTTTAGGAGGGCTATCAAATGAAAGGTTGAATTATTCTGGAGGTTCAATGGGGAAAACTAGGGATAAGATGTTCAAAGAGAAAAGAAGAAGGCTCGCCTTTGATCCGCCATAGATGGTATTTCAAAAAGAAAAATCATATAATCAGATAAAGAATTTATTTCACATGTCTGAATTGATTGGCAGAGGAAAGACCTGTCCATCCAGTTCTGTAAGAATGGACGTTCCTCCGGATAGCACTCTTTGAACAATAAATGGCCCTTGCCAAGTCGGAGCAAACTTTTCTTTAACCTCCTCTTGAATCGGAAGAATTTACTTCAAAACCTTATCCCTCACTTCAAATAAGCAAGATTTGTCTTTCTTGTCATAACTAACGAACCATCCTTTGATGATAGCATTGTCCATGACAAACATTCAACCTCTTTTTCATCAATCAGAGATAGCAACTCATTGTGCTCCTTAATCCATTTGATTTCCTCTACCTAAGCCTTTGTCAAAATGTGCAAGGACGGGATCTCGGTTTTGGCATGTATTACCACTTCCATTTCAGCATAAGAGGGCAAGGTGTTGCCCTAACTTAGAAATGTAATCTCCAATGAAACGCTCCCAGAGTTCAATTGCAAAATTTGCAAAATCGAAGGAAAAACTCTCTTTTTTTTTCAATCCCCTTTTTTTTATTCTCTTTTTTTTTCGTTTTTCCATTTTTTCCTCCTTTTTTATTATTCTCTTCTTTTTTTTTCTTTCATTCCCCCTTTTTCTTTTCTTTTCTCTTTTCTTTTTTTTTTTCAAGTTGGCTGCTAAAGTATGTACTCCTTTTGAGCAAATAGCCGATCCTCCACTTTGCAATGTAGCATTATTGCTCCATTTTTATTCGTGACTAATCTCCAAATTTGCAAGTTGAATTGCACTTTTTCCTCGATCTCAACCATAAACACCTGCATAAGGAGAATTTTTCAAAGCACTTGAATTTTTCAATTTTCAATTTTTTTTTGTTTTTTTTGTTTTTTTGTTTTTTTTTTTGAGTAATGATATAACAATTAACATTCATGCAAAGTGTTGACTTATCAAGATTTGAGAAATATACTTGACCTTGGACATACCCTACAAATGTATTAAAAATTTTACCTCAATTTGAACCTATTTGACAAAATCTCACAGATATATTACAAAAATTTTTGCCCCAATTTGGGTCTATTCTAAAATTTTATTCGAGTGATTCTCCATTTATTCGGACAAAACAAGAAAACTGTGTCTTCCAAAATTTAAAAAAACTAACATGCAATGTGAGTTGATGTACAATAGAAAAAATGCATTTTTCCACAAAAAACTTTAAATGCCATGTAGAAAGCTCCATGATAAATCTCTCAAAACAAAACCAAATTACAAAAGATCTCTTCCTCTTTTTGGGATCGATATCGAGGGAAAAGGGTCCTCTTCTCGTTGGCTCATCTTTTAGGACCAAACAAATGGGTATTACTCATGATTTTGAGGTGACTCAGGGAGATGGTATGTCAGGATCTGTCTTTTTTTTTTTTTGTGCCCAAATTGTATCCAACACATTCAGTATCACATCTTGGTGAAAGCAAATAGCTTATCACCCTTATTTCTTAAGAAAATTCAGTTAACATATAAGCTCTATGGGCTTGTAATGTATGGGTAGAAACGATAGTTAAACATATGGAAACAAGTTATGACCTAATGATCATGAGTAATTGGTAAATTCCTTAAAGGCGAAATCTTCACTTCAAATTGTCATGAAAGATAAGTCAGCAATGGACTTTATGAGCTTGTAATGTGGCTTAACAATGATAGCTAAAAAAAAAAAAAAAATAGAATTTTCAAGGACAACGCACTTAAGATCGCCTTCTTTCACAAAAATTGCCCCAGTTTTGGATTTAAAATCCGGGACCCCCTTTTTCTTATCAATCCTCTTTTTTCTTCAACAATCACTAAGGGAAATGCAACATTGGATGTCTTCGCATTTTTTTTTTTTTTCTATAATCATTTTTTCATTTTTTCCCAATTTTCTTTTCTCTCTCTTTTTTTTTTTTTACCAATACTGATATCCCAATGTCAATGATAAAATTGAAAACTCCCTAATTTGGAGTATATATGGCCCCTCTTTCTTTTCAACAGTGAAGACCAAAATATCAATGGTAGAGTCAAATTCCCCCAACTTGTAATTTTTCTCTTGCAAAAAATTTTGAGCATTTTTGCCATTTTTTTTTCAATTCTCAAATCTCCTTCCCCAGTGTGGGGGTGCGATCATAAGTGCTTTTGAAACGAACCACCAATTTAGACTCAAATGGGGATGCAAAGGATAGAAAGTGTTTGGATAGTAGAAACAATGGCCAAAGCATCATTCTTGTTTCTCATGACAACCAAAGTAAAGAATAGCCCATTGAGAAAATCCATTTCGTTTTGACATTTGAGAATTTTTCATGGATGGTCATGATCATTTAGATTTTTATTTGAAACGGAATTCTATTTTTGGAGGTTCAAATGGAAAAATAAATGATAAAATCTATATAGATAGAGAAACAAAAGCCTAAAGTATCATTCCAAATTTTCAAAACAAATAAAAAGTAATATACATTTTTGTTTTCACTCAGATGTGGATTGAATCTGGTTAGACACACTGGACATTTTCATAGTAAAATTGTCTCACTTTGAAGCTAGTCAATCAATGCGACTGACTTTGGAGGTTCAATAGAAGTGGACAAAAAATGAAAAAAGTGTCGGGGTTGATCTTTATGACAAACTATCAAATTTGTATGACCCCTTTTATTTTCGACTACTCCCATTGAATAGTTTAGATCACAAATCTAGTGTATGCAAAGAATTTTGGGAATTTGACGTGCACTCATGAATTTTGAACAAGAGGTCGAAAAATTTCAATTTTTATTCCTTAAAATCTATCATGAAATCTCTCAATGAGCAAATAAAGAATGAATATATACAAAACAATAATTGTCTAAATAAAAACTTTATTATTCAAATGTTTGAAATTTTTTTTTTTGGGTCAAATATAATACATGTGAGCAAATAAAAATCTCTAAAGAATACATTTTCAAATATATACACACTTTCTCCTTCTATCTTTTGAGACAAAATATATTAGAAACAATGAATCAAAAGATTTTTGAGATACTTTACACTAGCGTTTTCAAATGGATTTTTCATTCATTTTTTTCATCATCGTTTTTTTTTTTTTTTACATTGTAGGATCTGCCCAAGAATCAAGCAACACTTGTAATTTTCAAAATTTATCAGACCAAAAATATTATCAGATATAGGAAAAATATTTTTACCTTGTTGAAACAACTTTTATAAATGCAGGGGAGGGGGAAAAAATAAAAGCAAAATACCCAGAGTTAGTAAGCAAAACTGCAAAATCGGTATGCATGTCCTATGGGGGAACCCTTTTATGCCAAGAGTTGGCCTAGTATGAAAAATGCAATCCTCTGGGGTAGGCACCATACAATACCTGATGGATCCGATCGACTTATTGAGATTCAATGAAAAGACAATTTTGAAAAGACTGGATAATTGGAGTGACAAAAGACAATTTGTTCTAATAAAATGAGGACAAAGTCCGAATGGATTGATTGTTTTGATTGACACATAAAGTGATGTTAAAAATCAATTTAGTGTGAAAAACTTATTTTTGAAAGGATTGAAATATCTCGACTAGTTTCTTCGGTGAACCATAGATCGAAACTTTAAAAGAGAATAAACGAGTTAAATGGATCGAATGAAATTGATGGTTAGTTCAAAAAATTGACTGGATTATCCTAAAAATGAATAAAGTTGATCAAATGAATTGGATGGAATTGAGAATTTATTCAAAAAAAAATAAAAAAATAAAATTGATTAAATGAATAATGAATTGAATGGAATTGATGATTAATTCAAAATTGATTGTATTGGCCTAAAAATGAATAAATTGGTCAAATAGATTGGATAGAATTGCCAGTTTATTCAAAAATCGACTTGATCACTGACCAAATGAACAGAATGAAATTGATGATTTATTCAAAATGAAATTGAATGAAGATGAAATTAAAAACGAGCAAAATTGTAAGGATCGAATGATCTATAAAAAAAAATCGACTCAATCATATTAGATGTAAAAATGAAATGAATGAAATTGATGATTTATTCAAAATCGACCGAATTGCCCTAAAAATAGGTAAACTGGTCACATGAATTGAATGAAATTTAATTTATTCAAAATTGACCGAATCACCCTAAAAAAGGGTAAATTGGTCAAACGAAATTGCTGATTTATTCAAAATTGACTTAGTCCTAAAAGTGAAGAAATAGGAAAAAATGGATCGGATGAATTTGATGAATAAAATGGTCCAATGAAATTGATGGTTTATTCCAAAAATTGATTGAATTGTCTACCCATTGAAAATTTTCAAAAATTCATTATGATTCATTAGTCTATGAGCCTTCGAAAATCAAGATTTGGCCTTAACATACTTATCATCTCAACAATGAGGAATTTGTGAATTTCTTCAACTTAATGTCCTTTACGCAAGGGATTTTTACCAATTCTGATAAAATGGCCAAAAAGTGATTATTAAAGGCTCATATTCTAATGCGTAAAAACTGTTCCATTATTTTCAATGCCGTCACACGGAAGGGATCAAATCCTACCTTACCTTGTGCACTACCCCTTTGGATGGTACAAAAAATATAAACGTGTAAGTCTCATTGGATTATATATCCGAGACAAAAGGTGGTTTATTCCTATAACGGGATTCCCTAAATGGCATTCCCTCTAAGGTTTATGCATGATACCAATTTATCAAAGCGACTAAATATGCAGTATACAAATGAAACACGACCTAAAAGAACCCCCTTTTGTATGCCGGGGTGAGCCTAAAATGAAATGTAATCATGCTGTAAATGCGAAGCATTGAATTTAAACGTGTCATATCAAATAGGGTAGACTCCTAGAGAGTACCATGCCAGGACTCTTATTTTCTAGGATTTATGAATGCAATGGAGACAAAACCCAAGAAAAGTTAGTTCAATCAGACAAATACACATAACACATTGTAGCAAAGTAATACACAAAGATAAAACAATAAAGAGGGGTTGGATCCCTCCCCTCGTGAATAGTGTTCCTAATAGGGTAAGGCAGACTCTACCCTAGGTAAACTATCATGGATGCATGAGGTATCGGCTCACTAATGCATCTAGACTCGATAGGTTTTAGATCCCCGAGCCTTCAGACTTAGAAACCAAAGGTCATCAATCCCAAGGTTCTTTGTCGGTGGCTCGAGCGATTCCCCAGACATTGCTACGTGCACGTCGTGCCACGGCCACATGTCCAAGTGAATCTATCAAAAATTCTCAATTTTCGACTAAAAGCTAAAGGCTATCAACCCAAAGCTTAAAATGGAAGATTGAGTGACCCCTCGAATCATGCTACGCACACGTCGTGTCGCGATCACACATCCAAGTGGGTCGCCTAATCCTAATAGGGAAGAGTGGCGTGACAAGCCACTAAAGAAAAATAAATGAGGGATAAAATAAAACGTATGCACGTATGCTAGTGCTCGGTTTGGAGGGGAGGGATCGAGAACCAATGCGAGGCTCTAGGGTAATATCCCCCCATCCAAATGCAATGCAAAGCGCGGGATAACATACATAAACTATCCATCCATCAATCGTACACAAATAGATGAGGGAGTGAATTGATACGCGCGCAATGCAAAAAATCCTAAAAAAGAGAAAATGCAACCCTAAACATCCAAATGCGATAAATAAAAGGGTTAAAAAGAGAAAAGACAACTAAACCAAGTGCTTGGACTCTCTAGCGTCCCCAGTGGAGTCGCCAAGTTGTCGCGCCCCATTTTTCGTGATGGAAAAATATAAGTATAAAAATAGGTATTTACAAAATATGTAATCTTATTTTAAAATAAATGAAAAAGGACCTAGAATGGGACTTTAAAGAATGCGACAATTTGGGTCCAAAATTTAGTCTAAAAGGGTTTTTAAGAAAAAATAGGAGTCGCCACTTGGTATGAAATTTTGGTGTACCAAGTCACCCAAAAAATAAAGTAAAATAAAATAAAATAAAACCCTTTTTGACAACTCCAGGTCTTTGAAAACAAGAGAAAATGGATTCGGGAGTCACGGTTGAAGAAAGGGAAGGCAAAGGTTCGATTAACTCAAACCTAAGGCACCCTTTCAACCTAGTCTAAGCTAGTTGCGAGGTTTAGTCAAAATTTTCCTAATCTAACCCTTAATTTTATCACGTTTGGATGTTTCCTACATGGATGCAAATCTAAAAATATCGAAAGGGACAAAATGTTCATTCAAGGGTTTAATTGGATCAATCGCATTAATTGCGAAGGCCAAAATGAATCCTTGAAGGTGTCACGAGGATGCAAATGATGAAAAATAAAATAAAATAAAAGAAATTAAATTATATACATATATATAAGTGATCAAAGAAAAAGGGAATGCAACATAAAGGGTACGGGAGGCGAAAAAATTCGTGACATAATTTTCTTATACATGGATTAATAGGGTATTTAAACTATAGAGTTATAATCACCCATTTTCCATGTTTGAAAAATAATTATCCTAACATGAACAAGCAAATGAACTAGCTTAAATGAGATGCAATTCTAAATGACATGATTAACACCTATAGAGAATATGGGATAATATAATAGGGAATATCATACAAATGAGAAAATATCCTAAAAATGAAAATATGCATGAAAATGTAGTGAATAGCACACAAAGATGAATCTAACGCAAGACGGCCTAAAGGGTCTAGCGTTGGACTAGCCCATTTTTAAAAATCCTTACTAGCGTTGGACTAGCAAGTAAGCGGAGGGAGAAACCACAACTAGCGTTGGACTAGTGTGGTGACGTCATGCATTTTTAATACATAATAAGACAAGTAGACATAAATTAAAACAAATAAACACATAAGAGCACGTAGCACGTAACACATAAGCATAATATCTAGATGCAAAAATCCTAAGGAAAGCAAGTAAGGCACGTAACACATAAGCCACATAAGCACACAACCTATCTATTACATCGGGGAGCGCCTAACTACAATCTAAAAGGGGAAATAAAATAAAACAAATCTAATTATCCTATCTATTACATTTTTGAGGTATTTAAATGCCTCTCAAATAATTATAAAATTAACTAAAAAAGTATAAGAAAATTTAAATGATCATTCAAATCAAATAAACAAAGCATATAAAAATATATAAACATATAGGAGCACGTAAGAGCACATAAGAGCACGTAATTAACATTGAAATAATAATAATGAGGTACCTCCCTTTTGAAGTGGTGACTAAATGGAGTCAAATTGTCCTATTTATACTCACAATGAACAAAAGAATCATGGCACCAATTTAATTTTAAAAAAAAACAATAATAATAAAAGTACTAAGCTCACGCTAATATGTCAAACATAAAGAAATTTAAAATATCTAAAAATTACAAGTTGAATATGTTCAAAAGTAACATAATTAGTTATTGAAGAAAAGAAACAATCATAATAAAGAGAGCCAAAATTTGTCAAGGACTGAATTACAAAAAGTTGAAAACTTTTGGGGGACAAAAATTATATTTTCCAAAGTTCAGGGGTCCAAATTAAATGAAAGATAAAATTCAGGGACCAAAGTGAAATTAATTTAAGGACCGAGTTGAAAGGAATTTAAAATGTTCTGGGCCGCAGTGAAAGTACTTGAAAGTACAGGGACTGAAGTGCAAGTTCGTTTCTGATTTGGGCAAGAAGAGGGCATCGGGCCTCCCTTTTTATTTTACTTGGGCCAAACCTACCTAAGCCCAACTGAAAACCCAACCTAAAACACACAGGCCAGCCCGTCTTTTATCACTCAAACCCAACCAAAATATATGGACTCAAAACTCTTAGCCCAACAGAAACCCAAAAGAAAATAAACCAAAACCCATTTTCATAACCCAACCAAAACTAACTCTTGGCCCAACCGAAATAAAACATTAGCCCAAACCCCTTTTTTCTTTCTTTCTTTTCTTTCTCTTTTCTTCCCCATACGTTTCCTTTCCTTCTTCTTCGGCCAACCGAAGAAGCTTCAGCTGGTAGCCATGGTGGCGGCGCCACCGGACCGCCGGTCACCGGCGACTTTTCCAGTGGCCAAAATTTCTCAAAATACATCTTTCCACTCCATTTTTCGCGTAGGTTCCATTTCCGGAGTTAATTTTTACAAAAGATGACCCGAAGGTGGCCGAAAAGCAAAAAGCCAGTCCAGTTTTTTATTTTTTAAAACACTATAATCTTCACCAAAAATCTTAAAAATTATGCCAAAACCCTCCTTATAACTTCTACATTACAACTATAATCTAAGTTGAACAAGAAAACAACATAAAAAGGCTGAATTAAGGCAAAACAGTCCCTAAAATTCTTTTTGGCATTTTTTCAAACAATTAACATGCATTCACAGAAATCATCTTTTCCTTAATGTTTATTCATGGCTTTACCCCAAAATTTCAACAACACCAGCAGCAACAACAAGAAAACAGCAGGAACAACCAATAATACATGAATTCAACACGATAAAGAAAAAAAAACGGGAAATAGTTCAATGGAAGTGTTGATACCTCTTATGACCTTAGTTAAAATTGTTGATGAAATTCCAATCTCCTCGCGTCCGATTGCTTGCTTTCTTGTGCTTGATTCTGTGTGTGTATATTAGGAAAAGAGAGGGAGCCGAATGGAGAGAGGAGTTTTTCTTTTTTTTTTTCTTGTTATGGCTTGTCTTCTGTCCTGTGGGAGAGAGCCGAGAGAGGAGATTTTTGTAGCCAACAGTAGAGCCTTTTTTGTGTGTGTTTTTTTTTCCTCCTTTTCCCCCAGAGAGAGCCGAGTGATGTCTTGACTAGGAGTGTTAAGTTGGGCCAAATGATGATTTTTTCTTCCAAAGACAAGAAGTATGCATGGGCTATCAATGATGAATTTTTTACCAAAATGGGAAGAAATGTTAATGAGGATGGAGTGTAAAAATGGGTTAATAGTGGTTCTGATGAAACAAAATGATTAGAATGATTTTTTTTATTTTCTTAATTTTCCTTCTTTTGTTTTGTTTTGTTTGTTTGTTGTTTTTTTTTTAATTTTTCTTCTTTTCCTAAAACAAACCTGCAAAAATGAGAAAAATGCAAATTAAAATGCAAGAAAATAAATAACTCATTAAATAGAAAAAATTCAAGAAAATATTAAAAATTGACAAAAATTTGGTGTCTACAGCTTGTCCCTCTTTGTCTAGAGTTTCAAAGAAACTCAAGACAAAGACGTAGACACCAAATTGTTTACCTGTCTCTTCTAACTGCACCTGAGTTAAATTAAACAAGCTAACACTTGGTTGAAATTATTGGACAAAATGATGCAATAACATTGCAGAGCATATGACCGAACTCATGTAGAGTTGCCTACGTATCCCGCCATGGGAATCAGGTCAAACGTAGTTCGAATGCAAGTGAACCACAACGAAACAAGTGCATTGACCAACTATGGTCTTTGCAAAGTCGAAAAAGTCTGAGCTCTCAGAACTTCTAAACATGAAACACAAAATGAATGAGAAATCACAATTATTAGTCAAAACAGTCAAGAAAAGTAACTTGTCATAACTAGAAAAAGATGCGCGGAGGGACGCGGTTACGCTCCAACAGAAAATTAAATTTGTCTTTTCAAAAAAGATGCGCGGAGGGACGCGATTACGCTCCAACAGGAAATTAAATTGTCAAGAAGGGGAGATAGAAGGGTGCGCGGTGGACGCTGAGACTCACCAACAGGAAATTAAATTGATGCGCGCAGGGACGCGATTACGCTCCAACAGGAATTTAAATTTGTCAAGAATGGGAGATAGAAGGGTGCGCGGTGGACGCTGAGACTCACCAACAGAAATTTAAATTTATGCGCGGAGGGACGCGATTACGCTCCAACAGAAAATTTAATAGTCAAGATGGGGAGATAGGAGGGTGCGCGGTGGACGCTGAGACTCACCAACAGAAATTTAAAATGTCAAGAATGGAAGGTAGAAGGGTGCGCGGTGGACGCTGAGACTCACCAACAGAAAATTAAATTTGTCATTTAGGAAAAGATGCGCGGAGGGACACGATTATGCTCCAACAGAAAATTAAATTTGTCAAGAAGGGGAGATAGAAGGGTGCACGGTGGACGCTGAGACTCACCAACAGAAATTTAAAATGTCAAGAATGGAAGGTAGAAGGGTGCGCGGTGGACGCTGAGACTCACCAACAGAAATTTAAATTTATGCGCGGAGGGACGCGATTACGCTCCAACAGAAAATTTAAATTGTCAAGAAGGGGAGATAGAAGGGTGCGCGGTGGACGCTGAGACTCACCAACAGAAATTTAAAATGTCAAGAATGGAAGGTAGAAGGGTGCGCGGTGGACGCTGAGACTCACCAACAGGAATTTAAATTGTCAAGAATGGGAGGTAGAAGGGTGCACGGTGGACGCTGAGACTCACCAACAGAAAATTAAATTTATCAAGAATGGGAGGTAGAAGGGTGCACGGTGGACGCTGAGACTCACCAACAGAAAATTAAATTTGTCAAGAAGGGGGATAGAAGGGTGCGTGGTGGACGCTGAGACTCACCAACAGGAAATTAAATTGATGCGCAGAGGGACGCGATTACGCTGCAACAGACAATTAAATTTGTCAAGAATGGGAGGTAGAAGGGTGCGCGGTGGACGCTGAGACTCACCAACAGGAATTAAATTGATGCGCGGAGGGACGCGATTACGCTCCAACAGAAAATTAAATTGATGCGCGGAGGGACGCGATTACGCTCCAACAGGAATTTAAATTTGTCAAGAATAGGAGATAGAAGGGTGCGCGGTAGACGCTGAGACTCACCAACAGGAAATTAAATTGTCAAGAAGGGGAGGTAGAAGGGTGCGCGGTGGACGCTGAGACTCACCAACATGAAATTAAATTGATGCGCGGAGGGACGCGATTACGCTCCAACAGGAATTTAAATTTGTCAAGAATGGGAGATAGAAGGGTGCGCGGTGGACGCTGAGACTCACCAACAGGAAATTAAATTGTCAAGAAATAACAGATTGGTGGGATAAAACCCGAATCCAATAAAATAAAACGGTCAGTGGGATAACACCCAAACCTGCCGAATCCCAACATGATATACAAAAGACACGTTATTGGGTTGAACCCGATGCTAACGGATGTGAAAAAAACATAACACACGTTAGTGAGTCAATACTCGATGCTAACGGTGATGAAAGACACGTTAGTGGGTTGGACCCAATGCTAACGGATGTGAAAAAAAATAGCACACGTTAGTGAGTCAAATCTCAATGCTAACGGTGATAAAAGACATGTTAGTGGGTTGGACCCGATGCTAACGGATATGAAAAAGTAAAACACGCGTTAGTGAGTTGTACTCGATGCTAACGGTGATAAAAGACATGTTAGTGGGTTGGACCCGATGCTAACGGATATGAAAAAGTAAAACACGCGTTAGTGAGTTGTACTCGATGCTAACGGTGATAAAAGACACGTTAGTGGGTTGGACCCGATGCTAACGGATGTGAAAAAATAAAACACGCGTTAGTGAGTCATACTCGATGCTAACGGTGATAAAAGGCACGTTAGTGGGTTGGACCCGATGCTAACGGATGTGAAAAAATAAAACACGCGTTAGTGAGTTGTACTCGATGCTAACGGTGATAAAAGACATGACACACGTTATTGCATGAAAAAGTTCTTGAATACTTACCTGAAAAATCATTTCAGAAATTGACTCAATTTGAATCAATTTTGTTCAACCAATCATCTGCTTTGCATTTTGACATTGTGGCTCAAGTTGGTGGATTTGTAATCTTTTTTTGTTTTTTTGTTTTTTTTGTTTTTTTTTTGTTTTTGAAAAAAAACAAAGGTGACAAATTCTAAAACTTGAAGAATACCAATGACAACTCTCCTTTCAAGAGATTTGAGAGGTACATACATGTGTCACTATCTTCTCGACTTTAAAAAACTTTTTTTTTTCACAAAGCCGATTTAGAATGTATTACCAAAATTGGAGCTCACTCCTTTTGATATTTGCCCCAGTGTAAATCATGTTTAACGAAAGCCACATTTTCATGCTTTTGAAAAAGCAAAAAGAGTGATCATATGATACCAATACCATGTGATTCCTTGTGCTCCTTTTGGCCCTGAGAACCATGCAAGCATGATCCTTCGATGTCAAAACTGCTCCTCAAGAGTTGTGCTGCAACTTGTTTTGAATCTTCTCCATTTTTCAGCATCAGTCAGCCATACCACACTTTGTACCACAAATCAACTTTTCTAATGACCAGATTTGAATGAATGGCCAGTATCTCAAGTGTCAGCAACCCGCTTTTCGTTCATGATTTTCTTGTGCTCCAAAATCTCACCTTGATGACCTCAACCTTTCGGATTTTCACAAAGGTCACACCTTTTTATTTTATTTTGTTTTCATTTTCTTCTTTTTTTTTTCTTTTTCATCATTCTCTTTTTTTTTTCTTTTTTTCTTTTTTTCTCATTCTTTTGAAGACACCCTTTCAGGTTTTCACCTAATGAACAAATCTTGTTAACGACATTTATCAACTCAGAAATGTATTTAAAGAAAGGATGGCATCAGCGCGACAACCATTCCCATGTAAAAATGGTGAAGGTGTACTGACATCAATTGCCATTTGATTAAGTGATTTTTATTAGAAATACCACTAAAGCGGAGGTCGAGACTTTATGATTTTTATGATGGGGGCATGTGGGGTGTAGAAAAAGTGTTAAACTTCAAAGCAAAATCTTCAAAGAGGTTTCAAAAATCCTAAGACCGCATTCTATCAATATTTGCCCCATTATGAGGGTATTAAAACCGAAAAAATTGCCCCAGTTTGGCTTTTGACTTCTTTTTTCTTTTTTTTTCATGACAAATAAGAGATAAAAATTTACCCCAGTATGGAGTTTGCAATCTTTAGGAGGGCTATCAAATGAAAGGTTGAATTATTCTGGAGGTTCAATGGGGAAAACTAGGGATAAGATGTTCAAAGAGAAAAGAAGAAGGCTCGCCTTTGATCCGCCATAGATGGTATTTCAAAAAGAAAAATCATATAATCAGATAAAGAATTTATTTCACATGTCTGAATTGATTGGCAGAGGAAAGACCTGTCCATCCAGTTCTGTAAGAATGGACGTTCCTCCGGATAGCACTCTTTGAACAATAAATGGCCCTTGCCAAGTCGGAGCAAACTTTTCTTTAACCTCCTCTTGAATCGGAAGAATTTACTTCAAAACCTTATCCCTCACTTCAAATAAGCAAGATTTGTCTTTCTTGTCATAACTAACGAACCATCCTTTGATGATAGCATTGTCCATGACAAACATTCAACCTCTTTTTCATCAATCAGAGATAGCAACTCATTGTGCTCCTTAATCCATTTGATTTCCTCTACCTAAGCCTTTGTCAAAATGTGCAAGGACGGGATCTCGGTTTTGGCATGTATTACCACTTCCATTTCAGCATAAGAGGGCAAGGTGTTGCCCTAACTTAGAAATGTAATCTCCAATGAAACGCTCCCAGAGTTCAATTGCAAAATTTGCAAAATCGAAGGAAAAACTCTCTTTTTTTTTCAATCCCCTTTTTTTTATTCTCTTTTTTTTTCGTTTTTCCATTTTTTCCTCCTTTTTTATTATTCTCTTCTTTTTTTTTCTTTCATTCCCCCTTTCTTTTCTTTTGTCTTTTGTCTTTACTTTTTTTTTTCCTTTATTCTTTCTCTTTTTTTTTCGCTTTTCATTCCCCCTTTTTCTTTTCTTTTCTCTTTTTTTTTTTCAAGTTGGCTGCTAAAGTATGTACTCCTTTTGAGCAAATAGCCGATCCTCCACTTTGCAATGTAGCATTATTGCTCCATTTTTATTCGTGACTAATCTCCAAATTTGCAAGTTGAATTGCACTTTTTCCTCGATCTCAACCATAAACACCTGCATAAGGAGAATTTTTCAAAGCACTTGAATTTTTCAATTTTCAATTTTTTTTTGTTTTTTTTGTTTTTTTGTTTTTTTTTTTGAGTAATGATATAACAATTAACATTCATGCAAAGTGTTGACTTATCAAGATTTGAGAAATATACTTGACCTTGGACATACCCTACAAATGTATTAAAAATTTTACCTCAATTTGAACCTATTTGACAAAATCTCACAGATATATTACAAAAATTTTTGCCCCAATTTGGGTCTATTCTAAAATTTTATTCGAGTGATTCTCCATTTATTCGGACAAAACAAGAAAACTGTGTCTTCCAAAATTTAAAAAAACTAACATGCAATGTGAGTTGATGTACAATAGAAAAAATGCATTTTTCCACAAAAAACTTTAAATGCCATGTAGAAAGCTCCATGATAAATCTCTCAAAACAAAACCAAATTACAAAAGATCTCTTCCTCTTTTTGGGATCGATATCGAGGGAAAAGGGTCCTCTTCTCGTTGGCTCATCTTTTAGGACCAAACAAATGGGTATTACTCATGATTTTGAGGTGACTCAGGGAGATGGTATGTCAGGATCTGTCTTTTTTTTTTTTTGTGCCCAAATTGTATCCAACACATTCAGTATCACATCTTGGTGAAAGCAAATAGCTTATCACCCTTATTTCTTAAGAAAATTCAGTTAACATATAAGCTCTATGGGCTTGTAATGTATGGGTAGAAACGATAGTTAAACATATGGAAACAAGTTATGACCTAATGATCATGAGTAATTGGTAAATTCCTTAAAGGCGAAATCTTCACTTCAAATTGTCATGAAAGATAAGTCAGCAATGGACTTTATGAGCTTGTAATGTGGCTTAACAATGATAGCTAAAAAAAAAAAAAAAATAGAATTTTCAAGGACAACGCACTTAAGATCGCCTTCTTTCACAAAAATTGCCCCAGTTTTGGATTTAAAATCCGGGACCCCCTTTTTCTTATCAATCCTCTTTTTTCTTCAACAATCACTAAGGGAAATGCAACATTGGATGTCTTCGCATTTTTTTTTTTTTTCTATAATCATTTTTTCATTTTTTCCCAATTTTCTTTTCTCTCTCTTTTTTTTTTTTTACCAATACTGATATCCCAATGTCAATGATAAAATTGAAAACTCCCTAATTTGGAGTATATATGGCCCCTCTTTCTTTTCAACAGTGAAGACCAAAATATCAATGGTAGAGTCAAATTCCCCCAACTTGTAATTTTTCTCTTGCAAAAAATTTTGAGCATTTTTGCCATTTTTTTTTCAATTCTCAAATCTCCTTCCCCAGTGTGGGGGTGCGATCATAAGTGCTTTTGAAACGAACCACCAATTTAGACTCAAATGGGGATGCAAAGGATAGAAAGTGTTTGGATAGTAGAAACAATGGCCAAAGCATCATTCTTGTTTCTCATGACAACCAAAGTAAAGAATAGCCCATTGAGAAAATCCATTTCGTTTTGACATTTGAGAATTTTTCATGGATGGTCATGATCATTTAGATTTTTATTTGAAACGGAATTCTATTTTTGGAGGTTCAAATGGGAAAATAAATGATAAAATCTATATAGATAGAGAAACAAAAGCCTAAAGTATCATTCCAAATTTTCAAAACAAATAAAAAGTAATATACATTTTTGTTTTCACTCAGATGTGGATTGAATCTGGTTAGACACACTGGACATTTTCATAGTAAAATTGTCTCACTTTGAAGCTAGTCAATCAATGCGACTGACTTTGGAGGTTCAATAGAAGTGGACAAAAAATGAAAAAAGTGTCGGGGTTGATCTTTATGACAAACTATCAAATTTGTATGACCCCTTTTATTTTCGACTACTCCCATTGAATAGTTTAGATCACAAATCTAGTGTATGCAAAGAATTTTGGGAATTTGACGT
The DNA here is from genome assembly GCF_036785885.1 of Coffea arabica. NCBI lineage: Eukaryota > Viridiplantae > Streptophyta > Magnoliopsida > Gentianales > Rubiaceae > Coffea > Coffea arabica. Next base: position 54,712,857 of record NC_092331.1, on the reverse strand, counting down.
GCACTCATGAATTTTGAACAAGAGGTCGAAAAATTTCAATTTTTATTCCTTAAAATCTATCATGAAATCTCTCAATGAGCAAATAAAGAATGAATATATACAAAACAATAATTGTCTAAATAAAAACTTTATTATTCAAATGTTTGAAATTTTTTTTTTTGGGTCAAATATAATACATGTGAGCAAATAAAAATCTCTAAAGAATACATTTTCAAATATATACACACTTTCTCCTTCTATCTTTTGAGACAAAATATATTAGAAACAATGAATCAAAAGATTTTTGAGATACTTTACACTAGCGTTTTCAAATGGATTTTTCATTCATTTTTTTCATCATCGTTTTTTTTTTTTTTTACATTGTAGGATCTGCCCAAGAATCAAGCAACACTTGTAATTTTCAAAATTTATCAGACCAAAAATATTATCAGATATAGGAAAAATATTTTTACCTTGTTGAAACAACTTTTATAAATGCAGGGGAGGGGGAAAAAATAAAAGCAAAATACCCAGAGTTAGTAAGCAAAACTGCAAAATCGGTATGCATGTCCTATGGGGGAACCCTTTTATGCCAAGAGTTGGCCTAGTATGAAAAATGCAATCCTCTGGGGTAGGCACCATACAATACCTGATGGATCCGATCGACTTATTGAGATTCAATGAAAAGACAATTTTGAAAAGACTGGATAATTGGAGTGACAAAAGACAATTTGTTCTAATAAAATGAGGACAAAGTCCGAATGGATTGATTGTTTTGATTGACACATAAAGTGATGTTAAAAATCAATTTAGTGTGAAAAACTTATTTTTGAAAGGATTGAAATATCTCGACTAGTTTCTTCGGTGAACCATAGATCGAAACTTTAAAAGAGAATAAACGAGTTAAATGGATCGAATGAAATTGATGGTTAGTTCAAAAAATTGACTGGATTATCCTAAAAATGAATAAAGTTGATCAAATGAATTGGATGGAATTGAGAATTTATTCAAAAAAAAATAAAAAAATAAAATTGATTAAATGAATAATGAATTGAATGGAATTGATGATTAATTCAAAATTGATTGTATTGGCCTAAAAATGAATAAATTGGTCAAATAGATTGGATAGAATTGCCAGTTTATTCAAAAATCGACTTGATCACTGACCAAATGAACAGAATGAAATTGATGATTTATTCAAAATGAAATTGAATGAAGATGAAATTAAAAACGAGCAAAATTGTAAGGATCGAATGATCTATAAAAAAAAATCGACTCAATCATATTAGATGTAAAAATGAAATGAATGAAATTGATGATTTATTCAAAATCGACCGAATTGCCCTAAAAATAGGTAAACTGGTCACATGAATTGAATGAAATTTAATTTATTCAAAATTGACCGAATCACCCTAAAAAAGGGTAAATTGGTCAAACGAAATTGCTGATTTATTCAAAATTGACTTAGTCCTAAAAGTGAAGAAATAGGAAAAAATGGATCGGATGAATTTGATGAATAAAATGGTCCAATGAAATTGATGGTTTATTCCAAAAATTGATTGAATTGTCTACCCATTGAAAATTTTCAAAAATTCATTATGATTCATTAGTCTATGAGCCTTCGAAAATCAAGATTTGGCCTTAACATACTTATCATCTCAACAATGAGGAATTTGTGAATTTCTTCAACTTAATGTCCTTTACGCAAGGGATTTTTACCAATTCTGATAAAATGGCCAAAAAGTGATTATTAAAGGCTCATATTCTAATGCGTAAAAACTGTTCCATTATTTTCAATGCCGTCACACGGAAGGGATCAAATCCTACCTTACCTTGTGCACTACCCCTTTGGATGGTACAAAAAATATAAACGTGTAAGTCTCATTGGATTATATATCCGAGACAAAAGGTGGTTTATTCCTATAACGGGATTCCCTAAATGGCATTCCCTCTAAGGTTTATGCATGATACCAATTTATCAAAGCGACTAAATATGCAGTATACAAATGAAACACGACCTAAAAGAACCCCCTTTTGTATGCCGGGGTGAGCCTAAAATGAAATGTAATCATGCTGTAAATGCGAAGCATTGAATTTAAACGTGTCATATCAAATAGGGTAGACTCCTAGAGAGTACCATGCCAGGACTCTTATTTTCTAGGATTTATGAATGCAATGGAGACAAAACCCAAGAAAAGTTAGTTCAATCAGACAAATACACATAACACATTGTAGCAAAGTAATACACAAAGATAAAACAATAAAGAGGGGTTGGATCCCTCCCCTCGTGAATAGTGTTCCTAATAGGGTAAGGCAGACTCTACCCTAGGTAAACTATCATGGATGCATGAGGTATCGGCTCACTAATGCATCTAGACTCGATAGGTTTTAGATCCCCGAGCCTTCAGACTTAGAAACCAAAGGTCATCAATCCCAAGGTTCTTTGTCGGTGGCTCGAGCGATTCCCCAGACATTGCTACGTGCACGTCGTGCCACGGCCACATGTCCAAGTGAATCTATCAAAAATTCTCAATTTTCGACTAAAAGCTAAAGGCTATCAACCCAAAGCTTAAAATGGAAGATTGAGTGACCCCTCGAATCATGCTACGCACACGTCGTGTCGCGATCACACATCCAAGTGGGTCGCCTAATCCTAATAGGGAAGAGTGGCGTGACAAGCCACTAAAGAAAAATAAATGAGGGATAAAATAAAACGTATGCACGTATGCTAGTGCTCGGTTTGGAGGGGAGGGATCGAGAACCAATGCGAGGCTCTAGGGTAATATCCCCCCATCCAAATGCAATGCAAAGCGCGGGATAACATACATAAACTATCCATCCATCAATCGTACACAAATAGATGAGGGAGTGAATTGATACGCGCGCAATGCAAAAAATCCTAAAAAAGAGAAAATGCAACCCTAAACATCCAAATGCGATAAATAAAAGGGTTAAAAAGAGAAAAGACAACTAAACCAAGTGCTTGGACTCTCTAGCGTCCCCAGTGGAGTCGCCAAGTTGTCGCGCCCCATTTTTCGTGATGGAAAAATATAAGTATAAAAATAGGTATTTACAAAATATGTAATCTTATTTTAAAATAAATGAAAAAGGACCTAGAATGGGACTTTAAAGAATGCGACAATTTGGGTCCAAAATTTAGTCTAAAAGGGTTTTTAAGAAAAAATAGGAGTCGCCACTTGGTATGAAATTTTGGTGTACCAAGTCACCCAAAAAATAAAGTAAAATAAAATAAAATAAAACCCTTTTTGACAACTCCAGTTCTTTGAAAACAAGAGAAAATGGATTCGGGAGTCACGGTTGAAGAAAGGGAAGGCAAAGGTTCGATTAACTCAAACCTAAGGCACCCTTTCAACCTAGTCTAAGCTAGTTGCGAGGTTTAGTCAAAATTTTCCTAATCTAACCCTTAATTTTATCACGTTTGGATGTTTCCTACATGGATGCAAATCTAAAAATATCGAAAGGGACAAAATGTTCATTCAAGGGTTTAATTGGATCAATCGCATTAATTGCGAAGGCCAAAATGAATCCTTGAAGGTGTCACGAGGATGCAAATGATGAAAAATAAAATAAAATAAAAGAAATTAAATTATATACATATATATAAGTGATCAAAGAAAAAGGGAATGCAACATAAAGGGTACGGGAGGCGAAAAAATTCGTGACATAATTTTCTTATACATGGATTAATAGGGTATTTAAACTATAGAGTTATAATCACCCATTTTCCATGTTTGAAAAATAATTATCCTAACATGAACAAGCAAATGAACTAGCTTAAATGAGATGCAATTCTAAATGACATGATTAACACCTATAGAGAATATGGGATAATATAATAGGGAATATCATACAAATGAGAAAATATCCTAAAAATGAAAATATGCATGAAAATGTAGTGAATAGCACACAAAGATGAATCTAACGCAAGACGGCCTAAAGGGTCTAGCGTTGGACTAGCCCATTTTTAAAAATCCTTACTAGCGTTGGACTAGCAAGTAAGCGGAGGGAGAAACCACAACTAGCGTTGGACTAGTGTGGTGACGTCATGCATTTTTAATACATAATAAGACAAGTAGACATAAATTAAAACAAATAAACACATAAGAGCACGTAGCACGTAACACATAAGCATAATATCTAGATGCAAAAATCCTAAGGAAAGCAAGTAAGGCACGTAACACATAAGCCACATAAGCACACAACCTATCTATTACATCGGGGAGCGCCTAACTACAATCTAAAAGGGGAAATAAAATAAAACAAATCTAATTATCCTATCTATTACATTTTTGTGGTATTTAAATGCCTCTCAAATAATTATAAAATTAACTAAAAAAGTATAAGAAAATTTAAATGATCATTCAAATCAAATAAACAAAGCATATAAAAATATATAAACATATAGGAGCACGTAAGAGCACATAAGAGCACGTAATTAACATTGAAATAATAATAATGAGGTACCTCCCTTTTGAAGTGGTGACTAAATGGAGTCAAATTGTCCTATTTATACTCACAATGAACAAAAGAATCATGGCACCAATTTAATTTTAAAAAAAAACAATAATAATAAAAGTACTAAGCTCACGCTAATATGTCAAACATAAAGAAATTTAAAATATCTAAAAATTACAAGTTGAATATGTTCAAAAGTAACATAATTAGTTATTGAAGAAAAGAAACAATCATAATAAAGAGAGCCAAAATTTGTCAAGGACTGAATTACAAAAAGTTGAAAACTTTTGGGGGACAAAAATTATATTTTCCAAAGTTCAGGGGTCCAAATTAAATGAAAGATAAAATTCAGGGACCAAAGTGAAATTAATTTAAGGACCGAGTTGAAAGGAATTTAAAATGTTCTGGGCCGCAGTGAAAGTACTTGAAAGTACAGGGACTGAAGTGCAAGTTCGTTTCTGATTTGGGCAAGAAGAGGGCATCGGGCCTCCCTTTTTATTTTACTTGGGCCAAACCTACCTAAGCCCAACTGAAAACCCAACCTAAAACACACAGGCCAGCCCGTCTTTTATCACTCAAACCCAACCAAAATATATGGACTCAAAACTCTTAGCCCAACAGAAACCCAAAAGAAAATAAACCAAAACCCATTTTCATAACCCAACCAAAACTAACTCTTGGCCCAACCGAAATAAAACATTAGCCCAAACCCCTTTTTTCTTTCTTTCTTTTCTTTCTCTTTTCTTCCCCATACGTTTCCTTTCCTTCTTCTTCGGCCAACCGAAGAAGCTTCAGCTGGTAGCCATGGTGGCGGCGCCACCGGACCGCCGGTCACCGGCGACTTTTCCAGTGGCCAAAATTTCTCAAAATACATCTTTCCACTCCATTTTTCGCGTAGGTTCCATTTCCGGAGTTAATTTTTACAAAAGATGACCCGAAGGTGGCCGAAAAGCAAAAAGCCAGTCCAGTTTTTTATTTTTTAAAACACTATAATCTTCACCAAAAATCTTAAAAATTATGCCAAAACCCTCCTTATAACTTCTACATTACAACTATAATCTAAGTTGAACAAGAAAACAACATAAAAAGGCTGAATTAAGGCAAAACAGTCCCTAAAATTCTTTTTGGCATTTTTTCAAACAATTAACATGCATTCACAGAAATCATCTTTTCCTTAATGTTTATTCATGGCTTTACCCCAAAATTTCAACAACACCAGCAGCAACAACAAGAAAACAGCAGGAACAACCAATAATACATGAATTCAACACGATAAAGAAAAAAAAACGGGAAATAGTTCAATGGAAGTGTTGATACCTCTTATGACCTTAGTTAAAATTGTTGATGAAATTCCAATCTCCTCGCGTCCGATTGCTTGCTTTCTTGTGCTTGATTCTGTGTGTGTATATTAGGAAAAGAGAGGGAGCCGAATGGAGAGAGGAGTTTTTCTTTTTTTTTTTCTTGTTATGGCTTGTCTTCTGTCCTGTGGGAGAGAGCCGAGAGAGGAGATTTTTGTAGCCAACAGTAGAGCCTTTTTTGTGTGTGTTTTTTTTTCCTCCTTTTCCCCCAGAGAGAGCCGAGTGATGTCTTGACTAGGAGTGTTAAGTTGGGCCAAATGATGATTTTTTCTTCCAAAGACAAGAAGTATGCATGGGCTATCAATGATGAATTTTTTACCAAAATGGGAAGAAATGTTAATGAGGATGGAGTGTAAAAATGGGTTAATAGTGGTTCTGATGAAACAAAATGATTAGAATGATTTTTTTTATTTTCTTAATTTTCCTTCTTTTGTTTTGTTTTGTTTGTTTGTTGTTTTTTTTTTAATTTTTCTTCTTTTCCTAAAACAAACCTGCAAAAATGAGAAAAATGCAAATTAAAATGCAAGAAAATAAATAACTCATTAAATAGAAAAAATTCAAGAAAATATTAAAAATTGACAAAAATTTGGTGTCTACAGCTTGTCCCTCTTTGTCTAGAGTTTCAAAGAAACTCAAGACAAAGACGTAGACACCAAATTGTTTACCTGTCTCTTCTAACTGCACCTGAGTTAAATTAAACAAGCTAACACTTGGTTGAAATTATTGGACAAAATGATGCAATAACATTGCAGAGCATATGACCGAACTCATGTAGAGTTGCCTACGTATCCCGCCATGGGAATCAGGTCAAACGTAGTTCGAATGCAAGTGAACCACAACGAAACAAGTGCATTGACCAACTATGGTCTTTGCAAAGTCGAAAAAGTCTGAGCTCTCAGAACTTCTAAACATGAAACACAAAATGAATGAGAAATCACAATTATTAGTCAAAACAGTCAAGAAAAGTAACTTGTCATAACTAGAAAAAGATGCGCGGAGGGACGCGGTTACGCTCCAACAGAAAATTAAATTTGTCTTTTCAAAAAAGATGCGCGGAGGGACGCGATTACGCTCCAACAGGAAATTAAATTGTCAAGAAGGGGAGATAGAAGGGTGCGCGGTGGACGCTGAGACTCACCAACAGGAAATTAAATTGATGCGCGCAGGGACGCGATTACGCTCCAACAGGAATTTAAATTTGTCAAGAATGGGAGATAGAAGGGTGCGCGGTGGACGCTGAGACTCACCAACAGAAATTTAAATTTATGCGCGGAGGGACGCGATTACGCTCCAACAGAAAATTTAATAGTCAAGATGGGGAGATAGGAGGGTGCGCGGTGGACGCTGAGACTCACCAACAGAAATTTAAAATGTCAAGAATGGAAGGTAGAAGGGTGCGCGGTGGACGCTGAGACTCACCAACAGAAAATTAAATTTGTCATTTAGGAAAAGATGCGCGGAGGGACACGATTATGCTCCAACAGAAAATTAAATTTGTCAAGAAGGGGAGATAGAAGGGTGCACGGTGGACGCTGAGACTCACCAACAGAAATTTAAAATGTCAAGAATGGAAGGTAGAAGGGTGCGCGGTGGACGCTGAGACTCACCAACAGAAATTTAAATTTATGCGCGGAGGGACGCGATTACGCTCCAACAGAAAATTTAAATTGTCAAGAAGGGGAGATAGAAGGGTGCGCGGTGGACGCTGAGACTCACCAACAGAAATTTAAAATGTCAAGAATGGAAGGTAGAAGGGTGCGCGGTGGACGCTGAGACTCACCAACAGGAATTTAAATTGTCAAGAATGGGAGGTAGAAGGGTGCACGGTGGACGCTGAGACTCACCAACAGAAAATTAAATTTATCAAGAATGGGAGGTAGAAGGGTGCACGGTGGACGCTGAGACTCACCAACAGAAAATTAAATTTGTCAAGAAGGGGGATAGAAGGGTGCGTGGTGGACGCTGAGACTCACCAACAGGAAATTAAATTGATGCGCAGAGGGACGCGATTACGCTGCAACAGACAATTAAATTTGTCAAGAATGGGAGGTAGAAGGGTGCGCGGTGGACGCTGAGACTCACCAACAGGAATTAAATTGATGCGCGGAGGGACGCGATTACGCTCCAACAGAAAATTAAATTGATGCGCGGAGGGACGCGATTACGCTCCAACAGGAATTTAAATTTGTCAAGAATAGGAGATAGAAGGGTGCGCGGTAGACGCTGAGACTCACCAACAGGAAATTAAATTGTCAAGAAGGGGAGGTAGAAGGGTGCGCGGTGGACGCTGAGACTCACCAACATGAAATTAAATTGATGCGCGGAGGGACGCGATTACGCTCCAACAGGAATTTAAATTTGTCAAGAATGGGAGATAGAAGGGTGCGCGGTGGACGCTGAGACTCACCAACAGGAAATTAAATTGTCAAGAAATAACAGATTGGTGGGATAAAACCCGAATCCAATAAAATAAAACGGTCAGTGGGATAACACCCAAACCTGCCGAATCCCAACATGATATACAAAAGACACGTTATTGGGTTGAACCCGATGCTAACGGATGTGAAAAAAACATAACACACGTTAGTGAGTCAATACTCGATGCTAACGGTGATGAAAGACACGTTAGTGGGTTGGACCCAATGCTAACGGATGTGAAAAAAAATAGCACACGTTAGTGAGTCAAATCTCAATGCTAACGGTGATAAAAGACATGTTAGTGGGTTGGACCCGATGCTAACGGATATGAAAAAGTAAAACACGCGTTAGTGAGTTGTACTCGATGCTAACGGTGATAAAAGACATGTTAGTGGGTTGGACCCGATGCTAACGGATATGAAAAAGTAAAACACGCGTTAGTGAGTTGTACTCGATGCTAACGGTGATAAAAGACACGTTAGTGGGTTGGACCCGATGCTAACGGATGTGAAAAAATAAAACACGCGTTAGTGAGTCATACTCGATGCTAACGGTGATAAAAGGCACGTTAGTGGGTTGGACCCGATGCTAACGGATGTGAAAAAATAAAACACGCGTTAGTGAGTTGTACTCGATGCTAACGGTGATAAAAGACATGACACACGTTATTGCATGAAAAAGTTCTTGAATACTTACCTGAAAAATCATTTCAGAAATTGACTCAATTTGAATCAATTTTGTTCAACCAATCATCTGCTTTGCATTTTGACATTGTGGCTCAAGTTGGTGGATTTGTAATCTTTTTTTGTTTTTTTGTTTTTTTTGTTTTTTTTTTGTTTTTGAAAAAAAACAAAGGTGACAAATTCTAAAACTTGAAGAATACCAATGACAACTCTCCTTTCAAGAGATTTGAGAGGTACATACATGTGTCACTATCTTCTCGACTTTAAAAAACTTTTTTTTTTCACAAAGCCGATTTAGAATGTATTACCAAAATTGGAGCTCACTCCTTTTGATATTTGCCCCAGTGTAAATCATGTTTAACGAAAGCCACATTTTCATGCTTTTGAAAAAGCAAAAAGAGTGATCATATGATACCAATACCATGTGATTCCTTGTGCTCCTTTTGGCCCTGAGAACCATGCAAGCATGATCCTTCGATGTCAAAACTGCTCCTCAAGAGTTGTGCTGCAACTTGTTTTGAATCTTCTCCATTTTTCAGCATCAGTCAGCCATACCACACTTTGTACCACAAATCAACTTTTCTAATGACCAGATTTGAATGAATGGCCAGTATCTCAAGTGTCAGCAACCCGCTTTTCGTTCATGATTTTCTTGTGCTCCAAAATCTCACCTTGATGACCTCAACCTTTCGGATTTTCACAAAGGTCACACCTTTTTATTTTATTTTGTTTTCATTTTCTTCTTTTTTTTTTCTTTTTCATCATTCTCTTTTTTTTTTCTTTTTTTCTTTTTTTCTCATTCTTTTGAAGACACCCTTTCAGGTTTTCACCTAATGAACAAATCTTGTTAACGACATTTATCAACTCAGAAATGTATTTAAAGAAAGGATGGCATCAGCGCGACAACCATTCCCATGTAAAAATGGTGAAGGTGTACTGACATCAATTGCCATTTGATTAAGTGATTTTTATTAGAAATACCACTAAAGCGGAGGTCGAGACTTTATGATTTTTATGATGGGGGCATGTGGGGTGTAGAAAAAGTGTTAAACTTCAAAGCAAAATCTTCAAAGAGGTTTCAAAAATCCTAAGACCGCATTCTATCAATATTTGCCCCATTATGAGGGTATTAAAACCGAAAAAATTGCCCCAGTTTGGCTTTTGACTTCTTTTTTCTTTTTTTTTCATGACAAATAAGAGATAAAAATTTACCCCAGTATGGAGTTTGCAATCTTTAGGAGGGCTATCAAATGAAAGGTTGAATTATTCTGGAGGTTCAATGGGGAAAACTAGGGATAAGATGTTCAAAGAGAAAAGAAGAAGGCTCGCCTTTGATCCGCCATAGATGGTATTTCAAAAAGAAAAATCATATAATCAGATAAAGAATTTATTTCACATGTCTGAATTGATTGGCAGAGGAAAGACCTGTCCATCCAGTTCTGTAAGAATGGACGTTCCTCCGGATAGCACTCTTTGAACAATAAATGGCCCTTGCCAAGTCGGAGCAAACTTTTCTTTAACCTCCTCTTGAATCGGAAGAATTTACTTCAAAACCTTATCCCTCACTTCAAATAAGCAAGATTTGTCTTTCTTGTCATAACTAACGAACCATCCTTTGATGATAGCATTGTCCATGACAAACATTCAACCTCTTTTTCATCAATCAGAGATAGCAACTCATTGTGCTCCTTAATCCATTTGATTTCCTCTACCTAAGCCTTTGTCAAAATGTGCAAGGACGGGATCTCGGTTTTGGCATGTATTACCACTTCCATTTCAGCATAAGAGGGCAAGGTGTTGCCCTAACTTAGAAATGTAATCTCCAATGAAACGCTCCCAGAGTTCAATTGCAAAATTTGCAAAATCGAAGGAAAAACTCTCTTTTTTTTTCAATCCCCTTTTTTTTATTCTCTTTTTTTTTCGTTTTTCCATTTTTTCCTCCTTTTTTATTATTCTCTTCTTTTTTTTTCTTTCATTCCCCCTTTCTTTTCTTTTGTCTTTTGTCTTTACTTTTTTTTTTCCTTTATTCTTTCTCTTTTTTTTTCGCTTTTCATTCCCCCTTTTTCTTTTCTTTTCTCTTTTTTTTTTCAAGTTGGCTGCTAAAGTATGTACTCCTTTTGAGCAAATAGCCGATCCTCCACTTTGCAATGTAGCATTATTGCTCCATTTTTATTCGTGACTAATCTCCAAATTTGCAAGTTGAATTGCACTTTTTCCTCGATCTCAACCATAAACACCTGCATAAGGAGAATTTTTCAAAGCACTTGAATTTTTCAATTTTCAATTTTTTTTTGTTTTTTTTGTTTTTTTGTTTTTTTTTTTGAGTAATGATATAACAATTAACATTCATGCAAAGTGTTGACTTATCAAGATTTGAGAAATATACTTGACCTTGGACATACCCTACAAATGTATTAAAAATTTTACCTCAATTTGAACCTATTTGACAAAATCTCACAGATATATTACAAAAATTTTTGCCCCAATTTGGGTCTATTCTAAAATTTTATTCGAGTGATTCTCCATTTATTCGGACAAAACAAGAAAACTGTGTCTTCCAAAATTTAAAAAAACTAACATGCAATGTGAGTTGATGTACAATAGAAAAAATGCATTTTTCCACAAAAAACTTTAAATGCCATGTAGAAAGCTCCATGATAAATCTCTCAAAACAAAACCAAATTACAAAAGATCTCTTCCTCTTTTTGGGATCGATATCGAGGGAAAAGGGTCCTCTTCTCGTTGGCTCATCTTTTAGGACCAAACAAATGGGTATTACTCATGATTTTGAGGTGACTCAGGGAGATGGTATGTCAGGATCTGTCTTTTTTTTTTTTTGTGCCCAAATTGTATCCAACACATTCAGTATCACATCTTGGTGAAAGCAAATAGCTTATCACCCTTATTTCTTAAGAAAATTCAGTTAACATATAAGCTCTATGGGCTTGTAATGTATGGGTAGAAACGATAGTTAAACATATGGAAACAAGTTATGACCTAATGATCATGAGTAATTGGTAAATTCCTTAAAGGCGAAATCTTCACTTCAAATTGTCATGAAAGATAAGTCAGCAATGGACTTTATGAGCTTGTAATGTGGCTTAACAATGATAGCTAAAAAAAAAAAAAAAATAGAATTTTCAAGGACAACGCACTTAAGATCGCCTTCTTTCACAAAAATTGCCCCAGTTTTGGATTTAAAATCCGGGACCCCCTTTTTCTTATCAATCCTCTTTTTTCTTCAACAATCACTAAGGGAAATGCAACATTGGATGTCTTCGCATTTTTTTTTTTTTTCTATAATCATTTTTTCATTTTTTCCCAATTTTCTTTTCTCTCTCTTTTTTTTTTTTTACCAATACTGATATCCCAATGTCAATGATAAAATTGAAAACTCCCTAATTTGGAGTATATATGGCCCCTCTTTCTTTTCAACAGTGAAGACCAAAATATCAATGGTAGAGTCAAATTCCCCCAACTTGTAATTTTTCTCTTGCAAAAAATTTTGAGCATTTTTGCCATTTTTTTTTCAATTCTCAAATCTCCTTCCCCAGTGTGGGGGTGCGATCATAAGTGCTTTTGAAACGAACCACCAATTTAGACTCAAATGGGGATGCAAAGGATAGAAAGTGTTTGGATAGTAGAAACAATGGCCAAAGCATCATTCTTGTTTCTCATGACAACCAAAGTAAAGAATAGCCCATTGAGAAAATCCATTTCGTTTTGACATTTGAGAATTTTTCATGGATGGTCATGATCATTTAGATTTTTATTTGAAACGGAATTCTATTTTTGGAGGTTCAAATGGGAAAATAAATGATAAAATCTATATAGATAGAGAAACAAAAGCCTAAAGTATCATTCCAAATTTTCAAAACAAATAAAAAGTAATATACATTTTTGTTTTCACTCAGATGTGGATTGAATCTGGTTAGACACACTGGACATTTTCATAGTAAAATTGTCTCACTTTGAAGCTAGTCAATCAATGCGACTGACTTTGGAGGTTCAATAGAAGTGGACAAAAAATGAAAAAAGTGTCGGGGTTGATCTTTATGACAAACTATCAAATTTGTATGACCCCTTTTATTTTCGACTACTCCCATTGAATAGTTTAGATCACAAATCTAGTGTATGCAAAGAATTTTGGGAATTTGACGTGCACTCATGAATTTTGAACAAGAGGTCGAAAAATTTCAATTTTTATTCCTTAAAATCTATCATGAAATCTCTCAATGAGCAAATAAAGAATGAATATATACAAAACAATAATTGTCTAAATAAAAACTTTATTATTCAAATGTTTGAAATTTTTTTTTTTGGGTCAAATATAATACATGTGAGCAAATAAAAATCTCTAAAGAATACATTTTCAAATATATACACACTTTCTCCTTCTATCTTTTGAGACAAAATATATTAGAAACAATGAATCAAAAGATTTTTGAGATACTTTACACTAGCGTTTTCAAATGGATTTTTCATTCATTTTTTTCATCATCGTTTTTTTTTTTTTTTACATTGTAGGATCTGCCCAAGAATCAAGCAACACTTGTAATTTTCAAAATTTATCAGACCAAAAATATTATCAGATATAGGAAAAATATTTTTACCTTGTTGAAACAACTTTTATAAATGCAGGGGAGGGGGAAAAAATAAAAGCAAAATACCCAGAGTTAGTAAGCAAAACTGCAAAATCGGTATGCATGTCCTATGGGGGAACCCTTTTATGCCAAGAGTTGGCCTAGTATGAAAAATGCAATCCTCTGGGGTAGGCACCATACAATACCTGATGGATCCGATCGACTTATTGAGATTCAATGAAAAGACAATTTTGAAAAGACTGGATAATTGGAGTGACAAAAGACAATTTGTTCTAATAAAATGAGGACAAAGTCCGAATGGATTGATTGTTTTGATTGACACATAAAGTGATGTTAAAAATCAATTTAGTGTGAAAAACTTATTTTTGAAAGGATTGAAATATCTCGACTAGTTTCTTCGGTGAACCATAGATCGAAACTTTAAAAGAGAATAAACGAGTTAAATGGATCGAATGAAATTGATGGTTAGTTCAAAAAATTGACTGGATTATCCTAAAAATGAATAAAGTTGATCAAATGAATTGGATGGAATTGAGAATTTATTCAAAAAAAAATAAAAAAATAAAATTGATTAAATGAATAATGAATTGAATGGAATTGATGATTAATTCAAAATTGATTGTATTGGCCTAAAAATGAATAAATTGGTCAAATAGATTGGATAGAATTGCCAGTTTATTCAAAAATCGACTTGATCACTGACCAAATGAACAGAATGAAATTGATGATTTATTCAAAATGAAATTGAATGAAGATGAAATTAAAAACGAGCAAAATTGTAAGGATCGAATGATCTATAAAAAAAAATCGACTCAATCATATTAGATGTAAAAATGAAATGAATGAAATTGATGATTTATTCAAAATCGACCGAATTGCCCTAAAAATAGGTAAACTGGTCACATGAATTGAATGAAATTTAATTTATTCAAAATTGACCGAATCACCCTAAAAAAGGGTAAATTGGTCAAACGAAATTGCTGATTTATTCAAAATTGACTTAGTCCTAAAAGTGAAGAAATAGGAAAAAATGGATCGGATGAATTTGATGAATAAAATGGTCCAATGAAATTGATGGTTTATTCCAAAAATTGATTGAATTGTCTACCCATTGAAAATTTTCAAAAATTCATTATGATTCATTAGTCTATGAGCCTTCGAAAATCAAGATTTGGCCTTAACATACTTATCATCTCAACAATGAGGAATTTGTGAATTTCTTCAACTTAATGTCCTTTACGCAAGGGATTTTTACCAATTCTGATAAAATGGCCAAAAAGTGATTATTAAAGGCTCATATTCTAATGCGTAAAAACTGTTCCATTATTTTCAATGCCGTCACACGGAAGGGATCAAATCCTACCTTACCTTGTGCACTACCCCTTTGGATGGTACAAAAAATATAAACGTGTAAGTCTCATTGGATTATATATCCGAGACAAAAGGTGGTTTATTCCTATAACGGGATTCCCTAAATGGCATTCCCTCTAAGGTTTATGCATGATACCAATTTATCAAAGCGACTAAATATGCAGTATACAAATGAAACACGACCTAAAAGAACCCCCTTTTGTATGCCGGGGTGAGCCTAAAATGAAATGTAATCATGCTGTAAATGCGAAGCATTGAATTTAAACGTGTCATATCAAATAGGGTAGACTCCTAGAGAGTACCATGCCAGGACTCTTATTTTCTAGGATTTATGAATGCAATGGAGACAAAACCCAAGAAAAGTTAGTTCAATCAGACAAATACACATAACACATTGTAGCAAAGTAATACACAAAGATAAAACAATAAAGAGGGGTTGGATCCCTCCCCTCGTGAATAGTGTTCCTAATAGGGTAAGGCAGACTCTACCCTAGGTAAACTATCATGGATGCATGAGGTATCGGCTCACTAATGCATCTAGACTCGATAGGTTTTAGATCCCCGAGCCTTCAGACTTAGAAACCAAAGGTCATCAATCCCAAGGTTCTTTGTCGGTGGCTCGAGCGATTCCCCAGACATTGCTACGTGCACGTCGTGCCACGGCCACATGTCCAAGTGAATCTATCAAAAATTCTCAATTTTCGACTAAAAGCTAAAGGCTATCAACCCAAAGCTTAAAATGGAAGATTGAGTGACCCCTCGAATCATGCTACGCACACGTCGTGTCGCGATCACACATCCAAGTGGGTCGCCTAATCCTAATAGGGAAGAGTGGCGTGACAAGCCACTAAAGAAAAATAAATGAGGGATAAAATAAAACGTATGCACGTATGCTAGTGCTCGGTTTGGAGGGGAGGGATCGAGAACCAATGCGAGGCTCTAGGGTAATATCCCCCCATCCAAATGCAATGCAAAGCGCGGGATAACATACATAAACTATCCATCCATCAATCGTACACAAATAGATGAGGGAGTGAATTGATACGCGCGCAATGCAAAAAATCCTAAAAAAGAGAAAATGCAACCCTAAACATCCAAATGCGATAAATAAAAGGGTTAAAAAGAGAAAAGACAACTAAACCAAGTGCTTGGACTCTCTAGCGTCCCCAGTGGAGTCGCCAAGTTGTCGCGCCCCATTTTTCGTGATGGAAAAATATAAGTATAAAAATAGGTATTTACAAAATATGTAATCTTATTTTAAAATAAATGAAAAAGGACCTAGAATGGGACTTTAAAGAATGCGACAATTTGGGTCCAAAATTTAGTCTAAAAGGGTTTTTAAGAAAAAATAGGAGTCGCCACTTGGTATGAAATTTTGGTGTACCAAGTCACCCAAAAAATAAAGTAAAATAAAATAAAATAAAACCCTTTTTGACAACTCCAGTTCTTTGAAAACAAGAGAAAATGGATTCGGGAGTCACGGTTGAAGAAAGGGAAGGCAAAGGTTCGATTAACTCAAACCTAAGGCACCCTTTCAACCTAGTCTAAGCTAGTTGCGAGGTTTAGTCAAAATTTTCCTAATCTAACCCTTAATTTTATCACGTTTGGATGTTTCCTACATGGATGCAAATCTAAAAATATCGAAAGGGACAAAATGTTCATTCAAGGGTTTAATTGGATCAATCGCATTAATTGCGAAGGCCAAAATGAATCCTTGAAGGTGTCACGAGGATGCAAATGATGAAAAATAAAATAAAATAAAAGAAATTAAATTATATACATATATATAAGTGATCAAAGAAAAAGGGAATGCAACATAAAGGGTACGGGAGGCGAAAAAATTCGTGACATAATTTTCTTATACATGGATTAATAGGGTATTTAAACTATAGAGTTATAATCACCCAT
This sequence comes from Coffea arabica, assembly GCF_036785885.1. Classification (NCBI taxonomy): domain Eukaryota; kingdom Viridiplantae; phylum Streptophyta; class Magnoliopsida; order Gentianales; family Rubiaceae; genus Coffea; species Coffea arabica. The sequence goes on along the minus strand of NC_092331.1, from coordinate 54,696,060 downwards.
TTTCCATGTTTGAAAAATAATTATCCTAACATGAACAAGCAAATGAACTAGCTTAAATGAGATGCAATTCTAAATGACATGATTAACACCTATAGAGAATATGGGATAATATAATAGGGAATATCATACAAATGAGAAAATATCCTAAAAATGAAAATATGCATGAAAATGTAGTGAATAGCACACAAAGATGAATCTAACGCAAGACGGCCTAAAGGGTCTAGCGTTGGACTAGCCCATTTTTAAAAATCCTTACTAGCGTTGGACTAGCAAGTAAGCGGAGGGAGAAACCACAACTAGCGTTGGACTAGTGTGGTGACGTCATGCATTTTTAATACATAATAAGACAAGTAGACATAAATTAAAACAAATAAACACATAAGAGCACGTAGCACGTAACACATAAGCATAATATCTAGATGCAAAAATCCTAAGGAAAGCAAGTAAGGCACGTAACACATAAGCCACATAAGCACACAACCTATCTATTACATCGGGGAGCGCCTAACTACAATCTAAAAGGGGAAATAAAATAAAACAAATCTAATTATCCTATCTATTACATTTTTGTGGTATTTAAATGCCTCTCAAATAATTATAAAATTAACTAAAAAAGTATAAGAAAATTTAAATGATCATTCAAATCAAATAAACAAAGCATATAAAAATATATAAACATATAGGAGCACGTAAGAGCACATAAGAGCACGTAATTAACATTGAAATAATAATAATGAGGTACCTCCCTTTTGAAGTGGTGACTAAATGGAGTCAAATTGTCCTATTTATACTCACAATGAACAAAAGAATCATGGCACCAATTTAATTTTAAAAAAAAACAATAATAATAAAAGTACTAAGCTCACGCTAATATGTCAAACATAAAGAAATTTAAAATATCTAAAAATTACAAGTTGAATATGTTCAAAAGTAACATAATTAGTTATTGAAGAAAAGAAACAATCATAATAAAGAGAGCCAAAATTTGTCAAGGACTGAATTACAAAAAGTTGAAAACTTTTGGGGGACAAAAATTATATTTTCCAAAGTTCAGGGGTCCAAATTAAATGAAAGATAAAATTCAGGGACCAAAGTGAAATTAATTTAAGGACCGAGTTGAAAGGAATTTAAAATGTTCTGGGCCGCAGTGAAAGTACTTGAAAGTACAGGGACTGAAGTGCAAGTTCGTTTCTGATTTGGGCAAGAAGAGGGCATCGGGCCTCCCTTTTTATTTTACTTGGGCCAAACCTACCTAAGCCCAACTGAAAACCCAACCTAAAACACACAGGCCAGCCCGTCTTTTATCACTCAAACCCAACCAAAATATATGGACTCAAAACTCTTAGCCCAACAGAAACCCAAAAGAAAATAAACCAAAACCCATTTTCATAACCCAACCAAAACTAACTCTTGGCCCAACCGAAATAAAACATTAGCCCAAACCCCTTTTTTCTTTCTTTCTTTTCTTTCTCTTTTCTTCCCCATACGTTTCCTTTCCTTCTTCTTCGGCCAACCGAAGAAGCTTCAGCTGGTAGCCATGGTGGCGGCGCCACCGGACCGCCGGTCACCGGCGACTTTTCCAGTGGCCAAAATTTCTCAAAATACATCTTTCCACTCCATTTTTCGCGTAGGTTCCATTTCCGGAGTTAATTTTTACAAAAGATGACCCGAAGGTGGCCGAAAAGCAAAAAGCCAGTCCAGTTTTTTATTTTTTAAAACACTATAATCTTCACCAAAAATCTTAAAAATTATGCCAAAACCCTCCTTATAACTTCTACATTACAACTATAATCTAAGTTGAACAAGAAAACAACATAAAAAGGCTGAATTAAGGCAAAACAGTCCCTAAAATTCTTTTTGGCATTTTTTCAAACAATTAACATGCATTCACAGAAATCATCTTTTCCTTAATGTTTATTCATGGCTTTACCCCAAAATTTCAACAACACCAGCAGCAACAACAAGAAAACAGCAGGAACAACCAATAATACATGAATTCAACACGATAAAGAAAAAAAAACGGGAAATAGTTCAATGGAAGTGTTGATACCTCTTATGACCTTAGTTAAAATTGTTGATGAAATTCCAATCTCCTCGCGTCCGATTGCTTGCTTTCTTGTGCTTGATTCTGTGTGTGTATATTAGGAAAAGAGAGGGAGCCGAATGGAGAGAGGAGTTTTTCTTTTTTTTTTTCTTGTTATGGCTTGTCTTCTGTCCTGTGGGAGAGAGCCGAGAGAGGAGATTTTTGTAGCCAACAGTAGAGCCTTTTTTGTGTGTGTTTTTTTTTCCTCCTTTTCCCCCAGAGAGAGCCGAGTGATGTCTTGACTAGGAGTGTTAAGTTGGGCCAAATGATGATTTTTTCTTCCAAAGACAAGAAGTATGCATGGGCTATCAATGATGAATTTTTTACCAAAATGGGAAGAAATGTTAATGAGGATGGAGTGTAAAAATGGGTTAATAGTGGTTCTGATGAAACAAAATGATTAGAATGATTTTTTTTATTTTCTTAATTTTCCTTCTTTTGTTTTGTTTTGTTTGTTTGTTGTTTTTTTTTTAATTTTTCTTCTTTTCCTAAAACAAACCTGCAAAAATGAGAAAAATGCAAATTAAAATGCAAGAAAATAAATAACTCATTAAATAGAAAAAATTCAAGAAAATATTAAAAATTGACAAAAATTTGGTGTCTACAGCTTGTCCCTCTTTGTCTAGAGTTTCAAAGAAACTCAAGACAAAGACGTAGACACCAAATTGTTTACCTGTCTCTTCTAACTGCACCTGAGTTAAATTAAACAAGCTAACACTTGGTTGAAATTATTGGACAAAATGATGCAATAACATTGCAGAGCATATGACCGAACTCATGTAGAGTTGCCTACGTATCCCGCCATGGGAATCAGGTCAAACGTAGTTCGAATGCAAGTGAACCACAACGAAACAAGTGCATTGACCAACTATGGTCTTTGCAAAGTCGAAAAAGTCTGAGCTCTCAGAACTTCTAAACATGAAACACAAAATGAATGAGAAATCACAATTATTAGTCAAAACAGTCAAGAAAAGTAACTTGTCATAACTAGAAAAAGATGCGCGGAGGGACGCGGTTACGCTCCAACAGAAAATTAAATTTGTCTTTTCAAAAAAGATGCGCGGAGGGACGCGATTACGCTCCAACAGGAAATTAAATTGTCAAGAAGGGGAGATAGAAGGGTGCGCGGTGGACGCTGAGACTCACCAACAGGAAATTAAATTGATGCGCGCAGGGACGCGATTACGCTCCAACAGGAATTTAAATTTGTCAAGAATGGGAGATAGAAGGGTGCGCGGTGGACGCTGAGACTCACCAACAGAAATTTAAATTTATGCGCGGAGGGACGCGATTACGCTCCAACAGAAAATTTAATAGTCAAGATGGGGAGATAGGAGGGTGCGCGGTGGACGCTGAGACTCACCAACAGAAATTTAAAATGTCAAGAATGGAAGGTAGAAGGGTGCGCGGTGGACGCTGAGACTCACCAACAGAAAATTAAATTTGTCATTTAGGAAAAGATGCGCGGAGGGACACGATTATGCTCCAACAGAAAATTAAATTTGTCAAGAAGGGGAGATAGAAGGGTGCACGGTGGACGCTGAGACTCACCAACAGAAATTTAAAATGTCAAGAATGGAAGGTAGAAGGGTGCGCGGTGGACGCTGAGACTCACCAACAGAAATTTAAATTTATGCGCGGAGGGACGCGATTACGCTCCAACAGAAAATTTAAATTGTCAAGAAGGGGAGATAGAAGGGTGCGCGGTGGACGCTGAGACTCACCAACAGGAATTTAAATTGTCAAGAATGGAAGGTAGAAGGGTGCACGGTGGACGCTGAGACTCACCAACAGAAAATTAAATTTATCAAGAATGGGAGGTAGAAGGGTGCACGGTGGACGCTGAGACTCACCAACAGAAAATTAAATTTGTCAAGAAGGGGGATAGAAGGGTGCGTGGTGGACGCTGAGACTCACCAACAGGAAATTAAATTGATGCGCAGAGGGACGCGATTACGCTGCAACAGACAATTAAATTTGTCAAGAATGGGAGGTAGAAGGGTGCGCGGTGGACGCTGAGACTCACCAACAGGAATTAAATTGATGCGCGGAGGGACGCGATTACGCTCCAACAGAAAATTAAATTGATGCGCGGAGGGACGCGATTACGCTCCAACAGGAATTTAAATTTGTCAAGAATAGGAGATAGAAGGGTGCGCGGTAGACGCTGAGACTCACCAACAGGAAATTAAATTGTCAAGAAGGGGAGGTAGAAGGGTGCGCGGTGGACGCTGAGACTCACCAACATGAAATTAAATTGATGCGCGGAGGGACGCGATTACGCTCCAACAGGAATTTAAATTTGTCAAGAATGGGAGATAGAAGGGTGCGCGGTGGACGCTGAGACTCACCAACAGGAAATTAAATTGTCAAGAAATAACAGATTGGTGGGATAAAACCCGAATCCAATAAAATAAAACGGTCAGTGGGATAACACCCAAACCTGCCGAATCCCAACATGATATACAAAAGACACGTTATTGGGTTGAACCCGATGCTAACGGATGTGAAAAAAACATAACACACGTTAGTGAGTCAATACTCGATGCTAACGGTGATGAAAGACACGTTAGTGGGTTGGACCCAATGCTAACGGATGTGAAAAAAAATAGCACACGTTAGTGAGTCAAATCTCAATGCTAACGGTGATAAAAGACATGTTAGTGGGTTGGACCCGATGCTAACGGATATGAAAAAGTAAAACACGCGTTAGTGAGTTGTACTCGATGCTAACGGTGATAAAAGACATGTTAGTGGGTTGGACCCGATGCTAACGGATATGAAAAAGTAAAACACGCGTTAGTGAGTTGTACTCGATGCTAACGGTGATAAAAGACACGTTAGTGGGTTGGACCCGATGCTAACGGATGTGAAAAAATAAAACACGCGTTAGTGAGTCATACTCGATGCTAACGGTGATAAAAGGCACGTTAGTGGGTTGGACCCGATGCTAACGGATGTGAAAAAATAAAACACGCGTTAGTGAGTTGTACTCGATGCTAACGGTGATAAAAGACATGACACACGTTATTGCATGAAAAAGTTCTTGAATACTTACCTGAAAAATCATTTCAGAAATTGACTCAATTTGAATCAATTTTGTTCAACCAATCATCTGCTTTGCATTTTGACATTGTGGCTCAAGTTGGTGGATTTGTAATCTTTTTTTGTTTTTTTGTTTTTTTTGTTTTTTTTTTGTTTTTGAAAAAAAACAAAGGTGACAAATTCTAAAACTTGAAGAATACCAATGACAACTCTCCTTTCAAGAGATTTGAGAGGTACATACATGTGTCACTATCTTCTCGACTTTAAAAAACTTTTTTTTTTCACAAAGCCGATTTAGAATGTATTACCAAAATTGGAGCTCACTCCTTTTGATATTTGCCCCAGTGTAAATCATGTTTAACGAAAGCCACATTTTCATGCTTTTGAAAAAGCAAAAAGAGTGATCATATGATACCAATACCATGTGATTCCTTGTGCTCCTTTTGGCCCTGAGAACCATGCAAGCATGATCCTTCGATGTCAAAACTGCTCCTCAAGAGTTGTGCTGCAACTTGTTTTGAATCTTCTCCATTTTTCAGCATCAGTCAGCCATACCACACTTTGTACCACAAATCAACTTTTCTAATGACCAGATTTGAATGAATGGCCAGTATCTCAAGTGTCAGCAACCCGCTTTTCGTTCATGATTTTCTTGTGCTCCAAAATCTCACCTTGATGACCTCAACCTTTCGGATTTTCACAAAGGTCACACCTTTTTATTTTATTTTGTTTTCATTTTCTTCTTTTTTTTTTCTTTTTCATCATTCTCTTTTTTTTTTCTTTTTTTCTTTTTTTCTCATTCTTTTGAAGACACCCTTTCAGGTTTTCACCTAATGAACAAATCTTGTTAACGACATTTATCAACTCAGAAATGTATTTAAAGAAAGGATGGCATCAGCGCGACAACCATTCCCATGTAAAAATGGTGAAGGTGTACTGACATCAATTGCCATTTGATTAAGTGATTTTTATTAGAAATACCACTAAAGCGGAGGTCGAGACTTTATGATTTTTATGATGGGGGCATGTGGGGTGTAGAAAAAGTGTTAAACTTCAAAGCAAAATCTTCAAAGAGGTTTCAAAAATCCTAAGACCGCATTCTATCAATATTTGCCCCATTATGAGGGTATTAAAACCGAAAAAATTGCCCCAGTTTGGCTTTTGACTTCTTTTTTCTTTTTTTTTCATGACAAATAAGAGATAAAAATTTACCCCAGTATGGAGTTTGCAATCTTTAGGAGGGCTATCAAATGAAAGGTTGAATTATTCTGGAGGTTCAATGGGGAAAACTAGGGATAAGATGTTCAAAGAGAAAAGAAGAAGGCTCGCCTTTGATCCGCCATAGATGGTATTTCAAAAAGAAAAATCATATAATCAGATAAAGAATTTATTTCACATGTCTGAATTGATTGGCAGAGGAAAGACCTGTCCATCCAGTTCTGTAAGAATGGACGTTCCTCCGGATAGCACTCTTTGAACAATAAATGGCCCTTGCCAAGTCGGAGCAAACTTTTCTTTAACCTCCTCTTGAATCGGAAGAATTTACTTCAAAACCTTATCCCTCACTTCAAATAAGCAAGATTTGTCTTTCTTGTCATAACTAACGAACCATCCTTTGATGATAGCATTGTCCATGACAAACATTCAACCTCTTTTTCATCAATCAGAGATAGCAACTCATTGTGCTCCTTAATCCATTTGATTTCCTCTACCTAAGCCTTTGTCAAAATGTGCAAGGACGGGATCTCGGTTTTGGCATGTATTACCACTTCCATTTCAGCATAAGAGGGCAAGGTGTTGCCCTAACTTAGAAATGTAATCTCCAATGAAACGCTCCCAGAGTTCAATTGCAAAATTTGCAAAATCGAAGGAAAAACTCTCTTTTTTTTTCAATCCCCTTTTTTTTATTCTCTTTTTTTTTCGTTTTTCCATTTTTTCCTCCTTTTTTATTATTCTCTTCTTTTTTTTTCTTTCATTCCCCCTTTCTTTTCTTTTGTCTTTTGTCTTTACTTTTTTTTTTCCTTTATTCTTTCTCTTTTTTTTTCGCTTTTCATTCCCCCTTTTTCTTTTCTTTTCTCTTTTTTTTTTCAAGTTGGCTGCTAAAGTATGTACTCCTTTTGAGCAAATAGCCGATCCTCCACTTTGCAATGTAGCATTATTGCTCCATTTTTATTCGTGACTAATCTCCAAATTTGCAAGTTGAATTGCACTTTTTCCTCGATCTCAACCATAAACACCTGCATAAGGAGAATTTTTCAAAGCACTTGAATTTTTCAATTTTCAATTTTTTTTTGTTTTTTTTGTTTTTTTGTTTTTTTTTTTGAGTAATGATATAACAATTAACATTCATGCAAAGTGTTGACTTATCAAGATTTGAGAAATATACTTGACCTTGGACATACCCTACAAATGTATTAAAAATTTTACCTCAATTTGAACCTATTTGACAAAATCTCACAGATATATTACAAAAATTTTTGCCCCAATTTGGGTCTATTCTAAAATTTTATTCGAGTGATTCTCCATTTATTCGGACAAAACAAGAAAACTGTGTCTTCCAAAATTTAAAAAAACTAACATGCAATGTGAGTTGATGTACAATAGAAAAAATGCATTTTTCCACAAAAAACTTTAAATGCCATGTAGAAAGCTCCATGATAAATCTCTCAAAACAAAACCAAATTACAAAAGATCTCTTCCTCTTTTTGGGATCGATATCGAGGGAAAAGGGTCCTCTTCTCGTTGGCTCATCTTTTAGGACCAAACAAATGGGTATTACTCATGATTTTGAGGTGACTCAGGGAGATGGTATGTCAGGATCTGTCTTTTTTTTTTTTTGTGCCCAAATTGTATCCAACACATTCAGTATCACATCTTGGTGAAAGCAAATAGCTTATCACCCTTATTTCTTAAGAAAATTCAGTTAACATATAAGCTCTATGGGCTTGTAATGTATGGGTAGAAACGATAGTTAAACATATGGAAACAAGTTATGACCTAATGATCATGAGTAATTGGTAAATTCCTTAAAGGCGAAATCTTCACTTCAAATTGTCATGAAAGATAAGTCAGCAATGGACTTTATGAGCTTGTAATGTGGCTTAACAATGATAGCTAAAAAAAAAAAAAAATAGAATTTTCAAGGACAACGCACTTAAGATCGCCTTCTTTCACAAAAATTGCCCCAGTTTTGGATTTAAAATCCGGGACCCCCTTTTTCTTATCAATCCTCTTTTTTCTTCAACAATCACTAAGGGAAATGCAACATTGGATGTCTTCGCATTTTTTTTTTTTTTCTATAATCATTTTTTCATTTTTTCCCAATTTTCTTTTCTCTCTCTTTTTTTTTTTTTACCAATACTGATATCCCAATGTCAATGATAAAATTGAAAACTCCCTAATTTGGAGTATATATGGCCCCTCTTTCTTTTCAACAGTGAAGACCAAAATATCAATGGTAGAGTCAAATTCCCCCAACTTGTAATTTTTCTCTTGCAAAAAATTTTGAGCATTTTTGCCATTTTTTTTTCAATTCTCAAATCTCCTTCCCCAGTGTGGGGGTGCGATCATAAGTGCTTTTGAAACGAACCACCAATTTAGACTCAAATGGGGATGCAAAGGATAGAAAGTGTTTGGATAGTAGAAACAATGGCCAAAGCATCATTCTTGTTTCTCATGACAACCAAAGTAAAGAATAGCCCATTGAGAAAATCCATTTCGTTTTGACATTTGAGAATTTTTCATGGATGGTCATGATCATTTAGATTTTTATTTGAAACGGAATTCTATTTTTGGAGGTTCAAATGGGAAAATAAATGATAAAATCTATATAGATAGAGAAACAAAAGCCTAAAGTATCATTCCAAATTTTCAAAACAAATAAAAAGTAATATACATTTTTGTTTTCACTCAGATGTGGATTGAATCTGGTTAGACACACTGGACATTTTCATAGTAAAATTGTCTCACTTTGAAGCTAGTCAATCAATGCGACTGACTTTGGAGGTTCAATAGAAGTGGACAAAAAATGAAAAAAGTGTCGGGGTTGATCTTTATGACAAACTATCAAATTTGTATGACCCCTTTTATTTTCGACTACTCCCATTGAATAGTTTAGATCACAAATCTAGTGTATGCAAAGAATTTTGGGAATTTGACGTGCACTCATGAATTTTGAACAAGAGGTCGAAAAATTTCAATTTTTATTCCTTAAAATCTATCATGAAATCTCTCAATGAGCAAATAAAGAATGAATATATACAAAACAATAATTGTCTAAATAAAAACTTTATTATTCAAATGTTTGAAATTTTTTTTTTTGGGTCAAATATAATACATGTGAGCAAATAAAAATCTCTAAAGAATACATTTTCAAATATATACACACTTTCTCCTTCTATCTTTTGAGACAAAATATATTAGAAACAATGAATCAAAAGATTTTTGAGATACTTTATACTAGCGTTTTCAAATGGATTTTTCATTCATTTTTTTCATCATCGTTTTTTTTTTTTTTACATTGTAGGATCTGCCCAAGAATCAAGCAACACTTGTAATTTTCAAAATTTATCAGACCAAAAATATTATCAGATATAGGAAAAATATTTTTACCTTGTTGAAACAACTTTTATAAATGCAGGGGAGGGGGAAAAAATAAAAGCAAAATACCCAGAGTTAGTAAGCAAAACTGCAAAATCGGTATGCATGTCCTATGGGGGAACCCTTTTATGCCAAGAGTTGGCCTAGTATGAAAAATGCAATCCTCTGGGGTAGGCACCATACAATACCTGATGGATCCGATCGACTTATTGAGATTCAATGAAAAGACAATTTTGAAAAGACTGGATAATTGGAGTGACAAAAGACAATTTGTTCTAATAAAATGAGGACAAAGTCCGAATGGATTGATTGTTTTGATTGACACATAAAGTGATGTTAAAAATCAATTTAGTGTGAAAAACTTATTTTTGAAAGGATTGAAATATCTCGACTAGTTTCTTCGGTGAACCATAGATCGAAACTTTAAAAGAGAATAAACGAGTTAAATGGATCGAATGAAATTGATGGTTAGTTCAAAAAATTGACTGGATTATCCTAAAAATGAATAAAGTTGATCAAATGAATTGGATGGAATTGAGAATTTATTCAAAAAAAAATAAAAAAATAAAATTGATTAAATGAATAATGAATTGAATGGAATTGATGATTAATTCAAAATTGATTGTATTGGCCTAAAAATGAATAAATTGGTCAAATAGATTGGATAGAATTGCCAGTTTATTCAAAAATCGACTTGATCACTGACCAAATGAACAGAATGAAATTGATGATTTATTCAAAATGAAATTGAATGAAGATGAAATTAAAAACGAGCAAAATTGTAAGGATCGAATGATCTATAAAAAAAAATCGACTCAATCATATTAGATGTAAAAATGAAATGAATGAAATTGATGATTTATTCAAAATCGACCGAATTGCCCTAAAAATAGGTAAACTGGTCACATGAATTGAATGAAATTTAATTTATTCAAAATTGACCGAATCACCCTAAAAAAGGGTAAATTGGTCAAACGAAATTGCTGATTTATTCAAAATTGACTTAGTCCTAAAAGTGAAGAAATAGGAAAAAATGGATCGGATGAATTTGATGAATAAAATGGTCCAATGAAATTGATGGTTTATTCCAAAAATTGATTGAATTGTCTACCCATTGAAAATTTTCAAAAATTCATTATGATTCATTAGTCTATGAGCCTTCGAAAATCAAGATTTGGCCTTAACATACTTATCATCTCAACAATGAGGAATTTGTGAATTTCTTCAACTTAATGTCCTTTACGCAAGGGATTTTTACCAATTCTGATAAAATGGCCAAAAAGTGATTATTAAAGGCTCATATTCTAATGCGTAAAAACTGTTCCATTATTTTCAATGCCGTCACACGGAAGGGATCAAATCCTACCTTACCTTGTGCACTACCCCTTTGGATGGTACAAAAAATATAAACGTGTAAGTCTCATTGGATTATATATCCGAGACAAAAGGTGGTTTATTCCTATAACGGGATTCCCTAAATGGCATTCCCTCTAAGGTTTATGCATGATACCAATTTATCAAAGCGACTAAATATGCAGTATACAAATGAAACACGACCTAAAAGAACCCCCTTTTGTATGCCGGGGTGAGCCTAAAATGAAATGTAATCATGCTGTAAATGCGAAGCATTGAATTTAAACGTGTCATATCAAATAGGGTAGACTCCTAGAGAGTACCATGCCAGGACTCTTATTTTCTAGGATTTATGAATGCAATGGAGACAAAACCCAAGAAAAGTTAGTTCAATCAGACAAATACACATAACACATTGTAGCAAAGTAATACACAAAGATAAAACAATAAAGAGGGGTTGGATCCCTCCCCTCGTGAATAGTGTTCCTAATAGGGTAAGGCAGACTCTACCCTAGGTAAACTATCATGGATGCATGAGGTATCGGCTCACTAATGCATCTAGACTCGATAGGTTTTAGATCCCCGAGCCTTCAGACTTAGAAACCAAAGGTCATCAATCCCAAGGTTCTTTGTCGGTGGCTCGAGCGATTCCCCAGACATTGCTACGTGCACGTCGTGCCACGGCCACATGTCCAAGTGAATCTATCAAAAATTCTCAATTTTCGACTAAAAGCTAAAGGCTATCAACCCAAAGCTTAAAATGGAAGATTGAGTGACCCCTCGAATCATGCTACGCACACGTCGTGTCGCGATCACACATCCAAGTGGGTCGCCTAATCCTAATAGGGAAGAGTGGCGTGACAAGCCACTAAAGAAAAATAAATGAGGGATAAAATAAAACGTATGCACGTATGCTAGTGCTCGGTTTGGAGGGGAGGGATCGAGAACCAATGCGAGGCTCTAGGGTAATATCCCCCCATCCAAATGCAATGCAAAGCGCGGGATAACATACATAAACTATCCATCCATCAATCGTACACAAATAGATGAGGGAGCGAATTGATACGCGCGCAATGCAAAAAATCCTAAAAAAGAGAAAATGCAACCCTAAACATCCAAATGCGATAAATAAAAGGGTTAAAAAGAGAAAAGACAACTAAACCAAGTGCTTGGACTCTCTAGCGTCCCCAGTGGAGTCGCCAAGTTGTCGCGCCCCATTTTTCGTGATGGAAAAATATAAGTATAAAAATAGGTATTTACAAAATATGTAATCTTATTTTAAAATAAATGAAAAAGGACCTAGAATGGGACTTTAAAGAATGCGACAATTTGGGTCCAAAATTTAGTCTAAAAGGGTTTTTAAGAAAAAATAGGAGTCGCCACTTGGTATGAAATTTTGGTGTACCAAGTCACCCAAAAAATAAAGTAAAATAAAATAAAATAAAACCCTTTTTGACAACTCCAGTTCTTTGAAAACAAGAGAAAATGGATTCGGGAGTCACGGTTGAAGAAAGGGAAGGCAAAGGTTCGATTAACTCAAACCTAAGGCACCCTTTCAACCTAGTCTAAGCTAGTTGCGAGGTTTAGTCAAAATTTTCCTAATCTAACCCTTAATTTTATCACGTTTGGATGTTTCCTACATGGATGCAAATCTAAAAATATCGAAAGGGACAAAATGTTCATTCAAGGGTTTAATTGGATCAATCGCATTAATTGCGAAGGCCAAAATGAATCCTTGAAGGTGTCACGAGGATGCAAATGATGAAAAATAAAATAAAATAAAAGAAATTAAATTATATACATATATATAAGTGATCAAAGAAAAAGGGAATGCAACATAAAGGGTACGGGAGGCGAAAAAATTCGTGACATAATTTTCTTATACATGGATTAATAGGGTATTTAAACTATAGAGTTATAATCACCCATTTTCCATGTTTGAAAAATAATTATCCTAACATGAACAAGCAAATGAACTAGCTTAAATGAGATGCAATTCTAAATGACATGATTAACACCTATAGAGAATATGGGATAATATAATAGGGAATATCATACAAATGAGAAAATATCCTAAAAATGAAAATATGCATGAAAATGTAGTGAATAGCACACAAAGATGAATCTAACGCAAGACGGCCTAAAGGGTCTAGCGTTGGACTAGCCCATTTTTAAAAATCCTTACTAGCGTTGGACTAGCAAGTAAGCGGAGGGAGAAACCACAACTAGCGTTGGACTAGTGTGGTGACGTCATGCATTTTTAATACATAATAAGACAAGTAGACATAAATTAAAACAAATAAACACATAAGAGCACGTAGCACGTAACACATAAGCATAATATCTAGATGCAAAAATCCTAAGGAAAGCAAGTAAGGCACGTAACACATAAGCCACATAAGCACACAACCTATCTATTACATCGGGGAGCGCCTAACTACAATCTAAAAGGGGAAATAAAATAAAACAAATCTAATTATCCTATCTATTACATTTTTGTGGTATTTAAATGCCTCTCAAATAATTATAAAATTAACTAAAAAAGTATAAGAAAATTTAAATGATCATTCAAATCAAATAAACAAAGCATATAAAAATATATAAACATATAGGAGCACGTAAGAGCACATAAGAGCACGTAATTAACATTGAAATAATAATAATGAGGTACCTCCCTTTTGAAGTGGTGACTAAATGGAGTCAAATTGTCCTATTTATACTCACAATGAACAAAAGAATCATGGCACCAATTTAATTTTAAAAAAAAACAATAATAATAAAAGTACTAAGCTCACGCTAATATGTCAAACATAAAGAAATTTAAAATATCTAAAAATTACAAGTTGAATATGTTCAAAAGTAACATAATTAGTTATTGAAGAAAAGAAACAATCATAATAAAGAGAGCCAAAATTTGTCAAGGACTGAATTACAAAAAGTTGAAAACTTTTGGGGGACAAAAATTATATTTTCCAAAGTTCAGGGGTCCAAATTAAATGAAAGATAAAATTCAGGGACCAAAGTGAAATTAATTTAAGGACCGAGTTGAAAGGAATTTAAAATGTTCTGGGCCGCAGTGAAAGTACTTGAAAGTACAGGGACTGAAGTGCAAGTTCGTTTCTGATTTGGGCAAGAAGAGGGCATCGGGCCTCCCTTTTTATTTTACTTGGGCCAAACCTACCTAAGCCCAACTGAAAACCCAACCTAAAACACACAGGCCAGCCCGTCTTTTATCACTCAAACCCAACCAAAATATATGGACTCAAAACTCTTAGCCCAACAGAAACCCAAAAGAAAATAAACCAAAACCCATTTTCATAACCCAACCAAAACTAACTCTTGGCCCAACCGAAATAAAACATTAGCCCAAACCCCTTTTTTCTTTCTTTCTTTTCTTTCTCTTTTCTTCCCCATACGTTTCCTTTCCTTCTTCTTCGGCCAACCGAAGAAGCTTCAGCTGGTAGCCATGGTGGCGGCGCCACCGGACCGCCGGTCACCGGCGACTTTTCCAGTGGCCAAAATTTCTCAAAATACATCTTTCCACTCCATTTTTCGCGTAGGTTCCATTTCCGGAGTTAATTTTTACAAAAGATGACCCGAAGGTGGCCGAAAAGCAAAAAGCCAGTCCAGTTTTTTATTTTTTAAAACACTATAATCTTCACCAAAAATCTTAAAAATTATGCCAAAACCCTCCTTATAACTTCTACATTACAACTATAATCTAAGTTGAACAAGAAAACAACATAAAAAGGCTGAATTAAGGCAAAACAGTCCCTAAAATTCTTTTTGGCATTTTTTCAAACAATTAACATGCATTCACAGAAATCATCTTTTCCTTAATGTTTATTCATGGCTTTACCCCAAAATTTCAACAACACCAGCAGCAACAACAAGAAAACAGCAGGAACAACCAATAATACATGAATTCAACACGATAAAGAAAAAAAAACGGGAAATAGTTCAATGGAAGTGTTGATACCTCTTATGACCTTAGTTAAAATTGTTGATGAAATTCCAATCTCCTCGCGTCCGATTGCTTGCTTTCTTGTGCTTGATTCTGTGTGTGTATATTAGGAAAAGAGAGGGAGCCGAATGGAGAGAGGAGTTTTTCTTTTTTTTTTCTTGTTATGGCTTGTCTTCTGTCCTGTGGGAGAGAGCCGAGAGAGGAGATTTTTGTAATTTTTATTAGCCAACCCAAAATTGACCCAATACCCAATTTACCCAACTCAATCTCTCAAATTAGTGGGTGGGTTGGGTGGGTTGTTGGGTTTTGGGAATAATTGCCAGGTCTACTTACCAAAATTAAGGATCACATGTTGCAAATGAAAGAAAGTACTGACCAAAATTCTGCGTATGATTGAAGTACATCCAACCAATTTTGCATCATAAACTGACGCGTTCCTTGCCCTATGCCAAACAATCATAACCATAAGTTGAGAATCTATCTTCCTTGAAAAGCTCCGAAAATCATTCACTTACTGTTCTAGGAGCAAAAAAGCTGAATCTGAAAGCCTCCATGCTAAAGTCTTAAATGCTGCCTCTGCATCGGAGAGCACGACAGGCCTTTTCTCATTGAGATTATCTACTGAAACTGGTTGGGGCAGTTCCAGCTCTTGCAGCAGTGCGTTGAAATCACTGAGCCAAGGAATGCGATTGGGATCTTGTAAATGGTCAGACAACAGGGTCAAAAGTACCGCATTCTTCACATTTTGAATAGAACTGTCAAGCAAATCCTCCTGTTGTACTTCTGCTAAAGGCAATGCTTTTCCTAACTCCTTGAAATCAGTGATGTATTGATCTTCCAATTTCAAGGCTGGAACTGTCGAAATCCAGGAAAATATGTTATAACATCAGTTGATATGCGCATAAAGTAATGAACCATGCAACAAGTCAACTTTTTAATGTTTTCAGACTCGGCCCGGGAATCGACTCGGCCGAGCTCAGGGGTCAGGGGTCAATGGGTTCGACCGGGGTCAATAGGGGTCGAACCGGATGACGTCATATATACGTCATATATAGATTATATATATATATATATTCCTGCAAATCAAATTTACAAAATATAACCAAAGAACCCAATCATCTAAATTTATATCCAATTCACCAAATTCATCCAAACTCACAAAATTTATAAAATAGAAATCTCATACATGTTTAATCCCTGACAAATAGCAATCCAAATAAGGTAACAAGCTCATGTTCAAATGCTTGATAAATATCAATCTAAATAAAACAACACGTTCAATTTCTAAACCAAAGAACTATCTAAGCCATTCTTTATCTTCATCTTCATCTTCATCACCCTTTTCTCCAATTTCATAACTTTCGATATCGATGTCATCAAGATCATCCTCATCATCAAGCTGACATTAAAAACTACAGAAGACTGAAGAGACATTGAGGTAGGAAATTACACTAAAGACTGCTGCTTTATTGGACCACAGGACATTAAAAACTGCATTAAATGGTTGTAGCATATTATTCTACCATTTATGTCCATGGTACTAGTACGGCTGATAATTGTATCCATCAGCCTTTGAGGTAGGAAACACATAAGTTGGTCAACAAAACTACAGAAGAGACTCATTCATGTAACAGACATTATTAACTTTTGATCCAGTGTATTCTCAAAACGAAAAGATAACTATTCGCTTGGACTGTGTGATCATTATCAACTTAAAAATTCTTGATCCAGTGTATCCAACCAGTTTGCACTGGTACTGATGCTATAACAGAGAAACGTGAAGGGACATATAAGCATGGTTGTGCGAATTATAACCAGTAAATGGTTAACCCAGATGGAACAGACAAAGAAAAGTAACCAATCATCAATGGAAGAAACTTGAAAACAAGAAGAGACAATCAAATTCAAATTTCCAGATTCTCTAATAAGGACGTGATATTCTCACCCATAATATCAAAATCCCAAATGCCAGCATAATAAATAAAAAAAATACTGAAATTTTAGTCATAGATCAACTTCAACATAATGAATTAGCCATCTTCACGACTGGTTTAGATTATAAAAATTACCAGATTTAGCTTCGGTTCACCAGCGTGTTAATTACTTGATTGAACCTTGAAATCTGAAGAAACTGGTGGTGTTGCGGCAGTGGAGGCTAGAGATTGAAGGACAAGTGACTAACGGCAACCTTGATTAAGCGACGATCGGTGAATCTCAAATGCCAGCGGTGGAGGCTTTTAGATTTTAGGGTTATTGGAGCTGAAGAAGAAAGGAAGAAAAGTACGGAAAGAGAAGCAGAGGAGCTGACCCCAAGTTTTGATAATTTCGTCTCTTTTTTAGTTGGTCAGTCCAACTTTTGACTGAAAAAAAAAGGCAGAAAGGGCAAAAAAAAAAAAAAAAAACCGGGTTTGATCAAATTATCCGGTTCACCGGTCAAACCCGGAGCAAACAAGGAAAACTAGTAGCATCTTTTACTAGGAAATCACCTTTCCTTAACACATTAACTACAAGCCAAATGCAACATCTAGAACCAATTGGAGAAACTTCACACAAATCACAGGAAAAAAAAAAAGCGATACACAGGGAATAGCAGAAAATGCATAAATGATCCCCAATAGTTCAGTTCCCAAATGCATTAAAAAGAAATCAGCATAGATAATACCAAGCAAACTAATGTTAGACGCAAATGAGAACATATACAAGGCGTAATAACTTCTACCAAGAGTTGGATGTACCTTTAATATTCTCATCTGAAACATCTCGGATGCTGAATATATTTATGGCATACTTCAAGTATACATACCAAGTCATCGACTCCAGGGATGGGGAAAGTAAGTCAGGGAATCCCAACTCTCGTGCATGAATTATCAATTCTTTCCCATTCACCACCCTGCATATCAGTTACATTTGACAGTAAGGCAAAATATTACACTTTGACAAATGAAATTAGTTTACTATGATTCCATTCGCTACCCAGTTTATGACGAGGAGGATGAAGCTGCTTGCGAATCCATTGGAACAATGGAAACTGTGTGAATCGGAATCACTTTGGTTGAGATTGATACACCTTCAGCAAAATCCAGTTTCGAAAACAAAGAGTCACCTGTTCATGTTACAAGAGCAAAACATATTTCACGAACTAGTGATGAAAAGAAAATCATATAACAGACTATAATTAGGCCAAATGTAGAACAAATCTGGTAGTATGTCCCACATAGTGTATTAGTCTTACGACTAAGATCAAAGACAGACAAATTGCAAAATAGTCGGACAAAGTATATTTGTTAGTTTGCTACCTTTTAGGTTTGATTGTCTACCTGACTAGGTAAACCATTCATGACAAGACAATTTTGAAAGTACAAAAAATTTCAGCCAGCCAACGCCATGGTCAAATAAAAAGCATTCCCAGAAGGATCCTTATACTTCAAAACATGCATTCAGGAGCAATCAGCCAGCAGAACTTGACTGCCACACAAACTGGTGATTAGTTCCGCAAAATAAAATTAGTGACTTCGATAGTTGGATGTTGTAGTTAAATAAAACATCACCTATCAATCAAAAACATGATGGCCTATTCATTTTATTCGTCACTGGATCTTAAAATTGTTGATTCATTCCTTGAACAAGGCACACTTTCTAAGCACAAAAAACTGAAACGAAAACAGAACAGTGGAGATTTAACCATTCGAAACTGAACTTATACATAATATCCTCGCACAACTTCAGACAGACGGTGTTCCTTACCAAATATACTTCTTTCTTCAGCCAGACATAAATTTGCCTTGAGACCGAATTCTTACCCCAGAAAAAAACTTGCCTACTACTTGTGGCCTAACAGACGTGTATAGATATATATATTTATACTGGTTACAGGTCGCCAGTGTATCAGGAAAGCCAAGCAGAGGTACAGCAAATGGCAGGTTAACGCGATAGGGAATAAAACAGAACGTACTAAACGAAACAGAACGCACTGAGTTTGTTTGGATAAGAGTTTATTTGGATGATTTATTTGAGATATTTACTGTAGCACTTTTTGTGATGTGATATATGTGAGATAAAAAGGTGATTGGGAAAATAAAAAGGTGATTGGGATTTGTGAGAATAAATTAAGCAAACCAAATTTTCTCTATCCAAACAAACTGCCCCGGGGCGGAATTGTTTAGTTCACTATATTATGTATATATATATACACACACACACTAAAAAGCTTCAGTATTCGTCAAGTAAAAAAGGTGGGATCGAGAAAATGTGAATGTTAGCATCTTTTGGTATTCCTCTGGGATATTAATTTATGACATGGTTTGCGTCCAAAGTGTTGTAAAAGACGAAGTCACTCCACTCTCGCCTATTTACATTAGCTCTAAGCAGCGTAGCACGTAGTACTATATATTTAGGGAATTGCTATAATATTTATCCCTTTTTTTTTTCTGAAAAAAACACCCCCATTCTTCGTTCCAAGTGAATTCTTAATTGATTTCTACAAAGCGAACCCACCTGCCTGTACTGGAAGCTTCAAATTTCTTGACTAAATTCTTTTAAAAAGAAAAGCTTGCCCAACGCCCATTCGAACAAAGGGCAGGGGCAGTGACAACCACCTGGAATTGTTCACGTCTCTGACTCTGAGGTGCGAACAAGGCAGGCGCAAACTCAAATTGAAGGGTCTAAATAATGTCGTCTATGTAATTCCAACACAATAAATATGTACGAGTCCACATAAATGATAGTTGAATGCAATTGCCTGAAATTATTTTTCGATTGTTTTTCAACCAACACTTTCTTTTGGGTAATTAAGTGCACTAAAGATTAAATAACATCTGTCAAAATTATTTCACCCTATATTTCCTTTTTTTTTTTTTTTTTTAAACCAAAACACTACTCTTTCGATCACACGTTCTAAACTCCTTTTTTCCTCCTTACCGGTTAATTACCATATACGAGCACTCTATCACTAGCAACGGTAATGGAGAAAGGACTGATAAGATCATGTCATCAAAAAGACAAAAAGTCTGCACCAACCTTTTTCAACTAAAAAGTGCAGGTACTGAGCATTATGCGGTGTTTTGTCTTATCTTGAAATCAGCTACATATTGACACGTGCGAGGGGGGTTAGGATCTTTTTTACATCATTCAACGTTTGGGTTAAATGCTCTGAATCCTCCTATTCCAGTTACACTTTACCCTCTACGTTTTATAAATAAGTACTTTGTCCTGTTCTAGGGCAAAAGTATCTCTTCTATATTAATTATTTTATTTATTTTCTTTTTTTTGGGTCCTTTTTATTCTTGTCCCCTTTCTTCATTTTTTGGAATTTTTTTCTATTCTTCATTGGCCAACTAATTTCTTTTCTTTGTTATTATTATCTACATATTATTTTTAATCTTCTTCAACTTATTCTTTATTTATTTTATCTTTTTTACTTGTTATTATTAGAAATAATAATGATCACAAAATCTACTCTATGATAAAGTACACGTTAATTTAATAATGCACATGAAATATTTCAAATGGTATTTAAATTAGCACATCTGGAGCTTAGATACTTAATTTTTAACGACAACAGTAACAAATAAGATTGTAATAATATGATGTTTAATCAACTGTAAATAACAAAAAAAACCATATGTAATAATAAATAAATAAACATACTAGTTTCTTCATTAATTTGGTATATGGTTTTAAATATTAGGTAATTTAAAAATTTTGGTTTGCTAATGTCTATTTAAATAGTCAAATTGGTAGTTATATACACCTTTGATTATAACGAACATATATTATTATATCATGTTATATAGTTTGTCCTCAATTTTTTAACCGTGTAAATTAATTAATTAATTAAGAATGAAATTAGAAGTGAAACAAAACTACAATATTACAACAAATATAGAATTAATAATACAAATAGAAAAGTGAAGAAAATAGTGAGATGAAAGAAGTGAAAAAAAAAAAAAGAAAAGAAAATAATGGAAAATGAAAAACAAATAAATGAATGAAGAAAAGAAAAAAATATATATTCCTGCAAGGATGCTATTGCCCTAAAGGTCGGCAAAGTGTCTATTGAGTGGGTTTAGAGGGCTAAAGCAGAGCTGAGAGTAAAGTGTAGGGGTTAAGCGTATTTTACTCTTAATTTTATGTATTTCCGTTAAGGATTACTGGTGCTCGTATAATATGTCGATACAGCAGGCCCGAAATTCTGAGTGACAGCTGTCCGTATCAGGCAAATGAACACCCAAACTTAAAAACAAAAGTCAATTATTTTGGCTAAGGCAATATATAATTCTTAAACTAAACAAGATTATGCAGTTTGGAAGTTGCCCTGTTCCTGACAAAGGAAAGTTCCTCTTTAATGGATAAAAGGACTGTACTATATTAATCAGAAAAAAAACTTGGTCGACGTCCATTCTTGCACGAGTGGATGTTGGCACTTGCCAACCTGGTCTTCTCTCTGTCTTTCTTCTCTTTCGAGATTCTAACTATAATGTCATGATAAAATTTAATTTCATATTTGCATACCTTAATACCAAGTCAATTTTGTTTATTAAAGGCTCATTAATGAACTAAAAGATTGATGAAGAGATACTACTGACAATATTTGAATTCTGGGGCCCAAGTATAATTTTTTTTAAAAAAATTAATATTACAACAAAAAAAATTGTAAATAAAAAAAGAGACGTGAAATGTGAGTTTACCATGCTAACGTACTAGTTAGAAAATCCGAAAAAAAAAAAAAAGAAATTCTTGTCCCTGTCAGGACTGTGGAATATGCTTTTCTTCTTCTTGTTTTTGTTCCTTAGAATATTACAAAATGCTAACTTGTGAAGCTAGCGCCCGTAGAATTTTTAGTTGAACAATTCGCCTGTACCAACACTCAGGGGTTGGCTCAGATGATCGCAGGCTAGTGGTTACAAATATGATGGTCATGTGTTTGAGCCCCATTTTATCAATTGTGTGTCCTCAGGGACGGGTGCATAGCCGCAAGGTGATTAGTCTAGTATAAGCTGGGATATTCCTACGTTGAAAAAAAAAATTCGCTCCAACTTGAATCGTCTAGTTTGTCAAGGAAAAAAAAAAAAAACTCAGAAACTTCGTAAATGAAATGAAAAATATGAAATTGTTGAGGCTGTGTTTTTCTTTACTTTATCTCTGGAATCAAAAGTACCAGGATATAAATTTCTTAAAATTTTATTTCATTTTGCTTTTCACAATTTCTAGTTTTACATAATTATTCTACTACTGATAGAAAAGATTGTATCTGTAGCTTCTACATTTATTTACTGAAAAAAAAAGCTAGCACATCTGTTTGGATATAGGGTATTATTTGAAATAATTACTGTAGCACTTTTTGTGATGTGATGTATGTATGTGAGATAAAAAGGTGAATGAGAATATAAAAAGGTGGATTGAAAAATGTGTTTATGATGCAAGCGCTGCAGGTTTGTTTGGATTGAGCATTGTTTACCTAGTTTTATTTGCTTACATCATCATTACAATTTCCAATACACCTTTTTATCTTCCCAATTATCTTTTTATTTCACATACATCACATCACAAAAAGTGCTACAGTAAAAATATCCCAAATAATCCCAAATAACTTACAATACAAACAGATTTATTTGAGATAATGTGCTGTCCAAACACTTTGGCCGCTGCCTCATCCTTCTTTATTTTCTCTTAATTTTTTCCCACTTCTCTTACTCAGTGAATGGACCTCTGCACTACATCTCTTTGCCAGTTTGGATTGGACAGTAAGTTTTGCTACAAAGACCAGAAAATCAAAATTTAGCATGTCCAGATAATGTGATTGGACAACACTATCAAAAGTTGCAGAGACTCATTATTTATTTTGTTCTGTAAACAGCAATAAAGAGGGTGGCCCTGAATGAGTCATTCTCCATTAGTGGTTATTACTTCATTTGGTTAACAGAGAAGATATTAAATCGGACAGATGAAAAGACACCATCACATGTTTGATCATCAAAAGCAAATATGTAGAAAGTGCTCAATCTTTTCAACGTCAGTGGACAAATCAATAGCTGTTCCATTGTATGGTCATTTTGGCAAGATATTATGAATTTCTTTAGGGTGTATTTCTAAGTTCTTTGGTAAAAAAATTATTGAACGCTAGCGGGTGTAGAGCAAGAAAAATTTGTTAATTGAAAGGATATGTTTCATGAAATTAAGTCCTTTTTTTTTAAAAAAAAATTTACGCAAACAGTTAAATTTTTCACAAATTAGCTACGTATCAAAATGTGTTGTGTCACATTATAAAATCAGTGCTAGGTAATGGGTTGTACATAATTTTGGCATGCCTAATGCCTTAAATTTTTTTTCCAAGTTATGACTTGAAATTAGTGAACTTTGTATGCACCCCAAAAAAAAGTGAACTTTGCCTCATTATGTTCATGAGAAGTTAATATATCTTTCCTTAAGCTTCCACTTAAACAGTGAAGAAAAATTGACAGTTTATATATCCATTGCTGGAAGAGAGGCAGAACGTGTATGTCGTTTTTTAGAATAAATTAAAATTGTTCTATAATTATACGTTGTTGAAAATAAATTAAGTATAGAGTTATGCCGTGTACATTTTGTACATAGCCTTCAAGAACGGTTGTTTCTGCAACTGTTCCTGCCCCTGTCCTTGCTGTTCAATTGTATAAGAGTCTTTGCCTCCAATTATTGTGCAGCATTCAGTTTTTATACATGTGTAGTTGGTGGTTGCTTTAGACTAATTTTGTACTTCCCTGTAAAACTTCTTCACTCAGAATCTATTTAACACAAGAGGTAACATGTATCATATCAAATGGCAGAGACATACCCATTCCTATTTAAATCATGGTACTAAGTTGGACCTTTGGGGCCCTAGCGACAGCGAAATATTAAACCATCGCATGTGCTTCATGGCTACCTATTTTATGCCTTTAGAGCTTGGACAGAATTTTAAGCACAAAAGGCGAAAAAAGGGTGAAACAAATTTGCTTGATTTGGTATTAGGTCCACCTATCATTCATATGAGAAGGCAGTGTATAGTCACGGCTGAGTGGTTCTACAAAACCAAAGAATGAAGTGCTAAGGACAAAGATTAGGGTTTGTTTGTACAAGGTTCAGTTGAATTATTTGTATCGAGATAAGTATTAGAATTTTTTTTTTCAAACAACATGCATTTTAGTTTCTTTATTTTATGTTATATACATCATATTGAACAAATAACTCTGAATCATTCTCTCGAAGTGGATTATAGATGATCTGATTGTCGGAAAGTGTTACAGTCGAATTTTTTGAAAAATGCAATCAAAATCTTCGGTGTTAAATTTTTTTATTTTCCTTTGTTGGGACATCGGAACCATTTGGCCAAAAGGAAGATCCGGCAATCATATGGGTAACACAACATGAGGCTTGATTTTTTAAAAAAAAAATTTATTTCTTTAATCTAGATATTAACTTCTGAAAGTTATAAAATTCTCTATTTTTGCTAATTTAATGTAGAATCCTACAAGAATTAAAGTATGATGCTTGAATACCATGCAGCCTCTAGAAATTCTGTGAAAGGGATTGAAGATGACAACAACTGCTGTACCCACGAACTTCAAGTAACCAAATTTAGTGATTACTCAGCTCAGTGTCCACCAACGGATGTTGGTGCAAGTGAAAAAAACTTGCGTCCTGTAATCATGAGGTTTCGAGTTTAAAATTCATGAGAATGAAAAGAATAATGTTGAAATAACTTTTTCTCACAAGGCATCCGATCTGACTCGAATATGATTAATTGTAGACCATAAAAGGAAAGCATATATCTGTGGTTTATGAAAAAAAAATTTGATCCGACTCGAACATGATTAGTTGCAGTCTTGCGGACCATAAAAGTAAAGCATACACCTGTGGTTTATGGAAAAAAAAAAAAAGAAACTTAGCTCAGTGTCCTACAATGCAGATTTTTACTCTTTATAAGAAGGGCGCATGAGTAGGAATAAACTTTTTGTGCTTGCGCAATATACTTATTGCTGCCAGATTTTGACATGCCATTTGTTCAAGGGCCCAACCAAGTATGAACCCAAGATTGGGTTTGCTTGCATGCCTCTTCGCTTTTTGGGGACAAGAAGAAAGGTACTCTAGATTGCATGGGGATAGGAGGTGCCTTTTTACCTTTCATGAAGCTACTTGATCAAAAATTTAGCACGAAAGTGTTGTTTAATTACCATAACTGAAATAACATTTTTAGCAAGTTGTTTTATGAAAGTAATATTCCAAAGAAAGTTTTTGTTAATTTTTTCGGTTCTGTCCAAAGGGCACCCATGTTCAATGGGTACTCGTTAAGACATACTTCAAGTGTTAACTTCTCAAGCAGATAAAGTTAATTTGGAAAAATATATAAGTGTGAGGGAAGGAATTAATTATAAGCTTGTGCATAGACTTGGCAAGTTATGTTGAATAAGATGTATTAATGAGCGCTCAAAAATTCATTTTTTTTTGGTTGCTTTAAATGTTACTTGGACATGAAATTAAAGAAAGCACAATTTTCATTTATCAAAAGTGAATGGATTACGAGATAAATTTAGCTGAATAAAAGTGAGACCAGAACAAATTAAGTAGTGACTCCAATTTTCGATTCTGGTCCAGCGGAGTGATACCAATTCTTTTCGTTAGGCCCAGTAAGACTATAAAAATTTTTGTGTATTGTTACGAGAAGTCTGAATTCAGTTATGGCCCAAATTGTGTGCAGCCCATTTTGAGCCTGCCAATCTTTGCAATCAATAAGGCTAAAAAATGCATAATCAAATTTGCAATAGTGAGAGCAGAAGTACTTGAATTGAGATCAGCATTTTGCTTGGTTAAGCCAATTCAAATCGTAATAAGGGTTGACTCGATATGTGTGTAATTTAGTTGAATTCAAATCAATTCATACCTATAATTCCCATTATCCAATCCCTCTAATCTTTTATCTGCATTAGCCATAAAAGGCCCGATTTTAACGTCCCATTGCACTTTTTTCCACTAATTTATTTTCCAACCAAAACCATCCGTTACTTGTTTTCCCCGTCATTCCCTCCTGTCACTCAATAAACTCTCTATACTCAACTAATTTATCTATTCTTCCTTTTCCAACTGTTTTCTTTCGCATCCCTCTTACAAGATATTAAAGAAAATGGAAGCGAAATCCAATCCCACAAATGAATTGGATCAAGGCCAAAAGAATA
This sequence comes from Coffea arabica, assembly GCF_036785885.1. Classification (NCBI taxonomy): domain Eukaryota; kingdom Viridiplantae; phylum Streptophyta; class Magnoliopsida; order Gentianales; family Rubiaceae; genus Coffea; species Coffea arabica. The sequence continues at coordinate 54,669,827 of NC_092331.1, read as the reverse complement.
ATGGAGGGTGGCAACAAGTGACATATGCTAAGAAAAAGCAACAAAAAAATAAGAAAAACCAAGCAACGAAAAAACCATCATCTGATCCCACCAAAAATATTATTGACAATGGTACTAGAAATGTGTTCGAGTCGTTGGAGAAGCATGCTGCTGAGAGGAGGAAAAATGTTGAGGCTCGAAAAACGGCTGACATTTATGACGATGATGGAAAGTTTTTGGCAAATTCGTCAAATCATCGATCAGAAAATGGTGGCAGTGGAAAGAGTAGGAAGAATGGAGCTATGGAGGAAAAAGAGAAGAAGAAGAAGAAGGAGAAAAAGGAGATAAAGAAGACTAATGTGACTGTTGCTGAAGCTGCTATGAAGATTGATGGTGATGATCTCTCTTCTTTCCTTGCTGATGTCTCGGTTAGTTTTTGGTTTCATGTAGTTTTTTGCTCAAATTTTACTTCTTTGGCATATTAATGGTTTGCGAATTCTCTATTTCACTTCTTGTATCCAATTTTATATCACTTACTATTTTTCTAAAACGTGTAAAAAGTGCACCGGACAAGAAAATAGAAAGTAAAGTAGAAATTGCCACAAAAGATGAGTTGGAAAATTCGGGCACGAATTAATGTGTCGCATCATGCATTGCTTAAATTGAAAATACGATCTCTTGAGTTGGCCAAAATTTGATAAAACTGTAAATAAATAGTGAATATATGTGAATTTGGTCAGCTCTTCTAATTTTGTATAGCAAAAATGAAAGCATGTAATCTCCACTAATTAACCATGCAACCTGAGTATTTCCACTCGTGCACCCCGGATTGCGAATTACTATTAATCAAAAACAATATTTCATGCTTTACTATATATACATTTGGGAACATTACAAAATGCTTGCATTAGATTGAGGGATGTTATTCGTACAATTACAAGTTTCTTGCGTTGGACATTTTAACTTTGATCTTGTAAGTGCATTTCTTTGTAACTTAGTTGTTTTCTTTTTGACAATTTGTAGGTATCGTATGCATCACAAGAGGAGATTCAACTAACGAGATTTGCAGATTATTTTGGACGAGCATTTTCGGCTGTGAGTGCAGCACAGTTTCCATGGTTGGAGTTGTTCAAAGAGTCATCCCTTGATGCAATTGCCGATGTGAGTTGGTTTTGGAGATGGGTACTGCCCAATATGGTTTTTTCTCCATTTTACCTTTACTTGACGCCATGTCAAGAAGGGAGGAAAGAAACAGAAAGAAGAAAAAGATAATTACTTGAGAAAAAATCAGAATAAATTTGCATTCAAGTAGTCACATATAAAGAGTGGTTCCTTCAGGCATAACAATCTTTTGGCACTTGTTCATTTCGTTTTGGTCTTCCATACTGCATTTTAACTAGTGCAATTCATTCATGAACATATAAAGAATACATTTTGTATAGGAACTAAGCAATTGAAAAAAGTAATTTGGTCAATTGCTTTGTGTTGAGCAGATCCCCGTTTGTCATATAAAAGAAGTTGTCTATAGGACTTCGGTTGACTGGATTAATCAACTTTCCAATGAATCACTCGAGTCCTTTATGCTATGGTCATTGGACTGCATTCTTGCTGATTTAACAATACAGAAAGCTGGATCTAAGGGCCCCAAAAAAGGAGTTCAAACTTCATCATCAAAATCTCAGGTACAATCTCCAAAAATGGTTCTTGAGCGTTGATTGTGGACATATATTTCCTATATATCTTGGTCGAGGACAACATTTAATTATTGGACATTTTACCAATAGATTGCTTAGCTGATTTATTTCTTGTTGCAAGTAGACGTGTACATGGCTATATGAGCTTTGTTAAGTGGAAGAGATCTGATATCTCTGACATGTTTCTTATCAGATCTCTTGCATTGTTGCTGTAGGTCGCTACATTTGTCGTAGTATCTATGATATTGCGACGAAAACCTGACATTATGATTCATCTATTGCCAATTTTGAGGGCTAATTCGAAATATCACGGCCAAAATAAGCTTCCACTCTACATATGGATGATAATTCAGGTATATACCTACATGAACATCCCGTCACTTCGGCCAAAATAAGCTTCCAATTATTTGTTCGTCTTCATGAACATGAACGGATGACCAAGCTAAATTTTCTTTGTCCAGGCCTCTCAGGGAGATTTAACAGTAGGATTATATCTATGGGCACATTATGTCTTGCCCATATTGGGAGCAGGCAGCAAGTCAAGTTCAAATCCACAGACAAGGGATTTGGTTTTACAACTAGCAGAAAGGTTTGAAATTGTCGAGCATAATTCAAAATTGCAATGCTTCTTTGGTAAATGCTTTTTTACTTATAAAAGTTGCTCTGTTGTTCTTCTTTCCACAGAATTCTTTCTAGACCTAATGCGTATAAAATCTTGGTAAACGGTGCTGTAAGAAAAGGAGAGCGTTTAATGCCACCTTTGGCACTAGACCTTTTGCTACATGTGACATTTCCTGCATCTTCTACCCCAATCAAGGTGAAATTAAACCAATTTACAGTATAAATTATGTAGTATAATTGGTCATTGATGTTGTTTTCGTGATGGAGCAATGCCTAATATTTAGATAAATTTTTTCCACAAGAATAGTGTATATATTAACGAGTTTAAATGCATGTTATATATGTAAAATTTAGAATTCAAATTCAGATTTTACACGTGTTGTATATCCAGAGCCGCTAAAGTATACATTAAAAATATAGGAATGATTAACCCTTATATTTTGAGCACAAAATTAGGCAGCCAAAAAATTTCTTTTTGCCGGGGGGATAAGTAGTTAACATAATTTTTTGATAATGCAAAGCAGGCAACTGATAGATTTGAGGCAATATATCCCACCCTCGTTTATGTTGCTCTTGCTGGTACTCCTAGAAGTAAATCGATGAAACAACTCGCCCTACAAGTTCAGGATTTTGCAATGAAAGCAACTCTGGAAGGTAATACATTTCAAACCTGAAAAATGACTTTCCATTGTGGATTCTAACGACATGGCAATATTCTCTATCTGTCTTCAAATGATTTTTGCAGGAAACCCAAAATTATCCCAAGAAGCCACCAAGTTGTTACTCTGGTGTTTGACTCAGAATACCGAATGCTACAAGGAATGGGTAAGCTAGAATTCATGTCTACAAGGAACTTTCATCAGAAACCTCCCCTAAGGTTTCTCTTTATATCATCTAGCGCCCCTAAGGCTTTAAAAATATCATTTACTTTCCTTACTTTTGTTATTTGTGTAACAAAATTTTTTAAGATCCTAAACTACCCTTTTACTTGCTAAATAAAAATATTCCTAAACCGCTTTATTCACTTCAAGAAAACCATCATTTAAAAAATAATCTCTTGTAATACTATTACATCATAATACTATACCCCATAAAACTATAAATTTGAAAAGTAAAAGAGATATTTGAAATAAATACACTTGCACCAATTTAACTCTATGTGCTTAAAACTAATTTCATATAAACTTTATATTTTTTTTCCAACATCTTGTCAACTCTTGCCCAAATCATTAAATTGTACCAATCATTATAAAAATTAATTCAAAATAAGTAAATAAATAATACCTCACTCTATCACAATCACAAAAGTTAAAAGAAAAATAAAATTCAATTTATTATAATTTACAAATAAAATATTGCATAGTCATCCAAAAAATGAGTACGAGAGAATGATGGAGAAAAGGGAAAGAGAAGAAAGTTACTTTCATTTTTTTTTTAATTTTTGAACTCCATTTATTTGATATGTGAATTATGTATCAAGTAAGGATTAATATAGTCTTTTCACAATTATTAGGGGAGGTAAGTGATATTTCTAAAACCTCAAAGGTGCCAAGTGATATTACGAGAAACCTCAAGGGAGGTTTCTGATATTATCCCTTTCTTTCATTGTTTTCTTCCAATATTCTTTTGGTCTTTCTGAAATTTATGTTAAAATCAATAGCTAATGCTATAGTTTGCAATCCATCTGTACAGGAAAAGATCTATGCAAATAACCTGGAAACAAGTGTGGCCATCCTCCAAAAGCTTAACCAAAGATGGCCAGAACTAGCTTCAAAGCTGGCTTCTGCCGATGATTTACGCGACACTCTCAAGAGTTTTAGGCAAAAGGTAGTTATAATTTTTTCCTCTTTCACACAAGATTGTTGGTTGTGCTTGTTTCCATTGATTTAAAAGTTGTACAGTTCACATTTAATGAAATTTAAGGTAGAGGAATCCAATGTTAAATAACGGTTTTTTTTTTTTCTAAATCAAATAATAACTTTTAACAGAATGAGAAAGCACTAAGGGGTGGAATGGATCCTGCTCGTCAAGCCCTTTTGAAGGAGGCAGACCAGAAGTGCAAGGTTATACTGAAGAAGATGTTTATTGAGCAGAATCGTTGGATGATTATTAAACTCTTGGCCTTCTTTCCAATCCTTCTAGCCTTTGCTGCTACCTTTGGATATAAGGAATACTTGAGGAGATTTTGAGATTTTGGGGATGGAACCATTTTTCATCAAGATTTTTGTGGATTAGGCCAACTTTTAGTTTCAATTTTGCTAGAATATTGCCAGTTATAGTCTGGGCAAAATATGCACTAATTCTGTTACTTATGGCTAATGTTGTAGATCAAAATGTGCTCTTCCTTTATATGTAGTGTAGATAAATAAATAGTTGCAATTTTTAACAATTTTTGGAATTTTTGCTTTACGAGCTAAATGTAAGCAGAAAAGCGAATAAAATTGTTATTGACTTGAATTTTGGATAAATTACCTTTTATCTCCATGGGTTTGGTGTTTCATCATGTAACCCCCTGTGGTTTAATAACTTGTATATAACCCTCTCATAGTTTGGATTAATTTTTCCGTTAAAATTAACTGTGAATGGTAAAAAGTCAAAGTCAAACTAATAAATTGACAAATTCATTCCTTTAACTACTTTTTTTTTCTTTTCTTTCTCTCTATCTTTTTTTCTTTTTTGGAAAAGAAGAGATGATTTTGACAACCTATACTTTGGCCTGCAAATCTTAATTTTCTCCAAATACAAAAGAGTTGGAATAGAAATAAAAAATAAATAAATGAGAAACAAAAAAATGGAAGGGAAACATAAAACAAATAAATAAGAAACAAAAAATTTCAAATCTTTTTTTACTACAAATATCATTATAGTTTTTAAACCAAATCTTTAATGATATTTTTTAGTTCTTATTTATCTTTTTTTATTTCAGTTTCTTCTTTTTATGTGTGGAGGGAAAAAAGAATTAATGAAAGGATAAATTGATCAGTTTATTAGTTTGATTTTGACTTTTTTACTATTGATAACTAGTTTTGATGGAAAAAGTAACGGTGACACTTTAATATAAATTATGAGAGGGTTATATATAAATTTTTAAACCATAGGAAGGTTATGTGATAAAGCACCAAACTATAGGGAGGTAAAAGGTAATTTATCCTTAAATTTTCTCTAAAAAGAATAAACATTATTTAATAGCCAGTCATTTGCGCCTACTAGCATGATGGATAGACAGACTAAAAAAAAAAACATCAAATTCCAATACTATTACATTTTTGAGTTTTAGTTATTCATAATCTTCAGGTGTAGCCCAAGGGTACTTGCGAGAAGCACCCTTGATTTGAGAGGGGTTTTCTGGGGTAGACCAAGGGTACTTCATGGATGGATCTCTTGGGAATTTTCTGAAGTTCAAGAAGGGTGCCCATAGTAGTAACCTGAGAGATATCGGCCCTCTTATTAGTCAATAAACATGAACCGAACCATCAGATATGGAAAAAGAAGAAGAAGAAGAAAAATGTACCTCCACCAGAATTTTTTCCTCCAACATTAATTATGAATATTTGCTAGTGACAATTTTTTTTTTTGAAGAAGAGCAAATTAGGCTTGTGTTTGAAGACAGAGAATGCTTAACTAGGCTTCATAACAGCTAGTTTCTGTTTCACTATTTGCCACAAGTAATGATGTTAGTTTTTAGTTGATTAAATCAAAGTTTTGCACCCCTTTAACAAAATGTGTGTAGACTTTGTATCATGAACTTCTTTATGTGACAATCAATAGTAGTTGAACCTATAAGTTTAGGTATCATTTTTTTTTCAAAACTGCAATTCCTCTAAATTGATGGCACCATTGTCTACCATTATCTATGTGCACTAATCACCTTACACTCAAGTACTAATTCAGCTGTCTAATAGGTTAAAATGTTCAGATACTACTCCTGATTATGAGAAATGCCAACTTTGACCGCAAAGAATTAGAATTATAATGTTGGCAAAGTGGATCAGAAGTGGTTTTAGAGTAGGAATCACTTACCCTGGGAAGAATATGAATACAAACATGAACTGAAAGTACATCTCGATGAAGCCCCTTTTGTACCATCTGATCCTAAGCCAGTTCATAATGATTGGCTGCAATTAATTTGCACATATAAATCAGTATTGGTTTTTTCAACAGTTCATGGTATCCATTGAGCCCATTTGCAAGGTCAAGAATATGGTAATGGCCACTCACTGGAAAGACAATAAAGTATATAAAAGCACATATCCCCAACTGAATTAAGATGGTTATCAAATCTTCTTCATCATTCACTCCTGTTACTGCTAAAGCAGGCTCTGCTACCTGTTTGGCAAATTTTCTCAAATAATTTAGTTTCAAGTTTGTAATGAGATAAGACAAAAAAAAAAAAGTCAGTTGCTTACAGTGGCAAAAAATGCCCCAACTTGAATTGCCAAACTGGGAATTGCAGTTCCACTATTCTTGATGGGCTCTGTGCTGAGACTTCTTTGTGCCTGTTATCAACAACTAGCAAAATATGGGATTTAAGAATTCAGAGGCTAAAAGTAAAATAATGCAAAATCTGATGCAGTTTTGTTTTTCTCCATCAAATAAAATTGTCATACGGTTGACAATTTATTACCTTTAGCTTTGAAGGTGGAGGAATTTTACGTCTGCAGACAATCAAAAGTGGTGGGCTTTTGGATTGAGAAGGGAGGCGGGGAGGCAAGGCCTTGGTGAATTGGAAGCTCAATGAACTGCTCATTTCAGAGCCAATTGTTGATTTCCTTATCCACAGAATGCATGAATTACATGCAAATTCAGGAAGAGAAGGTTTTGGCTGTTGTCTGCTGTAGTGTTCTATGGATGGTATTATCAAAAATGAAAATGAGACTTGGGAAACAACAACAATTGTGGGTGGCTCTCAGTGGTAACATATCCAAAAGCCCCTCACTAGTATTTTGACATGTGGCAATGAAGTAATTTAAGGGTGCAATTGAGATAGTATAATTTAAGGGGGTAATGTGAATAAAGAACATTGAGTGGTTTATTATTTAATGGATACATGTACACCAAAATAGAAGAGTAATTCTTGTGAGGGCAAGGAGTCAACTTCTAAGGCTTTTTAATTACAAAAAAAAAAAAAAAAACTTCTAAGGCTTTTTAGTTTGGGGGACGGAATAAAAAATTTAATTTAAGAGGGCAAAATACATATCACCGTAACATCTTTTGAGAACTTTGAGGGGCAAATATCTTAAAATTCATAAATTTTTTTTCAAAATTTCAAAAGAAGAAAATATAAATATTTTAAACTTGAGAGCGGTGGTCCCGTCTTACTCTGTAGTTCTATTCTTGTTTAGTTTAAGTTCTTGATCAATGAAAATTTGAGATTTGTATTATTAATCATGTATTAACAATAAACTTCATCCCACTAAAAATTTTCAAACTTCACAAAGATTCCTAAATCGATATGCATGTAAATAAGCTCTTTTTAAATTATCCTTAGGGAATTAAGTGAGTTGATATTACAATGTCAAGGTTAATTAGATTTTTAATGAATTCAAAATACTGTTCAAGCTTTATTTTGATACTACGTGAATCGAGTTGAAAGCCGTCAAGTTGAAATGTTGAATATACGAACATATATATACCTATTAAGATTTATACTAGTATTTTTTTACTTAATAAACCAAGTTTAAAAACCTTTTTTTGAGGAAAGTTTGAAAACTTATTAAGGATAAAATCTTGCACCAACTTGGTTGATATAATACAAATCTTGGCTGATATGTGGCTATTTTCTCCAAAAACCAAAAAAAAAAAAGGAAAATAAAAGACATCTAACATCTTTTTCAAAGCAAGAAAAAGGAGAGAATACAAACGCACCATTTTCATTTGTTTAGTCCTCAAAACCACAAAATCCCAAGTCCTTTTATCGGAAAAAAATGGAAGAAAATCCCCAGTCCAAAACCTTGGCTTAGACACATAAACCCCGGACTGTTATTCCTTCCAGAACCTCTGTTTTGTTCTATTTCATCGACAATCAGATAGAACTTATGAGTGCCAAACATCGATTTTAGCATTGCATAAATGGCGCTGATAATCTCAACCCAAATACAACTCAAGCCCTCCAATCCGCTGCAAAATCAAATCTTGCATCCTCAAGTGGGATTTGTTACAGTTAGAACCAAGAAAACCAACTGTTTTAGCAGTGATAATGTTAATCATTACAGATTTAAGCTCAGAATAGGCTATAAAGATTCAATTTTTAGAACAAGGGTCTCTGATGATAGTGGTGCCATCCCATTTCAGCCTTCATCTTCTGCTGTAAGCTTTCTACATATCATCGACTTTCCATTTGTCTTCATCCCATTTCACTCACGTTTTATTCTAAGATTTTGTGTATATGAGTATAGTGATCGAACTCTGATGTTTATTCGGAGTTTTTTTTTGTGATTAATGGTTTTTACTGTGAAGTCTAAATTTGTTGCTGTTTTTGTAATGCTGATTGTATGCTGTGCTATAGATATCAAGTAGCATACAAAAATGTTGGCTTCTTGAAAATTATATCAGTGATCGAGATTCTTGCAAAATTATGTTGAGGAATTATTAGAATTTTTTCATGTTTATTTCAGTCTGAAATTGATATTGTCTGGTCGATTATGTAACTGTTTTTATTGCTGTTGAATTTTGGAAATTCAATTATCCATCCTTCACCACCCACCTCCCCGCCCAAAAAAAAAAGGGGAAAAGCAAAATTTATTTGAGTCCTATTGGAGTAGCTTAATCTCGCCTTTGAGTTGCCAATCCTAAGTTCTTGGTGTAGAACTGTGGAAGGCCCAGGCAAGTATTTATATAGGGGACAATGGTGTATCTTTACAACTGTACACTTCCATGTAAGATCAAAGCACAAAAAATCTTAACTTGTCTTTTATAATGCTAAGCAATAATTTGATTGAAATCCTGAGAATAAAAATCCCAAAACATGCTACTTGCCGATGGCAATAGTGTGTTATATTTGGGGTCACATGACTTTAGTCATACCATCCATTTAGGTGTATCTTAAGTTCATCAAAGTTTTTGCTGTGGCTAATTTTTTGTTTTCTTTCTCTTTTGTTTTTCCTAGTGCAGCTGTGTTATTTGGAGTTATATGGTGCTTAAAATTCATATATTACCTTGTTCAGGACGATTTTTATTGTTCCAAACTAGTGCCGCTATATTTATTTTGTTAATCAACCCTTTTCCAGGATATAACTAACCTTTTTTATGGGCCAAAATTCTTGATATTGACATGGTCAGTAAAGATGTGTCTTTCATCACGTATACATGTCATTATTCTGTTCCTTGTTGACATGTACTTTTACCTTTAAATTTGCCATTACTTTTTATGCATATGTGAATGAATCAATTGCCACTCGGTATCAGGATGTTGATGCACGAGGGAGGAGCTCATCTGGGAGCAGTGATGGTTATGTGGCATTATTTGTACGGATGCTTGGATTGGATAACGATCCTCTTGATAGAGAACAAGCTGTAGTTGCACTCTGGAAGTATTCACTTGGAGGGAAAAAATGCATAGATAATGTCATGCAATTCCATGGTGCTGTAAATCTTACTGTCAACCTTCTCAAGTCTGATTCTGATTCTGCATGTGAAGCTGCTGCTGGAATCTTGAGGACGATTTCCTCCATTAATGTTTACAGAAACACTGTGGCCGAAAGTGGGGCAGTAGAGGAGATAACTAGCATGCTTAGACGAACTTCCTTGTCTTCAAATGTATGCAAGCTATTTAAATATTCATACTTTTGTACATGTATTCTTATGATATATCATGTGGAAAATTTTCAATTTGGATTTTTTCTGCAGGTGAAGGAGCAAGGCTTATGTACATTGTGGAACTTGTCTGTAGATGAGAATATCCGAGTGAAAATTGCGAACTCAGAGCTCCTGCCTTTACTTATTAAGTTCTTGGAGGATGAGGACGTACAAGTGAAGGAGGCAGCTGGAGGTGTCCTGTCTAATTTAGCACTTAGCAATTCTAACCACAAGATCATGGTTGAAATAGGTGTTATTCCAAAATTGGTGAGGCTCACTTGATATCTATTTTACTTTGGGTTGGGAAATTCTTTGTTCCTAGTATGCTACTCCATAGCTTTAGCGAGTTGTTAAAACTCTTTAAGAAGCCTACCCTGTAACTGTCAGAATCAATTGTAGGTTTGAGGAATAAAAGTTGTCTGTTCACATGATTTCTTTTGGCAAATATAAAAGAAATGTTGCAGATGTCCAGGAGGAAAAAAAATTAAGGAAATGTAGTTCATTTTGTCTGCCTATTTTTGAGTTTGGCATTCAGAAACCTCAAGCATATTTTATTAGTTAATCAATATTGTGATGATCGAACAACTTTAAACTATGTTTTGGATTCTTTTTTCATTTCTAAAATCATTAGCATCAAATTAGAGAAACTAATATAACAACTGTATTGAGAATTTGACTAGTAATAGTAGTGAATAGTTATATTTAGAATTCCCAACCAAAGATTAAAATTATGTGAGGAGAACAAAATGTTCCATGTAAGCGTAGTTAAGTAGTTGTAATAAAGCTATATGAATATGTCAATCATGACAGCGGAAAAGAGAGGAACAACTAAAAGCACTCATGAAAGTCCTTGTAGGAATCTTCATGTTGTTATTCGTTTGGAAAAATAATTACGCTTAGCATGGATGATGTTTTTAGATGATTGGTGCTAGGGGACATACTGAGTTATTTTCAGGGAAAGAAAACATTTAGGTCCAACTAGGAGAATCCCTAATTTCAGGACTCTCTTTCCTTGGCTTGTGCTTTTGGCTGTCATCTCCAATAGAAATTGTTACTTTGGAATTTAAAGATTGTCCTGCATCAATGTCCTCCCACACATGGAGTATTAATATGAAATTTTCCAGTATAAGGTTTTATGAAGATAAGAGGCTGTTAGGATTTTACTAACATGTAATTCTCAAGTATTAACATGTAATTTTCATGTATAAGGTTTTACATGTATTAACATGTAATTTTCAAGTATTAGATTTCATGAAGGTAAGTGGCTGTTAGGATTTTACTAACGTTAGACACTTTTCAGGCAAATCTCTTGAAGAGTAATGAGGAAGGGTACAAGGTCATTAGAAAAGAGGCGAGAAATGCATTATTGGAATTTGCTAAAGATGATTACTATAGGATTCTATTATTAGATGAAGGTCTTGTTTTGGTTCCTTTGATTGGTGCAGCTGCCTACAAGTCTTTTAAACCAGCTTTGTATTCATGGCCATCTTTACCTGATGGCACAAAGCTTGAGCAAGGTTCAACAGCTCCTTCAAGATATGGTGCTTCAGAACTGCTAATTGGGTTGAATATTGAAGACCAGAAACTAGATGAGGCAAAAAAGAATGCCATAGTTGGACGAACACAACAACAGTTCCTCGCTCGTATAGGAGCCATAGAAATGGAAGATGAGAACAAATCAGACTCTAAATCATCCTCAAGTTGGAGGTTCACACTTTTGCCATGGGTTGATGGTGTTGCTCGACTAGTTTTGATTCTTGGACTTGATGATGAGTCTGCTATTGCCAGAGCTGCAGATTCCATTGCTGATTCATCTGTCAATGAACATATACGCTTGTCATTCAAGGAAGCTGGAGCAATTAATCATCTTAGTCAATTACTTAATCATCCAAATGAAACTGTTAGGTTGCCCGTTATTCGAGCTTTGGAGAGACTGTCAATCAGGTTGCCAAGTGCATCATTTTTATCCCAGTCTGATTTAAGCTATCCTAGCTCATTCTTTGTATGATATCTGTTCATTTTCATTTCTCAGCCAAAGAAATTTGATTTATGTGATTTTTTGGGACTTTTTTTCTTATATAGTCCTTGGATCTTACTGCCAACTAGATCAGCTTGGGGATCGGCATTAAACTGTGAAAAAAAATGTAGAAATTATATGTCCTCTCCAGAAAAACCCTCTTGATTCCATTTCTTGGCTGTTCTCCTTTTAAAAACATTGTCCTCTTTTTTTTTCTTTTGTGAAATACTCCATATATTTTATATCCAATGCTGCATTATGCTAACAATGTTTGTGTAGCTAATCTGACTTACTTTTACATTTACATGATTTTCTAATGTCTGTTTCTCTTAGAGTTCATATGATTCAATTACATAGTATTACGCTTCGTGTTCATGTTGCTAAGAAAGGAAAATATTGTTTTTGCATATGCACTTGAGAAGTCTTTAAGTTTTGATATTAAAAAATGTAACTGGTGTGATACCTGTTCCTAATTCATGGTCACTTTTGAATTCGTAATCTACATCTTGAGTTGTCTGAGATCAAATTCTTTCATGGCCTCATGGTAATTTGTCAAGAAGTAACTTCATATGTTTCAAAATGCAGCAATGATGTTTGCCAGATAATTGAAAGGGAAGGTGTTGTTTATCCTTTGATTAATTCACTGATGCAATTTGAGACATCTGGAAGCTCAACAGAGATGGTAGTGGAAATTTTCCAATATTGTTTCTCTTCAATTTTAATTTCTGTAATTAATAAAGGACTTTACATTGTTTGTAATGCAGATTTTAAACATTCTTAATCGGATTCTGGACCCTGATAAAGAGATGAAGTCAAAGGTCTGTACCTACTGCTCAATAGCAGTCAAAGATTTCGTACTTGTTTTCAATGTGAACCGAGCGTATTTTTCGCTTTCAGTTTTATGATGGACCAGTTAATGCTTCAAAGAAGGGATGGAATGCTACAAGAAATTCTCAGTCACCTGGGTATCTGAATGAGATGGCTGAGTCAAAGTCAACATCCAGGTTCTTTTCTGTTCATCAGAAAAGCTCACTTATATTTTAGTACCAATTTGTTAATACTTGTTTTATTACCAGCTCAATGTGCAAGAAAGCAAACTGAAAAAAAGGGAGGTAGTAAAAAAGATGAAAATTTATTTAGTGCCTAGATTATGAAAAAAAAAGGAGGTAGTAAAAAGATGAAAATTTATTTAGCGCCTAGATTATATTGGACGAGTCTTGCGGTTTTGGCTATTGTGTATAAATAGGTTTTCACCAAAATAAGGGCCATTTAAGACTCCTAGTTTGCTTGCAAATACTGAATGAGCGAGAGACTATGCTGCCTGAAATATGCTCCTGTGATCATAAATGAGAAAACAAATGGATGCTGGAATTTATTACACAAGGTAAATGAAGATAATTTTATCAGATTCACTGATTTCATTAGGAATCTCTAGCAGTGTCCTGCATGGGACATTAGGATAATCCATAGCCTTGTCTCTTGACTGGAACTGTTAGCTTTCTCATAGAGATAATGTATCACTACTTGTAGAAAAGGATGGTCAGGCTAACCTTATTTTTTATTATGTGTGTTGATGTATCATTTCTTGTACTTAACCTTGCTAAAAGGTAAGAACTACCTTCTGAGGTGAAGGATTGTGAGGTTTCCTTGGGATCAGTGGATTATGCCTTCTTAAATGATGCGTACCACCTCCTTCTTAGCAGACAATACATGTTAAGAGATATGTATTTGACCTAAGAACAAAATCACTCCAATCTTCTGGTACCTTACTAAAAATTCAAATGCTTTCCTCTTTCTCAACTTATGTCTGGGATGATATGCCATTATGATAGGGTATCAAAACAAGTTCCATACAGTGTCTTAGAATCATAGAATCCCCTCCTGCAGAGGGCAACATGAAGCACGGTGAGAGCCATCTAAATGGCTAATAGGGTTTTTTTTGTCAGAGAAATAATAGCTACAGCTGAGTCACCATTGAAGTTTTCTATCTCTGAATGGCTGCCTCACATAGAGGGCTTCTGTTGTTCCCCAAGGAAAAGGTTATCTTCTAGTTGTAGGTTTGAAAAAACAAGAATAGTGAATTTTAAGCAGCCAAGTTTATTGTTGTTTATTTATTTACTCCTCAATATGATAAAGATGCCACTCTGTGGTTCTGAAGGGATGTCAGTGTACATATATGTATATATATCATGCATTACTGGAACAGACTGATAGACAAAATTATTTACTTTTTTACTCTTACACTACATTCTTCTTGTAGCTCATTTACTTAGTAGTCATCACAGTATTTTTTGGTAAGTGCTACAAGCTAATTCATGATTAAGAAGAAAAAGTGACTTCATTTGGCCAATCCATACTTTCCATTCAGAATATATTTTTCCAACGTTAATTGCTCATGATCTGCTGGTTTCGGTTTCTTTGCCTTCATTTCAGGTTTCCTTTATGAAGCAGTAAGGTGTGTTCTTTCAGTGTATTTGACACGCAGCTTTTACTTTTTCTTTGGGTCTCTAAGCTTGAATTTGATTTTTGCATCATTTTTAGGGCAAAATTTGACAGTTAATAAGCATTTCCTTGTTCAAATTTTTAACACGGTAGTCTGCTGTCATTTTTTTCTTTTCAGATTCTTGTTATGCACTACAAGTTTCTGTGTTACTTTGTTATAATGATGATTGCAACTGACTGTCACTGCTAGACCTCAAACTAAGTCTACTTTTTTCTACAGTGTGCAAACCATGTATGTCAGAGACTTCGTAAATTCTGCCTTCTTAGCTCGCATCATTGAGATTTTGAAGACATCATCCCCCAATTTGCAAAAGAAAGCTGCTTCCATCCTTGAGTTTGTCATAGTTGATGATGCATGTGTGGAAATGGTCATCTCAGTTGACGTAGCATCTGGCTTAGTTTGTGTTTTCCAACAACGTTTAAGTGGTAAGGAAGATGCTTCAGAACTGTAAGATGCAAAACATTTATGAATGCTTCTTCCTTTTCTAAACTGTTGCTTTGGAGTTCATTTTGATTTAGATCACTGAACCTGCGTTGAGGACTAGTAAATTTATACCTCATGTCCATTCATCTAGGTGTGGCTGAGCAAATACCAAAAAAATTGATTACAGATAAGCTCAAGAAGATAGAAGTGAATCACACTTTACTTCTTTCAGGCAGATGACTAGAGCTAGAGAAGAAAGAGAAACTTTTCTATAAGTTTCCATTTCCATTTGCTCCAAATCAAATGTAAAGGTCCTAGCCATCCATTAACGTGAAGCTACTAGTTAGTGCAACCAGACCAACAAGAGATGATTAACCACCAACTCTAACATGTCATTCTTGTTTTGGAGAACCTAGTATGCACATTCTGGATTCAAATACACCTGGCTTTTGCAACTTCAAAGTCTTACTAAGGCTTTCAGTGACATTCTTCTTTTTTTTTTTTTGGTCAAGCTATTGTGATTAGAGTTACTTGGGATTTAAGTATTTGGAAAGTTAATTTATGCCATTCTATAGCCCTTATACAAAAAAGCAACTGGTAGACACCTGTAGTTTTAAAAACGTCAAGGTGTTTCCCTCACTAGCCAAGCGAATCTTGAATATTTTCGTCCCACCACACACAGGTTTTGGGTATCTCACATTCCTATTTTTATTTGAGGTGAAGAACATCTTTTATTTGGTCAACTAATGGTAGTTCTCCGTTTACTGTTAACCTTCTGGCTCTCTAATTATTTCCCTTCCCCTGTATTGCTTATTTGTGATGCTCAGTCAAATTTAGTCTATCTTGAAATTATATGCTTCCTTCCAATTTCTATTGGCCTTAATGTGGAATTAAGATTCTCAGAGATTATTCATTCAAGACATACTACTGAAGCCTCATTTCTATTGGCCAAATGAAGCCTGCGATACACACTCTCTTTCTACCTGATTGTGCTAAATACGTGTGTGTGTGTCTGCATGTGTGTACATGTGTCTGTTGCTTAACTATTCTAGAACAGTTTTCTTGTTTGTCCACTGTTCATAATCTACCTCATTTCTAATTTGACAGATATAGAAGCTGACACAGATGTACAGAGACCAGAATTATTGGCCCTGCAAGTTGAAGAAGCTGGTCAAGCAATATCAGCAGCATCCCGCTTATTTACAAGACTGCTTGATTCTGAGCACTTCCGCAGCACTATAGACACACAGCATTTCATGCATTTACTTCGTAAAATTCTGATATCTGAGATTCCTATTTGCTACAAGGATTGGGTTGCTTCTTGTCTTGTTAAACTGAGTTCTTTCTCTGGTCCAAACCTGGACTTTGAGAATCCAGTAAATATGGAGGTAACTCTTTATGAAACAATCCCAAGGTTGATAGAGCAGATAAAAACCTCATCTTCACCAGAACTCCAAGAGGCTGCGGTTATTGAACTTAACAGAATAATTTCTGAAGGGGTGGTTGATTCTACCAGAGCAGTCGCTGCACAGGGTGGCATTTTTCCATTGGTCAAGTTGATTGAAGAGGGTAGCAACCGAGCGATGGAAGCTGGTTTATCAATACTATACAATTTGAGCATGGATAGTGAGAACCATGCAGCAATTACATCAGCAGGAGCTGTTCCTATTTTGAGGAGAATTGTGCTTTCGCAGAAGCCACAGTGGACAAGAGCTCTTCATTTGCTCAGGACTCTACCCACCTGAGAATAGTGTAAAAACTGAATGTAATTTCCATGTAAATTTTCGCCATTTTCGGCAAATGTCAGTCACAAACTAATTTTTTAGTGGTGATGATCCTTGGACGGTAGAAAAATCATATCAACCCAAAAGAAGACCGGGTCCAATTTTGGATGTTAAGTATACACAATTTTCACCCTGTTCTAATGCTTAGATGAAATAAAAATTGCTTCCTCCCTGCTCCCTCTTCAAATCCTAGAATGCCATTTTTGTGCTTGTGGAACTGCTGCAGCATAAGGAGAAGTGGATTAGCATCTTAAAGAAAATTGTAATGTATGCCTCTCATCATGTGAGACTAGACAATTTGTCTTAATTACAAGACTGAAACCAATTTGGGACTAGATAACACTTTAAGTGGCTGCACAAGAAAACCTAAAACAGGAGATGAAAAGCCAAAAACAAGTTCAGTCTGCTATTTCCATCAACTGAAAGGCTACCATCTTGACTTGGAATTGGGACTGGTCAAGGCTTGGTTTTGTCTATCAGATGGTTCAGATAAGATATTTCAGTGCCACCCGTTTAAGTTGCAGTATTGGATGCATCTTCTTTTGCAACACTGCAATAAGTTTCAAAGCAAAGGATATCAAAAAGAAAGCAGAAGAATGGTAAGCTTGAACTGCCTTTCCATTAACAAACTTCAAATTCTTGCCTCCACAAACAAAACTTCTTCACCTTCCACATCTCATCAAGGCAGCCCCCCTAAGCGTTCACATCCCACAATAGACACTGGCAGTAGTTCCCCAACAACATCACAGCCACCATCAATACCAAGGCTGAAGCAGAAGAGAAAGCAGAAGCAACCATCAATTCTGGAGATTGAAAGAGCCGTCAGTGCAGGCAGTTTTAGAGACACAGAACCCGTCAGGCAACTACTTTTTATTTCATTTTTGACTTGAGTACTTCTTGTTTTATCATGAAAAATGGTTCTAGTATTGTCTGGAGTTTCCTGATTGATTGCTTTTTGGGATTTTTTGTGTTGAAAATGTTTAGGGACCCAAAAGAGAAGATGTCCCTGTTTGGTACCCCCATGTCAACTGAAAGCCCTGTGGAGAAGCAACTACGTGAGACAGGGGAGTGGATTGCTGATAAAACGGAAGCCTCATTTCGCTCTGCTGGTACTGACCATATTGTCCTGAAAAATATTATTATCTTGTCGTCTTCAATATAATATTTCAAAGCATGAATTTCTACTAAATTTATGCATGAAGTTCTCCTGATTTGTATAGTATCCCAGATTGATAGGAATTAATGCACTTGTGCATTCAAGTAGGACAAAGATTTGATAGCCTGGCAATCCATTTCTTTATGAAGTGACCTCAGAAAGTTAAAGTGTCCTATGTCTACTGTTGAATGATAGTGATTATGAGGCGTACTTTTGGTATTTTGAGATGATTCTTATCTTTGATTCAAGAAATCCAATCTATTTGTCAATGAAACTTTTGTTATTATCAACCTGAAATCCTTTAAATTATAAAGCTTTCCCCCATATTTCGTTGTCTAAAACCAAACATGCCTTCTTATATTTAAACTGCAAAACAGTTCTCATCCCAACATTGCTGGTAAAATTTTAGCCAATTGCAAATATGGACTTATATTTTTTCTTCTATATGCGTTTATGCTGCTTGGCCGGTGCTTTTAAATTTTTAATTACTTGCTTTTTATCTAACTGTCAAGCCTGTCAATCACAATTCTAGGATTTAAAACTTCACAACAAAGGCTGGTAGATTTCAGATTACATGAAAAATAGTTTATAGCCTTTTAGAAACTTATCCTAGATCTTTGCTGCACCAAGTTGCAAAGGGTAGTATATTCCTTGTCACTCAGGTCATTAGGTTCTCCATTATGTTTACTTTCAATGGCCTTTTCATGAATCACAAATTAAATATATCAGATTCATGCTGCTTTTCCCTTTCTTGTCCACCATTTCTGTAAGGAATTAGCGTTTGCAAGAGAATGGAGAATGATTAATCCATTGAGAAAGACGGTAAGAGAAGAAAAGAAGCAAAGAAGCAGAAGTACGTCTATACGGAAGTGGCATTAGTCAAGAGCTGCTTATTATATCAAGAACCTCTTAAGTCTCAACGGTAGTTTAAAGCATTTAAAAAAAAAAAAGAAGGAATGATGGAAAATTACATCTTTTACTGTGTTATGGGATTTGCATTTTTCTCATACAAAGAAACCATAAGAAAAGATTTCAGACTGCATGAACAAAAAAAAATTGCACTGTTTTATGTCTGGCTATCCTGAAGAATATTGCCGGCTTAAGATCTTCATGCAGTTGTTGGAACCTTAGCTACTTTCAAAATTTAGTCTTGTGCAGTTGAAAGACAGTTTAACTCTACTGTTACCTTGCAGGGAAGCCAATTCTGATGTTTACATTTCAATGGATGCTACCTTTGTGGCTTTTTGCATTCTTCGTGGCTTCTGGGATCATAAAGCTTCCATTTGACACCCCTTTGCTTGATGACTTCATTATGTGATAAAGCTTACTCTCCTCTGTAAAATTGATGAAATGCAGTTCTACGCTCCATATCTGGCTGACTAAAAAATTCACATTTTGAAAGTCCATAGTCCATAAAGCATCATTTAGGTCTTCAGTAACCACTTCTAGTAAAACTGCAACTATGTTGCAAAGAGCCAGATATGTCTGTATATATATATATATATATATATATATATACATTGTGCTGAGTTTCACCTTCATGTAATTCAACTCCATTTGCAGTATTAGTATACCTCATTCTAGTGGAAAAATCATATCTACAACTCCCTTAGTAGCATCTTTTTTAGGATATACTACCTTTTTTCCTTTCTTTGTTTTTGGTTTTGTGTTAGAGAATCAATCGTGGAATTCCAAACCCCATTGATAACTCGAAGCAGGATGTATAGATCACAGGTGAAGCGCCTTACATACTGATCATGAATTTCATTGCCTACCCCGTACTTATTTTATTCAGCTGATTGCAGAATTTCATTCTCTTAAAAGTAGACAATTCTTATACAAAAATTACTTCAGTTTTGATAGAAAGAAGCACAGCCTTAAAATTGAGAGAGAGAGAGAGAAGAAGAAGAAGACGAAGAAGAAGTATTCATTCTACTTTTGACTTATTTATGTTACAGAGTTTCCAATTAATCTACCATATGTTACTATCATGGAAATGCTGCTATATAACCTAAAAACGGGACACTGATTCATGCATCTGACAGTGATTCTTGTAACATTGCTGTTTTAGTAGGAAAATCGGATGGCTCTTCAAATCCATGATCATCAGAAGAGGTGACGTGCAATCTCTTTCTATTGCAGTTTGTCTGCCGCTGAATCTGGAACTAAAATTTGCTTGAAATCAAAGCTAATAACTTGCATGAACAAACAACAATCGTGATCCTTAATTCTTAGATTGTTAGATAAGGTGACATGAAATTGACACATGCAAAAAGGTATTAATATTGTAGGCATCTGCAATGACGGAGCTAAGGGGGACTGATAGGGCCATGACCTCCCCGAATTTTTTATAATTTTAGTTTTTATTATGAGAGTTTATATATATATATAATTAAAGTTAATATTTGATTTTTTTTAGATGTCATATATTTAAATGGATGAAAATTATTTTGAACATAGCATATTAAGAAAATTTTGGCCTTCCAAGAAAAAAAATCCTGGCTCCGTCACTGGACATCTGTTGAACCTATTGAAGAAGTCGGGGGTCTGAGGAGCCTTACAATCCAAAAAACCTAGTAGAAGAAATTTTCACTTCTCTACTTAATTAAGAAGGTGGTGATTGGACAATTTCTCCACACAAGTAGGAAATAGAGCATGTTAAAGTTGGTTAACAACTGTCGTTTGTTTTAAAACCACCCCCAAAAGAAGAAAAAGTCTTTAGACTTAGTCCACTTGGGAGAAAAGTCATGAATAACAAGTCAATTAATATTTATTATCTTTTTCAACAAGAGCTGAATTCCACTGTTCTAGTAGTTATTTTTGGAGGATATGAACAAAATCTAGGCAGGGAAGAAGAGCAAAGGCAGCCAAACAAAAACATATTCTTGTTCTATGACCAGAGACCCTTTGACATCTACATTTGTCTCCACCTTTTATGCCGGATGACTAGATGATCTAATGCTATAAGTTGATAACCCGTTAAAACAAACAGGGCATTGTTCATTTTTTCCCTTTAAACGGCAATCACATCATTGGGATTTTTGTCTACGGCAATCGATGACCAGTTTTTTCATTGTGACACTTGTTAATACACATAAATTATCTAAGGCATTGTGGATTTCACTAATGACAGTGCGGTGGAAAGGGAAATAATTCATCAAATATCCAGAAATAGTCGAATCCTTTCTTGCATTTTTGGCAAGTGACGCTAGTACTGTTCTCTGATTATTCCTTCAGCCAGCAAATCAGGTTTGTTGGACGTGAAATCTTGGATGGATTGGTAGATTTCTTGAACTCAACTCTTGTATCATCATTCATTATTGATCCACCTGCCTATCATTTGTCACGAAAATTGCTTTCATTTCAAGAATTCTATTGAAAGTGCTTTTTGACTGCCATCCTCTCTTTTCGACTCATGTTCTCTTCCTTCCTTCCAATTACTATGATACGAGGATGGGAGACCTAATTTCTTTATTTTTCTTTTTTTAGGTCAAAGGCTTTACTTCTATCTTGCAGAGGTTGAATATTTCAGCAACAAATTCAGAAGAATGCATTAGAAGAACCCTTCATAAAAGGTTGTTGAACATCCTTAACCTACCAAGTGTTTTGATTTAGATGCGACTCAGGACAACTTCTTGAATCAAGTAATTTCTCGAAGGTTAAAGAGCAATTTTTAAAAATATTAGTCCAGATTATACATGATCTAATTCTAAATTCAAATGTATATTTGCATAATTAGATCAGGCCATACTCATTTGGATGTGCATCATTACAGTTTTGTACCCATTATAGGAAGCAAAAGAAAAGTTTCCACGGACAAAGTTATACATGCAGAAAACAATAAATGTGCTTTTGGAGGCAAACCTTAAAAGATGATGGTAAAGCCTCTCAATCTGACGTAGAAAATGACAACAAATTAACAGTAAATTAGTACACCCAAAATTACCCAAGATAAGGTTCGGTTTGGATTGTTACTTTTTATGAAAAAGATTCTTGAGTTTTTACAGAATATTTTTTTTATCTATTTTTCAAGTACTTATTTATCTCATATACATTACATCTCAGAACTGTGTTATAGTTTTTTTTTTTTTCCACACAGAGACTTTTCAATTGCATTTACGTATCAGCTGTCAAGTTTGCAAGTTTTGGTATCAAAAATTGCTTGCAGAAATTGGGATTAGATGTGACTTGAAAGAGTAAACTAAATTTTGCTAAAGAAATTGGAGGGACAAATTTCAATATGCTTGGAAAAAAAAAAAGGGACAGAATTTGGATATCTATTTGTCTAAAGGAGAAGGAGAAGATATGCACGTCACTGATAACAGCTCGATCCTCATCAATTTTTCTCTTTATTGATGACTTGAATTTCTTTTGGTAGCAACCCTATGCAGAAACTCAATGGTGATTTGCTTTCTCAATCAAAACAAAAAAAAAAAAAAAAATTTAAAAAGAAAAATTTCCCATGTTTCCCCATTTTAGACAAAAAGAACAGAAAAGAAGCTAAAGTTGGCGGTGGAATCACCAAAGCTGCAAGAAAACAGCTGCTGCCGACTGCTCAGATTGGTTTCTGTGATCAATCAATTTGATATTTTATTTCTTTCCACCTATTATTGGAAGCACGTGTACATTATTCAATGAACAATAGAATAATAATATAGGAGTAATTAATCCTCTGCTAATTTAATTTCTTTATCTTGTTTGTCCCTTTCTTAAATCCCACAAGAAGGATTAATAAACATTATTATTATTGAATGGTAAGTAGATACAACTGAACCTATGACGCAGCCTACTCAACAAAACCATGCAAATCGCATTTTTTATTTTATGAAAACCCTTTCATGTTTCCTACTATTCTTCTTCTGTACCAACCCAGAGGTATGAAGTGGAAGATTATGCATGCATTCATTTCTTGTTAGTTATTGGGAAATATTTGCAGAAAAGTGTGCTTGAACGCTTCATTCATGAATATGGTGTAATTTTGCACAATGTACTGTAAAGATTCTTGAATTGAATCTTGACATGTACATTTCTTGCATCAAATTCACTATAATTTCAGAAACCTCCCTTGAGGTTTTTAACTATTTCATTGGCCTTCCTCCAAATTTTGAAGATTACACTAACCTCCCTTGAGGTTAATTATCTTATAACATTAAGGCTCAACTAATAATTAAACAGTGATATTAGAAGAGAGAAGAAAATATGATTCCACCATTGTCCTTTATTTACTACATTATTTAGTTAATTTAATACCAACGCGCTCATTAAAGAAAAGCACTAAAATTTACTATTTATCATTAGGAATTAAATCACATATAGCATTAAAAAAAAAAATGTCATTCTGTATTTTGCGCTTAATGAAGGATCCAAATTACTCTTTTCAGTTACATATATATTATCAAATATGACCAACAACAAATAATTAAAAAAAATTTGCAATTAAAGATTCTTGAATTGAATCTTGCTATGTACATTTCTTGCATCAAATTCACTATAACTTTATATATAAGGGAGTCCAATAAATCATAAGGGGATTAGTTTCTTGACTAATTGTGCCCTCCTACGTAACCTTTGCTTGCCACATTACTTTCTTGCACTAAAGTGTTCCCAAAAGCTGAAAAATATTAACCAAGAGAAGCATGTTAAATTATCAACCGGACGTCTAGAAAAGATTCCAAAATCGAAAGCCAGTAGTGATTACTTCTTGTGCAGGCTTCTTTGATCGTTCCAGTTGTGTGGCTCATGTGCTCCAACCTGTACATATGAGCACAAAATATTGTTATCTTATTTTGTACCCTCAAAATTTCTTTATACCCTCAAAATTATTATACTAACACATCTTCTTTTACTATTACGTCATCAATGATCAAATTAATACTATTAAACTCATGTAGGAGGTCCTTCAAAAAAAAAAAAAAAAAACTCATGTAAGAGGAGTAGTTACATTTTCATCTCAAGATACATAAACAATGAGTGATTGAGTATTATTTAAAATAATTATCGTAACGTTTTTGTGAAGTAATGTGCGTGAGATAATAAAATAATTAAAAATATAAAAAATATTGAAAAATGTGTTTATAATATAAGAGAAATAATATCCAATACTATTATACTTTGCTCATAACGGTTCTTATAATTTTTTCACTTTTCTTATTTTATTTCAATATTTTGGAGACCACAAATGAAGATCACTCATGCAATTCCCATTATATTTATCAATTGGAAGAATATTCAACCCAAAACTTTATATGTGAACCATGTATTATGTAGTAGCCACTTTGCAAAAATTGGATGGCCCTTTTCTAGTCAATTTAAATCTCAATTGACTAAATAGAAAGTTCAATTGAAAATGATAAATCTCAATTGGCTAATACAATAGACCCACACATTTCCTATATTTTCCCGATATTTTGTTCTTTCTTAGAAGATCCAATACTTGTAGGGATCTTTACAAGTGCTGAATTTAACACTAATTAATACTTTTTTTTACACTAATTAATACTCATGTCATTCTAATTTATCACCAAGTGTCTAGTGCTATATTAGAAATACAGAATATTAATAATAATGAAACTCCACTTTTTGTTAATGAAACATTTCGTATTATCCATTTTTTTCATAACTTACAACATGACATAAATTGCTATTAATAAAATTTAAGTGTCAACAACATCACTTAATGCAAGGAGAAGGTTGAGTATGATAAGATGGAGGAATTGTTAATCAATGTCTCCTATTTAAAGGAAAAAAAAATCGCTTGAAGTAAAATTGGGAACTTTTAGAATTACAATTATTTTATTAATGCTACAAAAAGTTGCAAAATTAAAAAATTAAGATGGGTCCCAAAAATTTTTGCTGTACTAATGATGACTCATTATACTCTGGCTGTGTGGAAGGGGCCGCCAAATTGAACTTTTTTCATTGCCAAACAGTCAGATCACACGCACAGCACGCAGTAACAGTAACTATACCCCACTCTCTCTTTCCTCCGTCAACCGAACAAACAGAAAAAGAAAAAATCCTCCCATTCTATTCTCTCCTTTTCTTCTGGGGCTCTAACAAAAGGAGAGAGAGCGATTTCTACCCGATTCTGAAGGAGAGGTTAGGCGATCTCCGCGGCAAGGTTTCAGAGGGAAGGATTATTGGTATTATTTATCAATAGAGAGAAATGGGGACGCTTCAGACATGGAGAAAAGCCTATGGTGCACTTAAGGACCAAACAAAAGTTGGACTTGCCCATGTTAATAGCGATTTTAAGGTACCCTTTTAAGATTTAT
The DNA here is from genome assembly GCF_036785885.1 of Coffea arabica. Lineage (NCBI taxonomy): Eukaryota > Viridiplantae > Streptophyta > Magnoliopsida > Gentianales > Rubiaceae > Coffea > Coffea arabica. The sequence goes on along the minus strand of NC_092331.1, from coordinate 54,644,582 downwards.
TTGATGGGCTGTCGTCAGTTTTCTTGATTGATTCATCGGAAGTAACAAATTTTGGGTTTTTTTTTTCTTTTATATAGGATTTGGATGTGGCGATTGTTAAGGCTACTAATCATGTCGAGTGTCCACCCAAAGAAAGGCATCTTAGAAGTGAGTTGTTACTTATTAACACTTATATATATTTTTTGGATTAATAGATCCGATTTTTGGGTTGAGATTTTTGTGGGTTTTGCTTTAATTGAGGAGAATATGTGGATTTTTTACATGGGTTTTCGATTTTTCGAGCAATATGTCAACTTTCCACTTGGGGTTCGAGTTTTTGGGACAAAATGGAATGTTGGATATTTTTGTGGGGAAATGGAGTTTTTGCTTGCGGCTTTCGAATTTTAGCCTTGGCCTTGGCCTTTGGTGAGAAAGGAAAAAAAATAATTTTGGAACTGGGGTTTGGTTTCTGAGAGTTTGATGGATTTTTTTGAATTTTTAGTTTGAGTGTTTGCTATTGTTTGTGAGATTCAAAATGTCTGAACTGCTGGTTGGACTGCTGTGCTTTGGCTGTTTCTTTCAGAAATTTTGCTTGCCACATCAGCTGTTCGACCGCGTGCTGATGTTGCATACTGCATACATGCGCTTGCTAGGCGATTGGCAAAGACGCATAATTGGACGGTATGAACTTTTCTGCTGATAATTTAAATGTTTTAGCTTTGTGTGATCATTGTATATTGCAATTTTTCATCATGCTTTTAGCTGAGTATTGCAGTTGACCCTTTCAGTAGCGTTAGTTGTGCTTTTGACTGTAATGTGGAGTTGGGTAGTTGTTATTAGTTTGATTTACAATACCGGTGTGCTCAAAGTTTGGAATTAGGTAGTTATTATCAGTTGATTTAGAATATCAGTGTGCTTAAAGTCTAAGTATGTTAGTTCACTGGTGAAGGTGAACCCCCCCCCCCCCCTCTTTTTTTCTCTTACTATGCAAAGAAACAAGAGTTGCATTTTTTGCTGATCAAAAGTGAGTGAATTGTCAAGGTCCCGGTCAAGTCCAGCACCCAACTGATCTTTTATTTGCTGGTGTTGCATTTGATCAGTGTTTTGTCAGACCTTTACGAAGGGAGGGGAAAAGAAGAAGTAGGGAGGGGAAGGGACTGTAGAAAGTGAGACTAGGCCCTATCTATGGCGAGTAAAGAAGACTATTAACTACTAGAGTACATCCATTTCTGGATACCTTGTTCAGGTTGATATCTTTTCAGTGTTTGAGCTTTGCTTCCACAAAATTTATTCATGGATAGTAGTCATTCTCTTTTTGGTGGGCAGATGGGCTGTGGAAAAGGATACTCTAATATGAGTTCAGCTGTATGATTCTCACTTCATTTATGCTACGTATCTGTTCAAGTAATGGTTAAATCTAAATTCATTGGAGTTATAGTCTTATTTCCCTAGCTAAATGTAGTTTGACTGGTTGAGGATTTGACAATGCAAAGAATATTGTTAACCCATTATCACTTTGACATCTTGTTGAAGTTCAGTTGTGGTCATTGAGATATCATATACTGTTTTTATGTATTAGCTTTACAGCCTTTTTTCGTTTGGCTAATCTGGCCCATGGCTAATAATTCTTCTTCTTTGGTATGTTGTTTGTGGAGTCTTTTGGCGTTTAGCTTAATGGCATCTTGTCAAGGAACAATGATTTAGCTTGAAGGTGGTCAAAATTTTCAAGTGGTTGGAGTCTGTTTACATATGGTACATAGGACAAGGAGTTTTAAGAAAATTGATTCTACATTCCATTTCTTCCATGTAATTTTCACTTTGAAGCATCAAGATATGATTTCCTTGGGCGATTGAAAGTAACTTCTTTTCATGTATTGCGGTTTTGGGCTGTGCTGATAGTTGTCTCACATCTGATTCATTCTCTTGTAGTGCATATGTTGCTGTGGTAATATTTATGTTTATAAACTTAAAAAAGTATTTTAAGACCAAAGTCATCACCTTCTTTTGTTGTTCACTGGTCCTGCATTTCTAGGTGGAAATGTTATACATTGCCAACTGTACGTAGAGATGAAAAATGGGTGTGATTTAGTGTCCATTTCTACTTAAAGCAATTGAAGTCTTTTTATTCTGTGAATCTACAGTAATTACCTCTAGAAGGTATGATATCCCAAAGACCTGGTGGTGTGATCGGAAGAGATCTACACTGTAATGGTCTTAATCCATCCAGATTCCAGTGTGACTTATCAAAAAAGATTTAGAAAAATAAAGATAAATTAAAAATACAAAAGAGACTGAAGAACAGTGTGTTTGAGAGGTTTGTGTTGCTATTATTTTGTTTATGGACAAGATTTTTGTTTCATTGGCTTGGTTAGAATGATGTCTTGTCTGTTAACAGTCTTTTTCTGTATTAACAGGTAGCATTGAAGACACTGATAGTTATTCATAGGGCTTTGAGGGAAGGTGATCCTACATTCCGGGAAGAACTTTTGAATTTCCAGCAGAGAGGACATGTACTACAAATGTCCAATTTCAAGGATGATTCAAGCCCTATTGGTACTGAAGGATACCTTTGTCTATTATTTCCCTTTGTTTTTATGTCCTTTTTGATGAATGTTTGTTTAACTTATGTTTGACTATAGATTCATTAATTTTGAGTGTTCTAAGTTGATCCTGGTTTCTTCTATTCTTATTTCTCTCTCTAGCTTGGGATTGCTCTGGCTGGGTGCGCACTTATGCTCTCTTTCTGGAAGAGCGACTTGAATGCTTTAAGATTCTCAGGTATGATATTGAAGCTGAGCGTCTTCCTAGGCCAGCCCAAGGACAAGAAAAGGTATGTGGTTCACATGATGATCTATTATCTCTTTGCCTTGTGGTTCCCCTTCTCTGTCTGTGTAGGTTTCTAATACTTAAGGGAGCTGTTATGATTGCATTTCTTGTGTCTGAATGCAGTTAGACATGTTTGAGAGAGAATAGGCAATTTGTTGCTTGTTTTCAAAGAATATTTGGTGCCTCATCTTAATGAGATCTCTCTTTTGAGCTATCAAGTACTGTGGAAGTGTTTGATAATTAAAATTTCTTTGTTTCAATTATGGGAATTGTTTCAGTATTGAAGATCTGTTTGGGGGACTATTCTATTTTAGTAGAACCTTCTGAGCGGATGATATTTTCAGCCTCAATCAACTCAAAGAAAAGATTCGACTACATGAGTTGATGCTAACTTGAATCTAAGATGACAATTTCTTTTCCTGTATCTTTTTCTTTTGGCTCTTATATTTTTGCAAAAGTGATTCAGATGTTGAGGCTTTTTTCTTTTTATTTTGGCTCTGTTTTTTCTCTTTCTTTTTTCTCTCTTTCTTCTGCAATAGGGATTCAGATGTTTCTCAACTATGTGATTTTGTTCTGTGGGAATAGTGAGTAATACAAGATAAAAGTATGCTCAGACTTTTCCTTCTTCACAGGACCAAGCCTTGATGTATAAGAACATGTGATGTTTGGTCGACTGAAAGTTGTGTTTATTGTGTCTTAATTCTTGGGTGTTCAAATCATTTTCTTTGCCCTTGTTCCCAGGGTTACAGCAGAACAAGGGAGTTGGATAGCGAAGAGCTTCTAGAGCACTTACCCTCTTTGCAGCAGCTGCTATATCGTCTTATTGGATGTCGGGTAGTTTTCTGACTCTTTAGAAGATAGTTCTTTTTTTTTAATCTTAGTCATTTTTTACTGTCTGTTTCTGTAGCTGCTCTTTTGAAGATTTTAAATGTCTAAGAGCCATAGGTAACTAAGACTAAGAAACTGTTTCATTTTTCAGCCTGAAGGAGCAGCTGTCCACAATTATGTAATTCAGTATGCCTTAGCTCTGGTACGTTTTATCTTAGTGTTTTAGCTTCTGTTAAATAAATATGAATTTTCTCAATTTATCCTGTTTGTTAAAATTTTGTCAAATTTGCTCCAAAATATAACTCGAGACTCTAGTCACCAAGAAATTGAAGAAATTAAAACTGTTTTGGGGTAGTGTGAAGAAAAGTATGGTTGAAGGAAATACCTTTTCTATCTGTAAAGTACCATGCTTCAGAAGTCCGCTCCAGTGGAATTCCTCCCTATGGTACTCGCACTCTTGTGCTTTACGTGGGTATAAACAGATAACTGATTTCAAAATTTAAATTAAAATAGACTGCACCTGTGCTGGGAAACATTGTCTATTGTTGAATATAGCAGTTGAATGGGATTTTTTCTGTATATTACTTATGGTTCATTTGGATATATGTTTTTCCCAGGTGCTCAAGGAGAGCTTTAAAATTTATTGTGCTGTAAATGATGGGATTATCAATCTTGTTGACAAGGTGAATTTTTTATTGTGCCTTTGAGATGTTCTTTTGACAAATAGATTCTCCTTATTTTTTGCCCGCTAAATCTTTTTCCTGAAATTCCGTCAGTTTTTTGAGATGCCTAGACATGAAGCAATTAAAGCCCTTGAGATATATAAAAGAGCTGGGCAGCAGGTGATGTTTCTGAACTTAACTTGGATTTTGTTAAATTTGAAAATTTTCATGTTTTTTTCAAAGTTGTTTGGAATTCAGAGGATCTTAGCTGGCATTAGTATCACTCAATGAGCGGGATCTTTCTGCAGGCAGCAAGCCTTTCTGATTTTTATGAAGTTTGCAAAGGGTTAGAACTTGCCAGGAATTTCCAGTTTCCTGTGTTGCGAGAGGTAGAAGTTTATACTTTTCTTTCTTGAGTAGGTATTATTATAGTGATAAATTCTTACAAAGGATCCCAGCATGACGTCATTTTTTGTCACCAGCCGCCACAATCCTTTCTTGTGACGATGGAAGAGTACATAAGAGAAGCACCAAAGATGGTGTCTCTTCCGGCGCAGCCCTTGGTCAGTATGCTTGTTAAATGTGCAAATGGAGTAACTATAATCAAAATAACATTTTTTTTGCAGAGAAGTTACTTTCAATGATTTGTTGTCTTCAGGAATACCCAGAAAGACTTTTGTTGACCTACAAACCCCAGGAAGAACCTTTACCTTCTGAGGAACCAGAAGTCGTGGCTGATGAACCTAAGCCAGTGCCTTTAGATGATGCTGCTGTCTCAACTGCTGCGGTTGCTGCCCCATTACCCCCACCTGCGAACAAGTTGCATACTGATGATTTGCTGGTAGACTTATCCCTTCATATGTTTTTATACAGTCACTAATGTTCATTTCTTATTGATGAACTCACTGTTTCCATTTCTTCATTTTTTATATGACGTTCTCAGGGTTTAAATGCCATTTCACCTGATGCATCTGCTATTGAGGAAAGTAATGCTTTGGCTTTAGCCATAGTTCCATCCGGTATGTAATTTCTGCATAGTTTCTCCGATGAGCTGTATGTCTGAATTTTATTGCTTGTTGAACATATGATGCATGCCAATGTAGGTACGACAGATTCTAGTTCTGCTTCAATAAAAGACTTTGACCCAACAGGATGGGAACTTGCCCTAGTAACTACTCCCACCAGCAACTTATCGTCCTCCCAGGAGAGGCAGTTGGTATGCCTTCTGTACTGTTACTATTCCTTTCTGTAGCAATGTGATTCCAAATCCATGGATTAGTTGGGTGAAAGGTTGGTTGTTATTGTATCCTGTACCATAGTTGCTGGATATTATTTGGCTTTTATGACATATTTTGGACAAGTTAATCAGTTCTGCTGTCTAGAAACAAAACGTGAGGTCTAATGATGTCTGTTACAAACTTGGTATTTTAAGTCAATATAAAGTACTTGCAGATAAGAAAGGGAAGATTATGGAATAAAGCACCTCTAACTTGAGCTCCAATTTACCTGAAATGACTATTGTTGCTCGAGATTTCTTTGTGATGTCCAATGTTGATAAAGATAGAAATGTCAGCATTAAGCTAAATGGCTTCTTCTGATTGTGACTTGAGATTATTGATTGTTATCCAATTTGTAAAAGTTGCATTCTGCAAATTTTTTTTTTTTTGGCAGGCTGGTGGATTGGACACGCTCACGCTCAATAGTTTGTATGACGATGGAGCATATAGAGCCGCCCAGCAACCAATGTATGGAGTACCTGCCCCCAATCCGTTTGAAGTGCACGATCCATTTGCAGTGTCAAATAACATTCCTCCTCCTCATTCAGTTCAAATGGGTGCTATGCCTCAGCCTCAGGCAAATCCATTTGGTCCATTCCAACCTGTCTATCCACAGAACCAGCAGCAGCAACACTACATGATGAGCCAACAAAATCCCTTTGGAGATGCTGGTTTTACTGCATTTCCTGTCAATTCTGTTGGGCATCCCCAGACAACCAATCCATTTGGGAGCACCGGGCTTCTATAATACAAAATGTTGCCGATTCGGCTTAGTTGATTTTGGTACATTTTGGAATGGAGAGCGGAGTGTGGGCTTGTGTATTTTATCCACATGATAGTATATGATTTTGCAGCTTGTGTTGAGAATGTAAAGGTAGTTGATTGATAATGAAGATGCTACTCTTTAGATAGGGCTGATTACACGATTAATAAGTGCTAAATTATCTGTGCCAATTGAATTAAATCGGTTTATATTATTGTTTCATTCGTGTAAACGTTGTTTGCTTTGCAGATGCTGAATAATTTGCTCAGCTAATTTTGTTAACCTTTACATAAGAGAACTTTTTGTGTTGAATGAGATCCGTGGCAATTTAATATCAGCATCCTTGTAAAAAGCTTCCTTTAACACAGTAAAAAGTCTGCTACTATAAAAAGTCTTCCAATCAACTTGAACCAGATTTGTGAGCCAAGATTTTCTTTTCGCCGCCCACAAAAACTGAAATACCAAGATAAGCCTCAAACTGCAGTCTCCTAACTTGTGACTGCAAAACACAAGATACTGGTTAGTCTCTTGAGAGCTCTCACAATAGATCATGAGTACTAGCTTATGATCAAATAGTTCTTAGCTTGTCTTTTTTGTTTTTTGGGCCTAAAATACAAGATAGCTTTTTATCATACAAAAAAACTATATATTATTGTGGTTACCAAGCATGAGAGAGAGAGAGAGCTTTTTTAAATATGAAAGGATTACCGAATTGAAAGGAGATTATTTGAATAATGTGTTTCGAGCGTGTTTGGATTGGAGATTATTTCAAAAATAATTACTGTAGCACTTTTTGTGATGTAATATATGTGAAATAAAAAGATGATTGGGAACATATAAATGTGTTGAAAATTGTGTTTGTGATGCAAGTAAATATGTGTTTGTGATGCAACAGACTCTTCTCTTCTGCACGTCAAAATAAATAGTAAGCAATATTATAAAATCCATTTTCCTTTTTAGTCAAGAGTGATAAACTAATAATAAAGCAAATATGGTCCAAAATTGTTGAGGACTTAGACGAGTGAGTTAATTAATTCACCATCACGTCAACAAGTTCTCTTGTTTTATGTGTAGACTGGCTGATTACTTGCAAAACTTGTGTATGTTTTTCAGGTTCCATTGTAAATGCTAGGCCTCCTTTGTTTTAACAGTGAAAGAGGCCTATAGGATGATAACTAATACACACTTCACTCATCAAGGATTAATTTTCTATACACTGTTCGATATACTTTCATCATTGGATGCATGACACATAATCTAAATTTAAATTTAAAATTCGAATTTTACATATGTGTCATGCATTTAAACATGATGATATACACACTATCAGTATATATAAAATTAACTTATAAATCAATAAATTAAATTTTTTTTTTTGGGTGTAGGAAGATTGAACTCAGAGGGAATTGGACTTGTTGGAGTACGAGCAAAGTAGACCCTAAGTAGCATTTTGTCCACGAGATGTCATCAGACTTGTTTTTGGAGCCCAATTTCTCAAAATCTAGTATCAGCCCTCATCGTTGAGAAAATTGGAAAGGATTCTAGATAGCCTACTAATGGACTTTTAGGGTTGAGTTGTCCATATTGTCAAAGGCCCAAACATTTGCAAATCATCTCTCTCTCTCTCTCTCAATTTTAAAATTGAACGCTATATGAAGACAAAGCAAGACAAAGGACAAGTTAACTAACGAAATTTGATGACTTGGAAACATTCTTTACTTGAATAGAGGAGAAAAATGTGTTGAAACATATCACCTCAATATACATGGAAGTCATAGAACTTGAAAATTACAGATAAGGCCAATAATAAATGGAAAAAAAAGGAGGCAGTAATCTCCCATTGAACTCAGATACAATCTAAACATGACTCAATTGAAAATAGCTCTACCCCATCATCCTTAGAGTCATCAATCTCTTTGGCATATACCCTCTTGTTGGCTTTCAACCTATAGAATTTTGCAGAACAATTAGTAGATCAAATTTGCTACTTTCAATAATGTGAGCAACCAAGAAAAGCAGTCCAATTTTCCCCTTTGTCCGGGAGGAAGCCAATTTAGTCCATCAAGGCAAAATTGAACTTGTGAATGATCGAAACCGAAAGGGTTCTTGAAATTTCTAACCAAAAGAATGCATTAGTAGTGCTCCCCACGCTCCATGGAGCTTGATCAAATAAAAGCTGACGGATTGTTCATAAGTGCCTAAGCCATCCACCATGAAGGCAATATCGTGGAGCTGGCAAAAACACTCAAAATTGGGATCATTTCTTGAGGTTGTTCTTAATTTCAGCAAATCCACCAATGAGGCCCTTAAGTCCCTGCCCTTATTAGGCTTCGATAAAAAACTATTATCATTGAGAAAATCCATGTGTTGTGTATTTCTTGATGCCATTTATTTTCCTAATATCGTTTTAAAGAAAAAAAAGCATGAGAAACTTTAGAAGTAGAAAACGTATAAAGACCTTCTCAAGACTCTAATATACGAGAAATGCCATATTTCATTTCTTTTTTAGGTTCGATCATCATGGGCGGACCCAAGTTCTAACAAAGATACTCATGGTTTTTGCTTGTTGGATTGAATTTGCATTTTTTATTTAGTGAAGTATCAGAGAAGGCCGAACGAGCCAAAGTTTTTTGGTGGACATCACTTCTAACTCTATATATCTTTTAATGTGCATAGGTCAATGTCAACCTTCATTAAGAAGAACAATTAATTGGACAAGTTCCTAGAATAGTAGAATATTCGGTCTAAGATTGACAAAGACGCTTGACAAAATTAAGGTTACACCTTACGTGCAATTTGCAAGCATCAAGAAGCAGCTGGAAGGAATTTCCATCTTGGAGGAATTTCAAAGTGATTAATAATTCACTGAAGGGGAAAAGTATCTTGAAAATTCCCATTGAAAAGATGCAAGAAATTGTGAAGGTGAGAGGTAGCTTCACAAGCATGTTTTAGACTTTCCATTTGTACCTTTCACTTCACTCTTCTCGATCTATCTGGTCACTAGACAACAAAATGGAAAGAGCTTTCACATATGACAGATTCAGAATTTTATTGATGGATGAAACTGGTCCTTTTTCCTTAACCACCGGCCTTTGGCTGGTGGCCACCACCAATGCATTAAAGTTTGATGGGTGGGAGACAAGAGTTCAAACCTTGCCTCCCACCAATTTGTCACAATTAAATGTGGCATTGCTTAAAAAATTTAGATAGGTGTGTAGTGCACCGTCTGGTCCGATGGTGATTCAGTTCTTTTTGGGTTACCCCAGGACCTCTTCAGGCCTTCCCCTTTCCCATAGTGTAGGAAGCTAGTGTATTGACAAAAAAAAAAAAAAAATCCTTTTTACTCAACTTTTGTTTCTTTTATCTGCATTTTGGAGCTGTTGACGTAAGCTTGCCTGCAATGACATGTTTATAGGTGGAATCTCTACGAAATAGAGTATTAGGATAACTTATTTGTGCTTTTTTTAAAAAAAATTAAAAAATTGTGTTTTTGTTTAGTTTGTCCTTTTAGTGTCTTCTGGACTAGGTCAGTCTGATGCTGAATGGACTTTTTAGTTATCTAATAAGTTGAAATGTAAGCTATGAAATTGAAAATCTTTAAGAAAAGTAGCAATTAATATTAAGGGAAAACGGTCAGTTTTATTCCTCATATTTCATAAAAATATTTTTTTCATTCTTCACTTTTAAAATGAAACGAATTCGTTCTTGACATTTAAAAACTAAAACTATTGCATCTCTAAAGTCAACTTTCAATCTGAATCCAACCACTCAATAGCCCGATTACAAATTTTGGAGGTATAATTGATAGATCACTTGGTTAACTCAACTTGATATTCACGTGAATGAATCCAAAAAAAATTATATCATAAAAAAGAAGGATTAATCTCTCTTACATTATCATTGTATATATTGACGGGTCTATATCCCTGCTATATCATTTTAATTTTAATTTAAATGCCAAACTTTATATATGTGAATGTGATATACATCTAGACTTGCAAGTATATACATTAACAGTGAATGAAAAGATTTACCCAAAAAAAAATCCTACTATTCCAATATAAAGAACGGCCTTTTCATGCTACACTTTTTTTTTCCTTTTTTTAGTTCAATAAATGTTGTGTGAATGTGATAGAGTTGACCAAGTGATCCATCAATTCTATCATCGAAATTTGTTATCGAGTCATTAGATTGTTTGATTCAGATTGAAAGTTGGGTTCAGAGATGTAATAACTTCAAGTTTTAACTGTCAGGATGAATTCACTTCGTTTAAAAAGTAAGGAATGAAAAGAATATTCTAAAGAAATGTGAGGGATGAAACATGTCATTTTTCCTAATATTAAATAGATATTTTTGCTAAGAACCCTTTTGATAGCACTCCAATTATCATTAACAATTGGAGTGTCATTAACAAGAAATAGTGCCATTTGATAATTATCATTTCTACGTTCACCTCATTCATTTGGGACTACAAAGCTAATATTGCAAAACCAAAAATGGTCAAAAAACTAGTTTCTTATCTTTAATTTTTAAGGAAAATTAGAAAAAATTATTAGCTAAGAAACATAACCTCAAATTAGAAAAAAAAAACACCAAAAAGAAAAAAGAAAAATGAAAATACTTTTTTTTTTGGGAAGAGGGGGGGGGGTTTATAATTTTAGTGGGCGGGTAGCATGCAGCTTTTTTGAGAAATGAAATGCAAATCCAGTGTTTAGTTATCACAAAAATCCCAAAAATCTTGCTTAGATAGTAAGTGTTGCGAAAGTATCTGCATCAATTGACTTGTAAGGTCTCAATTAAACTTAATTTTTTTTTATATCAGAAATTAATTTGTTCATACAATCCAATCTCTGTAAATTATTTCGTATTGTTTTAAAGTGAGCAACAAGCGTGGACCTGAAAAGTTATCCCTGCGGAAATTAATTATTGATTTATGTTGAAACGGAATTCCATCTTTATCCAACTCCAACATACCAAATGATGACGGTTTTCCAAACACGCCTTTTCTACCCCGTGTGCAAATGTCATTTGTCAACTCAAATTCCGGCGTTTTTGGCACAGATGGACCTACGCTTTTACAAGGGTAAACGCCACGCTTCCTATTTGCAATCATGCCGTTTCAGATCTTTTCCCTTTGGCTGCAAAATGATTTCTTTTGTTTCACATTCTATGGATCCAAATTTGATTTAGATGATTTATTATTATTTTTTCGCTTGTTAAGTTATTCCACTGTCTTGATTCTAAGTTGATGTTTGAAGTTTATACTAACAAAATAAAATGAAGCATTTTCGAAGGTTTAAATACAGCCAACAAAATTTTTTCCTTTTTTAAGTCGGTGAGGTTAGAGATTTTATAGATCTCAGAAACCAGATCTAGAAGTCAGAATATATTTTTCTTTGAACTTGAAACAATTTTTATTAGATTTAGCTTTTCGAAAATATGCACACAGATTTATTAAATTGCAGTGATATTTTTCTGATGGTGGAAAATACTCTTGGAGTTCAATATTATAATTAAGTTTACTATTTTTTAAATCTATTTTATATTTATATATCTGTGTCATATTCAATGTACTTGTTGCTATTAGTGTAGATATTAGAATGAAATTATCCTTTTTATATATATATAAAAAAAAGTACAACCAGCGTTAATATTACCAAATTGGGACCCTACCTAAAAGAATTTTAGATTTTCTCAAACAAATAAATCTTATTCTCTTGTAGGACAAAATATCTTTAGAAAAAGTATTTTGGCAAGTGGATGACATTGGATGAATTATAAGTTGCAAAATGAAATTGCACCTACATGTAATTTGTTTGAAGGTTAAGTATATTTCTTAATGGTGATAATGGTTTATAGTAGTTTAAAATTATTACAATTTAAGGACTCAAAACACTTATTTCACCATCTAAAATAAATTTAATCTGAGGATACAATGTTCAAAATGGACTATAAAATCTCTCAAAATTTTTAATGGGTTTAAAACCATCAAGACTGTAAATTAACATGGCAAATGACTTTCTTTCAAGTGAAAAGACGTGCTAGCATGGGATATCAATGCTTCCAAGGAAGCATGGGATATAGGACAATTTAACCATCATCAACATCCAAGAATTTATCTTTACTTGAAAAAGTAGCAATTCTTCCCAACTGTACGTATGATCCAAAATAACACAAAAAATTTTACTTCACCATCTATATCTAATAGATTAAAGGGATAATTAGCCATTGGTTCTTTGCTTCTTGGCCTAAATCGGATTTGATAACTTCGATCAAGGGTTAGTGTTATTATTGGCTATAACCAAAAAGGGTCCCAAATTTGATAAAGATGTGGTACATTTGTGCAAGTACTAAGCAAATTACAAAGGCATTTATTTTATAGTTTTGTTGGATGATGTCTTTGGCACCACGCAAGATGGGTAGATGATGATCATTGGGTCCTTCATTCAATGGATTCTACCCAAAAATTACTTCTTCTATTTAAGTAATTTAATTAAGCTGTCTTTTTTGAAATTGCCATTCATGTGGGAAGCTATAAAAACTAAGACCATTTCAAAGTTGCCTTGCATGGGCCTTAACAGAATTGTATAGAGAAGCAAAAAAGAAAGATGTAATGTTAATTGAGATTAAGGTCCCATCTGTTTTTTTTTTTTTTTTTGGAGTTTTGATTATTTAATTATAAAGAATCAATGCATGTAGGGAAAAAAAAAAGAGAGAGTTTAGACCAGACCTAGTTTGGTAATTAAATCATGGAAGTAAATTGCCAATACAACTACTGGCTAATATTACATTTTGGCAAAAAAAAAAAAATTATGTAGTTTTCCATAATTTTAGTTTCATAATTGCATATTATGCATTACTTTTTGTTTTATCCTCCTCCTTTTTTTTTTTTTTTTTTTGCTCTTATGTGGATTACTAAGAAATGAGCTTATTTTTTAATTAAATGCAGAAAGAGGAAGGCTATGTCATATCAAAATACATATATATCATACATTGAAGGGAGATATATAAAATTATCCTTTACAATAATTTACATAAAAGTTGTTCAATACTTTGGAAGAAAGGGGGCGAATTTCAATAGAACTTTGTCTTTGCTAGCCTTTATGCTAGCCAAACGTACCATAACATGGATGGAATGGAAGAAATGTATAGCCTTTAGCAATCAAAGTAGTGATATTGAATACTAAATCACTATACATGATCCAATAAATTCATAGAATCTAAAGCATTTGGAAGAGGGAGGAATAAAGTGAGGTTATAGATAGTGAATTTACAAAATACCCTTTTTTTAAAATTTCTTTCTTCCTACTTTTTGCTTTTTTTTTTTTTTAAAAAAAGAGGTTTGTGGGGATAGTTTTTCAGGCAACACTGTATAGTATTAGGGCTTTGGTTTCGAACTGTATCCACCATGAAGAGGGTATATTTGCTAAGCATGTGGCAGCAAAAATTTTATTGCTCAAATTCAGAACAAAGCATATGTTGCAATGATACGATTTTAGGCAAAGTACAATATCTAATTGCAGCAATATAATGACTATCACAATATTTTTATCCCGAATCTTATTCCATGTGGCCAGTGGCATACTTAAAAACTGAAAGTAATAGTTAGCAATGTTCTTCCACACAAAAATCGTTTTTTATTGGAATTTGGATTATTAAATTCAACAACTTATTATATAGACTTAGTCAATACATGTAAATACAGTTAATCTTATATGCACTAACAGTATATATAATATCACGGTTGGATGCATGACACATGAGTAAAATTTGAATTTTAAATTTAAATTTAGATGAATTGTTATGCATTCAGTAGTGACAATGTATAGATTGTGAGTGTATAGAAAATTAATATTCTATTAGACAATAAATTCTGTCATTTCTTAAAACCCTAGTAGCTTTCAATACATAACTCCTTGTGGGTTGAGTTTATATCAAAATTTTGACAACCCTTAGAAAAATAATTGAAGTAAACGAATTATCTTCTCCTTATTAATAAAATTCAGATTGACAAACATAATGATTTCCATGTTGTTTTAAATAAGCTTGAAAATTGAAAAAGCCTCGCCAACCAACCTGGATTGAACTGTTTGTTTCATTTAATTAGTTTGAGTGGCCTTCACAAGGGTGGCTGAGTTAGGGAGACCTTCAAATTATTAGTGCTACCACACACACAAAGAGTTTGTACTACCATAATGAATATTTTAGTACAAGTACGAATACTAATTTCAAATCAAAGCATGGAGTTCACAGATTCAACTAATTGGTACATCAAAATATCAAAATAAATAAACATTACATAAATACATTGTAAACACACACACACAAACACATGCATCAATTTTGTTTTTGCACTAAATTGCAAAAGACTTTGTTATTAGTACTGATATCTAGCTAATAAAAACAAACATTTTCTTGGACACTCCTATGTTTGTTTACAAAACCTCAACTAATACAATTTACATGCTTTTAACGGTCTTATGAATAACTAATTGTGAAATCAAGGATCAAGACGAGAAATTACTTCAGTAGATTTGTGGTAGGTAATACATGAGATTCAAGAAACGGATAAAAAAAGAGAGATTTGAATCTAAAACCTCTAGATCTTGGAACCTGTACCTTAATCACTAGACCAAGATTTTCACGACCAATATACATTACATTTACATATCGAAGAATGGCACAAGTAATTTAAGAGCTAATCCTGTCTGTGTTCATCAGTGCATAACTTGTTGTGGCTAGTATCTATTTCATGAATTGAATGAATCCCAAAACATGAAAAACATTATAAAAAAAGAAAAAGAATGGTCGGAGTGGCTGCAAATTGAAAAGGTATGCGGGAGAGCCAAGTTTTTCAAAAACCAGTACTGAATAATCTCATTCATATTAGTTCCTTGTAAAACGCACGGATCTGGAATATGAAAATACTAAACAAAAACAACTTTTTTGATTATTGACCAAAACACAAAAGAAAAAGAGAAGATAGACAGATATGATGAGCTCCAGCATCTGGCATCCTCATGGGTCCAGTACCTTACTTTGGGTGGGGGCCCATAAACCCATTTTCTTGGTTTGTGGGCCCCGTCATTTGATGCCCAAAAGGAGAAAAATACAGGGTGGAGCGGGCAGGGATTTGCAAAGCAAAAGGTGGTTTGGATCCAAAGTTATTAATTCTCTCACTTTCCGGGTTTCATTGCCTATTTGCCCAACCACTAATTGTTGTTTTTTTTTTTTTTATATTAATTGCATAAAAAAAACGCAACTTCTTTTTGATCTGCCCACAATATGCACTTTTGTTAATTAAACAAATGCTCCATTCTTAATTAGACTAATCTAAAGTATATCTTTTTTAGTTGTTGAATGTGGGATGGTTTGCAAATAATTTTTCTCAAAGATCACAAAAGATCAAGATGCTAGTAACCTTCGCATTTCACAATTGAATCAACCTAATTCTATTTTTTTTTTGTGATCACAAAATAATTGATCAATACATGCAAATTACATTCAACAACACCACAATATATAACCCATAAATCTTTATTAGAATAAACTCACATTTTGTAAATTTGACTCTAGAGCCTCTAATAGGTATGATTTTTTTTTCTTCCAAATTTTCCCAAGAATTAATATTCACTGATTTTTTTTCTCTCTAGCTTTTCTTTAATTTCTTTTAATTTCCAATCATGTCACTTCATTCTTTTCTATAGATTGAAGTCTTCTTTGGCTGTCTCTCTGTTCAAACCGCCCTTTCTTTCTTAGTCTAAAATAAATTCATCACTTTGATCTACCTCTTTTCTCTTCTCTGCTACCTCTTTCTTTTCTGTCCATTCCACCTCAAAACCACTCTCTCTCTCTCTCTCTGGTGTATGTTGAAGAATTTGATCATCAAAAATGGCAGCAAATAAGTTTGCAACTATGGTACATAGGAATACCAATAAGATTTCACTTATTCTTATCTATGCAGTTCTTGAATGGACTTTGATAGTTCTGCTACTGCTAAATTCTCTGTTTTCTTATCTGATCATCAAATTTGCTGAATATGTTGGGCTAAAACCACCCTGCCTTTGGTGTTCTAGAGTTGATCACGTCTTTGAGCCAGCAAAAAACAAGAACATGCACAGAGATCTTCTCTGTGAGGCTCATGCTGCAGAGATTTCTCAATTGGGATATTGTTCAAACCATCAAAAGTTGGTTCAGTCGCAGGATATGTGTGAGGATTGCTTGTCCTCGAGACCGGAAATTCGGGCAAAGAATCTAACTTTATTGCCATGGATGAAAGAAATGGGAATGGTTCAAAGGGATGGAGGAGATGATGATACAGTAGTGCTTGAGAATGCAGGTGAGGTGAATTTGAAGTGTTTTTGCTGTGGTGTAGAGTCGGATAGTAATAAGTATTCTTCTTATATTCTGATCAAGTCTTCTTCTTGGGATGTCTTGGAATATTCTGATGAGAAAACAAGTTTGATCACAGAGGTTAAACATGAAGGTCATCATCTTGAGGAAGAAGGCAGCGATTTGTTGGAGAAAAACAGATCAGATTTCAATACTGATCAGTGTGAAAATGGCCCTGCTTTTGGAAACAAGGATGAAAATCAGATGCTTTCTGAGTTTTGTGATGGTTTTATCATAATGGAGGAAGAAGCAGAGAATCTTTCTGTTTCTCTGCCTATCTCCGAGTTGAAAGAAACAGAAGAAGCTGTGGAAAAGGAGGAAGAACTGATTGTTAAGGAAAATGAAAAAATTACCATGAAGGATAAATCTGTTCAGGTTTCTCTAGAAGAGGATGCCTCTGTCAAAATCCTGCCTCACCATTTGGAATTCTTTTTTGATTACACTGGTAATAAGTTAGTTCCAGTTGATATGATCGATTCAGCAACTGAGGAAGATCAGATGACTTACACAAATAAGGATGAGGATCAGACTCATGATGATATTCAAGAAGCAAATTTGGAGACTGAGGTGAACTGTAAGGATGACATTGAAATGGTTGTGGAAAATAAGTGCAGAGAATTGGGGTCGGAGGCAGCAATGTCTAGCTATAGAAGTGAAGAGGAGCCCAAGTACGCTATACTCGAATCTGTGGAAATGGAAGAGGATGAAAATTCTTGGGTTTTCCAAGCTGTTGAATCTCATTCACCAAGGGATGTGTTTGAACAATTTGAAGTTACAACTCCATCTCCAAAAACGGATGATTTTCCCGCAATGCTAGCAGCAGAAGAGGAAGACAAACACATTGATTTTCCTCCAGGTACTACTAATATGTTAACAGTCTTGAATGTGCTGTGAATTTCATCTTTCTATGACTTCATGTATTTTGTGTGTGGTTCAACTATACACATTCATTGAAATTATTTGCCCTTAAATGTAGCGTTTGAAGAAGTTTCTCAAGTGCAAGTTAATGAGACTGATGCAGAGGTCTCAATTGGTACTGAAATTCCTGATTTGGATGCAACAGACGATGTTCAACTTCAAGATACTATTAGTTCCTACGAATGTACACCCAAAGATCCTTCCTCAAGTTTGGCAATTATGCAAGTCGATTCTGACCATGGTAAGCTTTGATTAAAGTATATCCTACATTATTTGACAGCTAATTTCTTTGTTCGTTCATGTATTTTTTTATTTGACAAGGTGCTAATGAAATCCAAAACAAACTGTATTTTATTTAGGTACTGAGGAAGCTCTGGCATGGACAATAGAATTGCACACCTCGTCAGTTGATTTGAGTGAGCTAACAATGAGCAATCAATCATCATTTTGCCCAGATTTAAATGGGATTGAAGAAGATAAAGTTCCTGATACGCCGACCTCTGTTGACAGTTTGCATACTTTGCACAAGAAACTGCTGCTACTTGAAAAGAAGGATTCAGGAACTGAAGATTCTTTAGATGGAAGTGTCATCAGTGAATTTGAGTGCGGTGATGGTGTCATGACAAGTGAACGCCTGAAGACCGCACTAAAAGCTGAAAGAAAAGCTTTACAAGCTTTATATGCCGAATTAGAAGAAGAAAGAAGTGCTTCTGCAGTGGCTACTAATCAGACAATGGCAATGATAAACAGACTTCAGGAAGAAAAGGCACAAATGCAAATGGAAGCTTTGCAGTATCAAAGAATGATGGAAGAACAATCTGAATATGATCAAGAAGCTTTGCAACTTTTAAACGAGCTTATGGTAAAGAGGGAAAAGGAAAAGCAGGAGCTAGAGAAAGAACTGGAGATATGCAGGAGGAAAGTAATGGAATATGAGACAAAAGAAAGGATGAGACTGTTAAGAAAAAGCAAGGATGGAAGCGCTAGAAGTGGATTCTCCTCAACCTCATGCAGCAATGCTGAGGATAGTGATGAGTTGTCCATTGATCTGAATCAAGAAGCAAAGGAAGACGATAGCTATTATAGTCATCATGAGTGCAGTAATCACCACAACACTCCTGTGGATGCAGTTCTGAATCTGGAAGAATCTTTAGCTGATTTTGAGGAAGAGAGGCTGTCCATTCTAGAGCAACTAAAGGTTTTAGAAGCAAAGCTTGTGACGTTGGATGATGAAGATGAACAACGCTTTGAGGATGTTAGACCTCTAGAACATTTGCATGAAGAAAATGGAGTAAAAGGTCATGTAGATGGTGAAGTAAATGGCCATGTCAATGGATACTCAAAGGAAATGATCAATGGTAAACACCACCATGAAAGAAGAATTACCCCTATAAAAGGCAGGAGCCTTCTTCCTATTTTTGATGCAATCAGTGATGAAAATGGAGACGTGGAACTAAATGGAGATCTAAATGGTTTTGATCATCCTAATGGGGTGCATGATTTGGATATGAGAAATCTAGAAGTGGAAGACAAGAACGTGGCCATTGAGGAAGAGGTGGATCATCTGTATGAAAGGCTACAAGCTCTTGAAGCAGATAGGGAGTTCTTAAAACATTGCATAAGTTCCTTGAAGAAAGGTGACAAAGGAATGGATCTTCTTCAAGAAATACTACAACATCTTCGAGACTTGAGAAATGTTGAGCTTCGAGCTAGAAACTTCAGTGATGGCGCTATAGTATGAGATTGAACTTCGACATCATGCCAAAGAAGATGGTTGGTAATATTGCACCTTTAGCCCATACATGTCATTTTAAATTTTACTATCTTCTTTCATTGATACGTTGGTGAACACAAACATTTGTCTGATGTATTCTTTGTCCAATTTGTCAATGCATATCAGACAGCATTTCTGCGGTTCAGTTGCAGCAATGGACTTGCGATGGAAGAAGAAGTGCAGAGGATGATCCTCTGGTCATCATTGAGATAGCTGTATGAAATTCCAAAAAAATTTTGGGTCAGTCATAAGTGAAACTGTCATGGGAAGTCCCTTCAGTGGAAGAGGAGGCTCCTGGTATCAATGGTCTACATTTTGGAAATCTTGGTGGACAGGAAGTTGAAGTGTCTGCCTGAACTTTGTTCTTTTGTTTCCCCTGGTTATTGAGTCCATCAGTATACACCCAAATTTTTGTGGGGGGCGGTGTCCATCACCTCCTTTTGAGGGAAAGGGGGAAGATGAATGTATCTGTGTGTAGTCTAGTGAACGAGTCCGTCCTGTCATTTGTATTTTGTGAGGAAAAGTCCTGGCTTGCAAAGCTGGAGATATCCAACTAAAGATTCCAGTGCCAGGTGAGTAGGGCTAGATTATTTCTAGGCATTTAGGAGTAGCAAATCCTGCTTTTGTTTTTTTGTTTTCTTTCTTTTTTTTTCCAGTTTTAGTTTTATTATTTTCGAGGTAAGGGAAAGAGGAGTAAAAAACTTCCCTTTTCCTATCTCATCTTTGCATCGTTTCATCAAGAGGTTTGTTTATTATATGAAGGGCAAAGTTAGTAGTTGAATACTCTGTATCCACTTGTAAGTATATAAAATGAGTGTTTGAGTAAGTATATGTTTGTCTATAGCAAGAAGTTGTCAGCTGATATGGTGGAAACTTTGGTCAGCTCAGAATATAGGCTTATGGAGTCCCAAGCCAACATATATATATATCTTACTGTAGCACAAATTACCTTGTGAAATTCGCCCTAGTTAACATTCTAGTTCTAAACCAGATAAATTTTTCTGATTTATAGCATTCTTAACTATGGTCTGCTTATTCTTCATCGGTTTGACTTGTTACAAGACATGGTAGTACAGTAATAGTTAGATTTTGAAAAAAGGAAGCAAAAGAGTTGCTGTCACTATTGATTATGCTTTAAGCATAAACAACCTTTGTTAGGTATAGACTGAAAAGAACATGCAACTAAAAGCTCAATCACTAATCCCAAACCGCACAGAATAGTAAAATGGTTTTACAGCTAAGGCAGCATTTTAACAGAATGATTAAAGATGCAAGCTTTGCATATAGAAGATGCTAATGATTTCTTGTGATTATATTTTACGTGTAGTGACAGTGGAAAAAGCCTTATCTTTAGGAATATGTGAATATGTGATAGACAGCAACATAATATCAGACATTTCACGTACATGTTCTGCTAGCTGGCCATGTTTTGTCCTACCATTTGCTTTAGTATATCTTAAAGAAAGAAAAAACACATTTCTTTTGGTTGGGGAGGGGAATCAGGAATGGTGCCTGGTTGCTTTTACTAAATCAAATCCACCTCTTTCTTGAATCAAATGTACGAGTAGTGAACCCAAGAAAAATCGTTCTGTCAAATGAGCGATGTTCCTTGATGTTTTGTTCATGTACAACAGAAAAATGATCCCAAAAGGTTTATAGTACCATCAAATCATCAATGGCCCTCATTCTGGCCTCAACTTTCACTGCATGTAGTTTCTCCTTTTTCTCGTAAAAGGTACATGCATAAATTGGGGTGCACTATTTGATGAATTATCACGTCTTTTCACCCCTATCTTTGGTGTAGAATCACTAATAAATTGTGGCCATTGTTTGATGAATTACTATACCACTTTATGTGGGGTTTTTTCTTTTCTTTCCTTTTCTTCTTTTCCATCTTTAATTGATGTAGAATGTAACACTGTGTCTCATTCTGGTACCAAACTTGACATGATATATGTTAACCAATCAGTTCCTTTTTTGGCAATCTGCATGCCCTGTGCGTCACAGTTGGCTTGAGATGCAGATTATCCAAGCAAATTGTATACCACAAAGTTTTTTCTCAAAA
Organism: Coffea arabica; assembly: GCF_036785885.1. NCBI lineage: Eukaryota > Viridiplantae > Streptophyta > Magnoliopsida > Gentianales > Rubiaceae > Coffea > Coffea arabica. The sequence continues at coordinate 54,623,098 of NC_092331.1, read as the reverse complement.
ACCCATCATGCGCAAAAGACTCCGCAAACAATTTTTTTTATAAAAAACAAATTTCATCAGCAGAAATCGTCCAACATGATTTAATCTACATCACTGATCTGATGGCATGTCAGTACTGCATGTTTCTTTTAGTTGATAATACTCATTAATCATTAAGGCTTTGATACGGATAATCCTCCTGTTGGCAACTTTGCTCCTTAAGCAACTCTGGAAACTTTCTGCTTAAACTTAACGAGGGAGCACTACCAGATAATTAAATCTGCATGAAACTGTACGACTGCATTATCTACAGCAAGGCTGCACATGGAGTCATGAAGGAGGGCAGTTCTCCACAGGCTACCGCCGTCTTGAAACAGTTTTTAATCCAATCATCATCGCGAGGGTAATCATTAGGGAATATGCTTTGCAAATCTAATGTTTAGCAGGAATTATGCACCCAATTGAGTTATTTAAGATAGTGTTTTAAATTCATACGTGATCATCTCTTTTGGTGGAGAAATCCTTCAGACTTTGTCGTGCCATTTTTAATCGCAACGGATCTTCTGTTCCATACCCTGTGCCACTCTCTGTCCCACTTTTTATTATATTGTTTTTTCTCCTACATAAACATCATGTTTTAATTCTTTTTTGTTTCCTTGAGATTCAATAACTATTAATTAAGTAAAAAATAAATACAACAACTTCAAAAAAGTAATATATAATAGAAAATTAAAAAATACAGCAGAAAATTCATAAAAAATCTCATTTTTTATGCATTTTGATTTTTTTGAGTTTGTTAAATCTCATAGAAAATTTTTTTAGGCAGCTTTGCTCTGTTCTGTTGTGAAATTTGTATTGGAAATTCAATCCAAGCGCTTATAATGCCAAAATAAATTTCAATTTTGTCCAGTTGGAAGCTGGGCTTCACTTATAATTAGTTGTTTCAATTCTTGAACTAAATTCCACAAAAAGTATCTTCTACAAAGAGTTATCCACCGCCTGGTTGGTCACTGAATCATTAAATTGCCTTAGTTCTAGTCACTAAAATTGTTTTGATCTAGAAAATTTAAATAACAACTCCATATGAATATTCTTTTTATTAAAAAAAAAAAAACTGTTTTTGACTGTGGAGTCTACAATAACAACTCCAAAAATACGCACAATCTCAAATATAACTTACAAAAATCAAAAAAAAAAATCTTCAAAGGTAAATTTTTTTTTTATTCCAACTATTCGAATCTGAATCATTTAGTTGCCAATATATGTAGATCTTAATGGGTTTTGCCTTTTTGAAGTCCAAAATGGGAAACGCGGGCTCTTTGGTCAATCTACGAGTTCAATGCTTCCGTGACTCGTCTCCTCACGTTTCTAGTTAAATGTCAGCGAAATTGCTAAATGGTGCTTGGTCAATATACGCATGTTCCATGGGCCATGGCATTGGGTTTGGTTCATTGGATTTGGTTTGAGATAATCCAATGGCTATATATTGTTTGTAAATGTGATCAGATGAATTTTTTGATGAATTTATCAACTTTCCAACTTAACCCAAAAAAAATACTTTCTCCAAACCTGTACAAAGAAGGAATGATTTCTTTACAATATTGGCATTCCATCGCAGAAAAAGTGTAACGCCAATCAATCTGATTTTTAACTATATACTTCATCCAACTATATAGATATCAAAGTTTTGCGAAATGAATCACCAGAATGATGAAATCAAACAAGCATCTCCATCAAGCCTTGCTTGGATTGCTGTTTTCCATAGAAAAATTTTGTCATTTTCCGTGAACACATTTCCCTATTAGCTTTTTTCCTCACATACATCAAATCGCTACAGTAATTTTTCCATGAAAAATGACGGAAAATGCAATCCAAACGGGACTCTCCAAATTTATACAAACAACGAAGAAACAAGTTTTGTTTATATTTTTTTTTAATGTAAGCAGGAGGTTTCGAACCTTGTTTAATTGAGACATGCATTGAATCAGTCTTAAACACGCTTATATTAGTTTGGCTGTCTAAAAATATGTTATGACCGAAAGCGTGAAGTCAATCTGAAACTACAATGGTAGCATCATGCTTCACCTAACCATATGCATTTCCACAATCATTAAATTTTTCAGGTTGAAAATGTCAAAACTTCCCTTGTGATGATGTTGGAGTTGTAATCAAAATCAAAAGCCAGCAAGGTGTAAAAGATAAGAAAATGTAGCCTAATATATTTACTGCACAGAAAGCTCCACAACCCTTTTTTTTTTTTTTTTGGTGTAAAAAATGAGCGTCACTTTTAATGTTTTTTTAACCAATGTTTACCCTTACTTCACTAGGCACAATGCTACTACCCAAAGAGAGTACTGCACTAAAAAACTTCCTACTATTTATGCATAACCGACCCAAAAAATTTTATTTTACGTAAAACTAATTCTCATTCATTTTCTTCAATAATAGAATCAAAAGCTTAGCAAGTGCACACACATCAAATGTGCCAGGATCACCTGTATATAATAGTGCACGAGAAGCTAAAGAACAACTGAAAAAAGAAAAGAAGAAAAGCTAAAGAACAACTAATTGAAACTTACATATAGTAGTGAATCTTAACTGTTGGAGCAATTTTTCTGAGTCTCAAAATTAACCATGTATACTCTCTAAATTCAGAATAAATAGCAACTTTCTCTAGTAAATGCTTAGTCATTTTTGCACTCACAATGTATAATGGGACCATTGTATCTACCCTCAAGGATCGCACCAGGCTGTAAACAACAGCACTTGTGCTTTTCTAGCCAGGATATGTTTGATTGGTTTAATACAAGCGCAGCCAGAGGACAAAATAGACTGGCGACTACCGCCAACATATTTCTACACCTAATAAGTGCTCTAGCGCTGGGCCATTGGGGTCTAAAGCAAACGCCAAAAATGTTGTAAGAGTACAAGTTTAATTCTAAGTCTTGGTGCCATTTCCTTCGAAAAGTCTTGGTGCCAGACACCAAAGCTAGCGTCTATAGCACTCATTTCATTTTCATACTCATGCATCATGTGTAGCACAGCATAATTGCCTAATGACTTGTTTATTTTAACTCCTTTTTTTTAAAATTTTTTTCAATAGGAAAGATATGAGATTTAAGAAGTTGAGGGAGAGGAACGGGGAATTAGAATTCAGGATTTTAATTTTTAGGATCTCAACTTTAATTACTAGATTAAAACTAACTCGACAACCGTAAATGACTAGCGTTAATGTTGCAGTATTTTTTTTTTTTTAAAAAAGAAAATAATAGATTTATCCTTTTCCATGTGAACATAGTCTTTCAATTAGTGGATAGTCTATTTGTCGTTTGAGAAGAAAATCGTTGCCGTGCTTCAAAGTTCCGATAATGACTCATTTACCCAAATGGACAGGTTAGTCACTTGTACAGCGACATTAGAGAGTAAACATAGAAAACCACGACAGACAAATTTTTTTTTTTTCCCTTATTTTCTGCGCAAAAGATAATAATTTCTATCTATTATTGTCTGAGGAAATTTTGGGGCAAAAGTGACATTTGGTCATTCAGTCAAGCTCTAAACACATTCCTTGTTCGCCATTCATGCACTCGACATTATTTGGTCAGCTTCAATGTCCTTATCCCATTCATTATCTCAATTATATTTCCCAATTTTCTCTTTCTCCAATTTTTAAAGTGCTGTCCTGTGCCTAAAATGACCATTAGGGCATGCGACGATTGTAAGGGCACCCAAGATTTAAAATTCTTTTATATTTTCTAAAATATTTTAAAATGTTCACATATGTGATTTTAAAAATCCTTTCATGCATGTTTCTTTAAGAACTAACACTTTTTACTTATTTCCTTTATAAACGTTGAACTCTGCCTCCTAAGTTCTTTACAAAAATTTAGGAGTGTCTACTTAAGTTACATCTTCATTAGTCTTGCTCTCCCAAATCCTAACCTCTGATTTCTGCCAGTGCATGGGGAGGTTTTTATTTGTAAGTCATTTTTTGTTAATGATAATCCATTTTTTTTGGAAAAGGAAATGGACCAACATTGGCAATAATTGGAGTGCCATGAATATTGATAATACTAAAAGAGTATGAAGACGTTGAATTCAAAAAAGAGAGGTACTGAATGCATGTATGTAACTATTGGAGAAGTTTATTCAAGTCAAAGATCATGGGCTAAATTCACATCCCCTCAGCCTCTCACTATTATGATGACCAAGAAAAACCCCAATAGGAATTTGATAGAAACTTTCTTCAATACAAAAACATGTCTTTCATGCAACAATAGATGTTTAAAAAGTCAATTGCAAAATTTAATGAGAAAATGACCTGTGTTTCATCCCTCACATTTCGTAAAAATATTCTTTTCTTCCCTCACATTTAAAACGAAGCAAATTGGTCCTTCACATTTAAAAACCCAAGCTTTTACATCCTAGAAATAAACTCTCAGTTGTGAATCAAACCATCTAACAATCCGGTTACAAATTTTGGGGGTAGAATTGGTAGATCACTCGCAAAAACATATTTCTAACAAATAAATTAAAGCAATTAAAAAATTTTAATTAAAATCCATTTGCTTCTTCAAAAGAACGAAATAGTGCTAAAGCTCTCAAGCACTAAACCCTTAGACATATTCCTCAGTTTTGTTGCACTAAGGGTTTAGTGCTTGAGAGATTTAGCACTATTTCGTTCTTTTGAAGAAACAAATGGGTTTTAATTAAGATTTTTTAATTGCTTTAATTTATTTGATGACATGGATAATTGATTCTGGAATATTTGCATGGGTGAATATATTCAGATTATGCTAAAAATATTTCAAGAAATACAAGCTTGGCCTCCTATCACGTATGAAGCCAAAATTGAATGTCAATAGTAAGTTGGTGTTTCAAATTGTTCATACAGCGACTGAGTCCTTCGTGAAGATCCAAATTCGAGATAGCATTGGAGATGATCACAATGGTGAGTTTGATTTAAGGAAAGCAATGAAGAAAATTAAACCAAACTAATTGTGTTAGTTTCTTGTTTTGGTGTCTAGGCTTACTGTAGTTTCCTTAAATGCCATGAAGTCAAGTCCTCGGTCAATTGCGTTTAACTAGTCTATGTGATTAGGTTAGGTTTCATAGGAGATTAGGAAATGTCCAAGTCTGAATCACTCTCGGTTTCCAACATCTTTTAGGTTTATATTAGGTAACTTGGAGATCTATATATACACAGTAGTGCCAGTAGATTATTTCTTGAAGAGAGAGTTGAGAAAAGTATAGTCTTGAAAAATCGAGTTGAGTTAAGTTTTAAATAATTGAACTAAGTGTTGAAAAATGGATTTGAGAGAAAGCATCTAAGCTGAGTATTTGTTGTATATTTATTCTTCTCCTCTTTTCACATATCTTTATACGTGTTAGAATAGCTTATTCTGCTGTTTGTTCGCGTTTTTATTATACAAACATTTCTCGTAACGTGGAAAATCCACCTTGGTAAAGTAATCTTAGGATTATATTCTTCTTGACTAGTACACAGAATTAAAAGACTGCTATTGAGTCTCTTTATTCATGTCTTTACCTTGTTTTCAACATAGAAAATTCCCAGAGTTATTGTACCAAGGAGTTAATTATGTTTCTATCATTTTTCAGCGCCGAAAATGTGCGTAACTGGCAGTTTCCAAATCACCATTTCTCCCTTTCCAAATAACACAGCCTGCCAATAGGACTAAACTCTCTTTGGCATGACAAGTTCGCATTCATAATTTTCTTGTGCGGGAAGCTGTCTAGTTTTCTTCTTTTCGGGCTAAGCATTTGGACAGAAATATCATTTACAGGCTTTTCCAAAAATCCTTGGTGGGATTTTTAATCTACAAATCCTCGTTTCTTCTTTTTTTGAATAGTTCTTTAAAGTTTTAACCTGCTACAGAATAACTTCAAACCAAAAGAAAGAAAAAGCTTGAAAGAATTCGATGGCCTGACATGTCTTGTACCCACAGGATAGTTGAGATGAAATGTCCCCCGTCGGGACAAAGAAGGAAAAGGTAAGGGTATATAAGATTTCGTCAGGTTTAATTTTGGATTAATCATTTTGAGTAATTCTAATTTAAAAGGTTATTGAATTTGTCCGCCGGGTGCGGAGCATTACAAATGGTATCAAAGCTAATCTTGCGTGATCTCTGTGTTGGATAAATCTAGGATCAAGTGATGTTATGATTTTGACCACGCAAAGAAGTGTAAGAACTAAGTGTTGTACGGGACTAAATATCACATTCAATCATTGAAACTACCTCTAGAATCCACTAGAGACAGTGCCACGTTAAACGGGAAACATCTCTAGAACTCGCGTGAGTTACCTCTATAATTCATGCACGACTAAATAGACAGTTACAGTTAGAATTGTAAAGGACGCCACTTTTAGAATTTGTTTACGACTAAATGAACAGTTTGCATTATAACGGACTCTGCAAGAGCGCAAAGATCTAAAGAAAGAGAGTAAAATGTCTCACATCGAAACAAAAAAAGAAAAAAAAAGAAAAGGATATATAATATTTAATTTGACGGATTACTAATAATTTTGACTTTACTATTTTGACCCGTGGTTTTGATTTAAAGAATTATTAGGCCAACCCCTCGAGCGCCAGACGTTACATGGGATTGGTTATTTCACACTCAACCACCCCGTGTGGGCATCATCATTATCAGGTTTTCTGAATACCTGATGATGGACCTTTCTGTGGCCTCTATAGCTTCCCACATTCTTCATACTACAACTACAATACGTCACCCACTCCGTCAGAAAAAAAAAAAAACTACAATACGTCACTTAATATGTCGCGTTGAATTCAAAAAAGAAAAGTCCTGAATGCATGTAATTTCTTGGAGTAGTTTATTCAAGTCAAAGATTGGTTTTTTTTTTTTTTAACTTTTGCATTCTGTTGAATAATATAAAGTTGAGAAATGAACTACTGGGCGGAATTACTTGGACAAAAAGTATGCTTAAATCTAAAGATATGTTTAAGGAATTTTATACGTCCATGTGAAGAACATATACAAGTATGAGAAATAAAAATTATAAGAGAATTCGTACAATTTTTGTGTGTATAAATATGTTTAGAACTCGCATATATCACATTATAAAAAATAGTACACATTATTCTAAAAGTTTTTCTAAATAACATTCTATTCAAACACAGTTAAAAGTATATTTTTCCCATATCACATAGGTGAAATTTTGGGAGCAAAGCAGTATTTTGAGAAGAAGTTTGGATAAAAATAGTACAATTAAGTAAAGATCATAGCAAAATTTTCAATTTTAAAGAAATGAATTTTACGCATTAACATTTTTTCTTCCTTTTGCTTTTGAAATTTTTAAAACTAAAAATAAAACGTAGTATTTGAAATATTTTCAGTATTATTCAAAAAAAATTTCAAATAATCTTCTACTTAAATTCTCATAAATAAAATTCTTTATTTCTTCTTTTTCTTTTTGTTTCTTTATATCACTCGTATTATTAGCCGACTGTTTGACTTTTGGGCTGCCACAGTCTGCCGAAGTCAACACGTTCAATTTATTGAAGATATCTAACTGCCTGCGTTTCCATTTCCCTTGGGCCCTTTTTATATGGATTTGGGTATTAACCTTAACCTGAGATCAACGTGACATTTTCGATCTTACTATTGTTCATCTAATTAGAAAATTATAAGAATTCTGAACCCATCGCAAGATTCAAACCGCACCTTTTGGCTGCTTCTTGACTCTTCTATTCTTCATGGCAATGCAAAGCAGCCATGATTAAGTCAAAGGCCTTTCTCCAGGGCCTCATCAAAGCCTTTGTTCCAAAGAACAGTAGAGGTAACATTTTTGTTGGTTCACTTATCAGAATTTATTTTCTATTCAATTAAGGTTTATGGTTGCTCTGTCTCTTTACTCTGTTTTGTGGGATGTTTTCTTGAATTGCTTGAATTGAATTTTGATCAATCAAACAGGGCAAAAAGAAGAGGATTTGGAGAAGATTGCAGCACAAGAACAAAAGCAATTCCAGTTTCAAGTTCTTGTTGCTGCTACCAAGAATTTCCATCGTAGTAATAAGCTTGGTGAAGGTGGCTTTGGCCCTGTTTACAAGGTTGGTAATGATCAGCAAAATTTAATCTTTTTTTAGAATTTCAATCCAAATTTGTCTTTTGTGATTTGGGTTTTCATCAAAAGGGGAGAAATCAAGGAAAAGTGATGAAGTTTTGATTTTTTTTAATTCTTTTTTGGAAATTTCAAAAAAGAAATGAATTTGGTTGGAGGGTTATATCTTCCCACTTTTTTATTTTATTTGGTTGATGGATTTGCTTTTGGCTCTTTATTTAAATAGGGGAAATTGGATGATGGGAGGGAAATAGCTGTGAAGAAGCTGTCACAGAGTTCTAGGCAAGGGAAGAAAGAGTTCATGAATGAGGCCAAGTTGTTGGCTCGAGTCCAGCACAGAAATGTGGTGAATTTGTTAGGATATTGTGCTCATGGTCCTGAAAAGCTGCTTGTTTATGAGTTTGTAGTGAATGAAAGCCTTGACAAGCTTCTCTTTAGTAAGTTCTATTAGCCAGCCTCTCGAGTTTTGGTTGAATTTATGTGTTGATTACTCCATTAGTGAAATCAATCATTGGATTTTAGATGAAATGCATGCTGTAGTGATGAAAGACACGGTGGAATTCTTAGCCAGTATAGAACTATAAGAATAGGCGTCCACTTCTGCAATTACTGTGTTTCAAATTATTCATATCGAACTTGAAGGTTTAGTGATTTGAGTCTTTGAGTTTATTGCAGTTGTATATTGTTTGTGTGATTTTGTTCCACCGCATATGAGTGGAAATTTGTGGACTTGGTCGTGTTATAAAGCAATCGTTTAAGCATTAGTTTATGTCTGCTGGGAAGATTGTTCTATTTAATGGCCAAATGCTAACTTTGTCGTTGGTATGCTTGACCAATTTTTGGGCATATAGTCAGATTCATACGATTTGGCACACACTCAGTTGACTGGAGCTTGATATCCCTGACCATTTAAACTAAGAGATTCAATGCTCCAGCAAGCATTGGCTCAACATTTTAGCCATCTGTTAATCAAATTAGGATTGGCCAGGTATTAATAAGCTCTACTTGAGTTACTTGGCCTGCTAAATATTGCAAAATGACTGTTGTTTTCCATTTTTCAACTCCATAGTTGTATCTTTGTGTATTCAATAATGGACTACTTCTCACATTCTTTTTCGCCTCAAAAATTTGTTGGAACAAAAAACAGATTTTTTTTAGAAAAGAGAATTTTGTGCTAAGTGGAGTTCATTTAGTTGTCTTTGAGCTACTGATTGACGGCTTCCAGATTTACTGAAGGACAATTTAAGACAACCAGTTTTGGATAATAATACAAGTATAATGCTACGAAATTCAAGACATGAGTGGGAAGATTTTAGAATCAAAACAGTGAGGAACAAGGAACGTTGTAGGATAAGCTGACTGTTGCTTTAGGCAGAGTAATTTCAAAGCTATTGCATTTTGAATGTGTCTGAAGATTTAAGTTTTTTTTGATTGAACTGTTTCATTGATGATGCATTACCCTCCTTGGGTATAATTGAATCTGCAGGCTATCTGGCATAACTATTGATGTTCTTTGACGACATCAATAGTCCATTTCAAATTAACTGATAACTGCTGCAGTATTTTTCTCCACATTGCCTAGATTTTACTTGAAATCATGTATCAAGCCCCATTCTACAACAAGAAGTTATGTGCTTGCTTCCAAAGACCAGCAATATCTTCATAAGCTTGATGCCTAAACAATATTGACAATGACAAATTGTTGTGTTTTGCTGGTCCACATAGTAAAGATACTGATTTCATTCAGATGTTCCATTCTTATGATTTACATTTGGAAGCTTTAAATACTATTTAATATGTTATTGTTGGTTTATTGACATTGACCGTAATGCTTTTGAAGTAGAGTCTAGTGGACGAGATGCACTGGATTGGAACAGGAGGCATGACATCATACTGGGCGTGGCCAAGGGTCTTCTATACCTTCATGAAGATGCACATAGTTGCATCATCCATCGTGACATAAAAGCTAGCAATATCCTACTGGATGATAAATATTTGCCCAAAATTGCTGATTTTGGTTTGGCCCGTCTGTTCAACGAAGATGGCACGCATGTTAACACCCGTGCAGCTGGAACCAAGTATGTAATCACTCCATTCGGTATATTTTAATCTACTGTGAGTCGTAGTTCAGCCATTTGAATTGGAGATCAAATTCCCCTCACAGTCTCCTCTAGCTTGCTACTAGATTGCGAAGTTTATAACCTTCTTGTTCAACTTGGACACAGCGGTTACATGGCACCAGAGTATGTCATGCACGGAAATCTATCTATAAAGGCAGATGTATATAGTTTTGGGGTTGTAATTCTGGAGCTGATAAGTGGTCAGAAGAATTCTACCTTCAACAGAGATACCGAGTCCACGAGCCTTCTCGAATGGGTAAGAATTTTGCACCACCTATCCCAAGATTATATTAGGAAAGCAATTATTTTCTGTTATCTAGATTTTATAACTCTCTTCCCTTCTATTTAATATATATTACACATGACTCTCTAATTTTCGTGGCCAATGTCTACTTAAACTTTGCATGTGAGGTTCATTAAGCAGTTTACTAATATATATTCATATTTTGAGAGAGAGAGAGAGAACTGTAGCTTGAGAGAATGATTGATATTGTTATGTTTTTTGACATAGTGATTGCGCTGAGTCCTCAATCTACTATCCGGAGGAATTTGCAGATTTGGATCTGTTTCACATAGTAAAAGTGGAAAATGGTTGGTAAAAATAAGGGATCAATCGTGAACCTTTTTCATAGTCTTCACAAAGTTGAAACTGTTAATAAATGTAATTCTTGATCTTATTAATGAACTTTCATCTGCCGTACTTGAGCTTCTTTTAAAATTTTAAAGGTAAAAGTAGCAGATATCTAATACCAGACCAAGAACAAATAAATAAAGCTGCTCTTACCTTTATTGTTATGGCTTTTTTCACTTGTGCTTTTAAAATTGGATTATTCTAAAAGGGACATTTTTCTGAGGAAGGAGACAGATGAATCCAGTTAAGTCGGATAACTCTGGGAGATGTTTCAGCTATTCAAACTCATTCATCATCTATGCTATATGATCAGCTAAATTCAAAAAGCAACATTTCTGCTTGCAAGTTAAATGTTATTTGTTGATGGTTTACCACATGGTGCTTCTATAACGTAAAGAGACTCGCGATCACTTAGTTATCATTATTCCTTTATCGAGCAAAATAAGTTTGGGAAGATGACTGTTGAATAAACTTTTACTCTGGATAGGCCTACAAGCTTTACAAGAAAGGCAAGCACTTGGAAATTGTGGATCCATCATTGGTAACATCAGCGAATCCTGATCAGATATCAGTTTGCATACAGATTGGGTTGCTCTGCGTTCAATCTGATCCGCGTTTACGGCCAGACATGCGTCGTGTTGTGGTGATGCTGTCAAGAAAGCCAGGCACTCTGGAAGAGCCAACAAGACCTGGATACCCTGGTTCCAGATACAGGAAGTCTCACAAGCCTTTTGCCGTATCATCCGCTACAGGAACTTCTGGTGCCTCCAACTCTCATTCGTTTACCTCCACAACCAAAACAAACAGTGTAACTGCGACGACAACCACATCAGCATTAACGAATCCAAGATCAGATCGAAAAGGAAAACGTCCCATGCACTATTCCACTTGATTCAGAGAAGATTTTGCTAATTCTTTTGTGCATAATAGGTCTGTGTGATTATTTTTTCAATTCATTAGTCGATAGAAGCTCATGATTAGAGGGAAATAGAGTTGTGTAAGATAAATGATAATAGAACAGAGTCAAATCATATTGCTAGAGATATCGTCAAAAACTTGGCTGCATGCCAGTGTACTTAAGCTCGAGTTTTTTGCACATTGTGTTGTAGCAGGAAGATTAGAAAGATTTTGGGAGCTTTTATAACAAGCATGCCTTGGCCCTCTTCTTCAGCAGATTTTCCTTGGTTATTAAGTTGTTTTTTATGAACAGTACTTAACATCAATTTACTTTTTATTCTTTCCTCCTTGAACCTGGATCATTATTCCAGAAATTATTTGGCAAATCATTTATCCTTTTTTTTTTTTTTAATTTTGGCTTCAGAATATAGACATTCAACATGGTTCCTACTTTGGCTCTCTGCCTTGTGAAACTTCTGCGGTTCTCCAAAAGAGGCAACAAGGGATAGCTGTGTACAAACTTTTGTATACTGTTCAATGCTAAACATGTATGTATTCTCCTTAATCAATTTAAGTAACTTGATCATAAATTGATATCTCCTTAATCAATTTATTTGATATTTAGTTAAGTGGTGACCAAAATCATTACCACTATATATATACTATGTGGCAATCAAATCTCATATTAAGTTTTCAATGCATCAAGTATTCAAGATACGTCTCATAACATATACCAAGTAAATTGACATAATTCATTATAAACTAAAATGTTTTATAAATTGACATTGTTTGACAATGCTTAATTCTGTACTAGTAATATTTCGTGATTAATTATTTTTTCCACATTTTACCTATCACTACATTCTTTAATTTTATTAAAGGTTTTTTCCTATATAAGTAAACAAGAAAAGAGGGTGGAGTCCACTATCAAAGTTTGAGATTAATCTCACCCTTTGTTGTGCATACACTACTATTACGTAAAAACTTTAAACTTTTAAAGACAAAATACACCTTCGCCTTTAGAATTCAAAATAAAAGAATCCTCTATAAAATGTGTACCCTTTTTTTAAAATTTTTTTTTTTCTCTGGAGAGGAGTGAAACTTAAAAAATGGGAAGGCGGTAGACTCGGTACCGAAATTTGAACCAAAAACCCTCTAACACCTAGATCTATATACTTGAAAATTAAGAAAATTAGAGTCATAAATTCTCTACCCCTTGAAACGTACCAGTCTGCTAATATTCACTAACACCTAATGTATATAATTATGTAGGAATTCAAGCAAAAAATGCGACTGAAAATCACCGTATTTTTAAGTGATAGACGCAAAGGGAATTCCTTTAATTAAGAAGGTGAATCATCATCTAATTTGTGTCTGTCTTTTAAATCGAAATGTAGTTTAGCGTAGGATTTTTCCAACTTGTTAGTTGTCACAACCAATGCTCCATTAGCAGTTAAAGAGTTTTCTTGTAATCAGGATTAGAGTTACTCAAACATGCCCTCGTAGACTCTGAGAGCTACTAAAGAGAGTACATTATCAAGGGACCATCAATCTGCTAAATCCAAGGCATCTTCCTAGAAGTAAAGCACATGGTACGGTCCTTTGCATCTTGAATCTTTATCCCCACATCCACAGCTGTGATAATCATCACATCTCAATGCAAAATTCTCAAAAAGTCAAAACTCAGGTCAGCCAACCAATTGAAAATCTGGGCCCACCTAAATTACTCCTTACTATAGCGACGTGCTCCTCAAGTACACCATATCACAAACTCCCCCACCAAAATCCCAATCCAATTGACCCAAACCCGACCCCTTTTACGTGGGTCCCCTCTGCTTCCATCATTCGAATGCGGACCCCAGTTTCACGCACTCGCATGTTAGACCGAAGATCCCTTAGATAATAGTACTCCTCTGCACCCTTCTTCACCCTACTCCAAGGTTTCCTACTAGGCCATTGGATTATCTTCAATCTATCCAATAAAATTTCGACACGTGGCAACGTTGATCAATTTTTCGTGCACTTGATTTCATCGCAATATTTTAAAAACCTGACGTTGAATTCATTAAAATCGAGGAGCATTTTGGTAATTTCAACAGAATAAAAAAAAGATTTTGAAATAGATAAAGAAATGGACAGCCACGTCATCGATCCGGGTAAAGAAAATTGAAAGGAACGAAAACCGTTGGATTAAAACTGCGATAGCCAATCCCCAGCCGTTGGATCAGCTCAGAAAAACACTACTGAAAGTCTGAAGCCCCTTCTTTACTTTCTCCTCAACGATCCCATTTCCGATCTCTCCCTACATAACTCTTTCCTCTCTCTATCTCTCTCGTTTCACAGTTCCCTTTAAATAAATCTCATCCTTTCCTATTTCTTTCAACCAAATCCAATTTTCCTCTCCTCAGTCCTCCCTCCTAGAAGGAAAAAAAAATTTAATTTTGATTTTTTAAAAAAATTTTTGTGTGGCGTTTTTCTTTGAATTTTCTGGAATTTCTCCTGTAGCAGCATGGCTACTGAAGAGCCCAAAAGTAATAATGAAAATATTTGCTCAGCCCCAGTTCCTCCTCCTCCAGCTTCAGCCCCAGCCCCAGCTCCAGCTCTCCCTCCTTACCCTGAGGTGAATTTATCAAACCCTTTTTTTCTTTTTTTTTTCCCTAGAGAAATAACTTTATTTACTTTTTTTTTTCCTTTTTTTGGGGTTTTAAATGGGGTTTTTTTGTTTAAAAAAATTTATGTTAAGTTAAAAAAATTTGAAATTCAACTGGGATTTTTTCCCAAAAATTTTCAGTTTTTTCTTTTTTTTTGGTGGGAAGTAAAGGGAACCCATTTCAACATTTTCCCCCATTTTCCTTTTCTTTTTTGTTCTTTTTCCCCTCATTTTCTGCTAAGAAACCAGCATTTACTCCCGAGATTTACTGCATTTTCTTGTTCTTATCCATTTTTTGGGGGCCAAAATGACCTTTTTTCACCTAATTCTTAGCTTAAAAAACATACTTTTCTCAAAAGAATCTGACTGATAATTTCGTTAAATCTGGATTTTTCCTTTGGCAGATGATCTTATCAGCAATCGAAGCATTGAACGACAAGAACGGCTCCAACAAATCCACAATCTCAAAGCACATCGAATCCACCTATGGAAACCTCCCCCCTGCTCACTCCACGTTGCTGACCCACCATCTCAATAGAATGAAGGCCACCGGCCAGCTCGCCATGCTCAAAAACAACTACCTCAAGCCCGACCCGAATGCCCCTCCCCGCCGTGGCCGAGGCCGTCCACCCAAGCCCAAGCCAGCTCTCCCACCCGGCTACGTCCCACCTCCTCCCCGCCCCCGCGGCCGCCCGCCCAAGGTCACGGATCCCCTCGCACCTCCGGCTCCGCCGAAGAAGAAAACCGCTCCGAGCTCGACGGGGTCCGGGAGGAAGCGCGGACGGCCCCCCAAGGCGGCAAAGACTGGAGCTGGGCCTGTTTCGACGTCCACCGGAGCTCCGAGTGGGGCTCCCAGGGGTAGAGGAAGGCCGCCGAAAGTGAAACCTGCTGCGACCGCTACCGTAGGGGCTTGATTGAAAGGCGAAGTAGTTTTTAGGGGTCGTAGTGCTAATTGTCGGGTTAAATTTTAATTTTTTTTTGAGTTTTCCTTTTTTTAATTTTTTAGTCCTTGTAGTTTGGGTTAATTTAATTTAGGCCGTGTTTTCTGGTTGGATGGGGGCCGAGACAGGAGGGGTGCCCTTTAGGGGGTGTTGTTGTGACTTTGTGACGATGTAATTGGGCCGATGTATGTAAATTTAATTAATGGAGCGGCAGTTGAGGGAGGCTTCTTTAGCCTCTTTTATTTTAAATTAACTTTGTTTTTCCTACTTTTTCTTTTTCTTTTCTTTTGTGTTTTTCATTCTTTGTGAAAAAGTGACATTCTGGGATTTTTTTTTTTTTTACTTTTAACTTTTTGCTTTTTTTTTTTTTTTTAACTTCTGCATTGATTGATAATTGTACTAGTAGAAATTTAAGAGAGGAAGGTTTTGAGGACATGGGTGGACTTGGCTCTTTGTTTGTTTCTTTAATTGGATTTGTCATCATTACGTGAGTGGTTAGATCTGAAATGGGGTTGGTGCCTTGTGTTTATTCAAAAGGAGAAAAAAACACAGGCTGGAAAATGAAGGGGGGGGAGGGGATTTTGTTGGCGGTCTGAATTTTGGTTGAAGCGGGAGAGCAAAGCATTTGAATTTTGGTGAAATTGTTTGAATTTTATGGGACAAACAAGTCCTCTTTTTTTTTTTCTTTTTTTTTTTTTTTTTCAGTTGGGGGTGTCCGGGCCTACACCCGACTAGTCCCCCAACCCTCGAGGAGAGCGGGTCCCACCGATCCCCAGGAAGATACCCCGGTTTGAATTTTAGTACGCTGCTAGGAGTATTTCTTTTTCCTTTTGAGGATGGGAACCTAACCTGGGCGCTTTTTTAATTGGATGGGTACAAACACAAACAATAGAGGTGTTTAATTTTGGGCTGCTGTTATTTTATGATAGAATGTAGAGTATTTTCTTGGTTTATGTCTTCATCTCAGAAGGGTTGTCTGAAGTGATATCATATTTTCAATTGACAGCAATTGATTGGATGGATATTTAACAGTAAAGGCTTATTTTATTCCTTTTTTGACAATTATTCAAGTTGTTTGGATTGTTAGTTTTCGCCGAAAAATTGTTACGTTTGTTGTGAATATATTTCTCAATTAATACAAGTAGTTTGGATTGTTTAGTTTTCGCAGAAAAATTTTTACGTTTGTTGTAAATATATTTCTCAATTACTTTTTTTATCTCATGTACATCAAATCGTTATAGTATATTTTTTTATAAAAACTCTTTAAAATAACAATCTAAACGATCATGCCAAACTCATATAGTTGTATATTATTTTGCTTTTCTCTATAGAAACCCAACTTAGTATAGCCATACAAACAATTTAAAGCCTGCAAGTTTTTGGAGTTTTTAAAGAAAAATATACTGTAACTATATAATATATGTGAGACAAAAAAGTGATTGAAAAAAATATATCATAACTATGTGATGTATGGCAGTTTGAATTTTTTGTTTCCTTTCTGGTTTGGTTAAAGAATAATACATGCTTCAAAGTTCAACCAATCTAATATCATGAAAACTATAATTGCAAAAGTTACAATAATATAGGCCACAATTTATATTTTAGTCATGTCATTAGTTTCATTGGTGGTTTTGTTGATTATTATTATTTTCGTATAGAAACACTACTCATTGCTACAAGTAGGCTTGGGTTTGAGAAGCCATATGGATGCCAAACACGGGTTTTGCTGAAGCAAATTTGGGATTAATGGGGTTTATTTTTTGGCATAATTGAACACAATTAGTATAGTTTTTTTTTCCCTTTTTCAAGATTGAATGTACATTCACGTGCATAACATTGAATTAAGATACGCAAACACACATCAAATAAAACTACATTAGTAGACACTAAATCAAATAATAAAAACAACAAATGTACAACTGTAACAAAACTTCAATCCTAAGTATCGTGAATCCATGGGCAAACACGAATGGGAACTAAACCAAGGAGGCGAAAGTACATCGCTGTCACTTTCCTCATTTTTTGTTGGCTTCATGTCCTAATGGTTGTGGACAAATATTCAAAGTTGGATTGATGAATGACTCATCAGTTGCTAACTGGCTTTTTAGTACACTATTTTGTCAAAACAAGCCATACTGAGATGGATTTAGATCCAAAAACTTGTTTTTATCAGTTGTTACCCGTTTGGATTGTATTTTCCGTCATTTTCCATGGAAAAATTACTGTAGCGATTTGATGTATGTGAGGGAAAAAGATAATAGAGAAATGTGATCACGGAAAACGACGTAATTTTCTGGCAGAAAATGGCAATCAAAATAGTAAATGAATTACTTACAAATCCTACTCCAATCAGCTTTAATATTTACGGTGGAGATTAGATTTCAACGTCATTATGTTAATATGGTCAAATACTGTAGCACTTTTTTTTATGTAAATATCTGTAAAATAAAAAGGTAATTGAGAAATGTGTTAATGACGTAAACAAATAAGTTTTAGCAAATAATTCACTTTCCAGACAATAGAGTTTGGAAGCTTTTTTAATGTTCTAATTTACAAAGTTAAAAATCTTAAAATTCTGCATATATGTATATATATATATATATATCTATATGAGCAAATAATCTTGTATGTTGCATATTGTTTTGCTAACAAAATTCTCATAGCTGACTAATATTTTGTTGCTTTCGGTTTTGTTTCATTTCACATGAATGAAAGAGAACCTTAGTCCAATCAGAAACAACAGTCCCGAGTAGATTCAAATCATTGGTCTTTGAAAACGAGGCCTAGGATATGTTTATTACTGCTAAACTTTAAATGCGCTTAATTGTAGTAATCTGATTTAACCACTAACTCATTATTAAACATGGTCCATGAGTTCATTGTTTGTTTTCTTGCGGATTGAAGTTGTTTTCATAACATTTTGTTGGCTATGGTTGGTCAGGATTTTTTGGACTCGTTTGCTGGTTTCAAGTCATCAGTTTTATCAACAAAAGCGTTTTTATTCTACTACTACTATGAAGATATGTGGGGAAGGACTGTTTACAATAATAAATTCGGCAAGCTAATTATGTGTTTATTAGATGGAGCTAGATTAAACACATCATAATTTCATCAAAAAACGAAATCTGCACTAATAACAGGTCAAAAAAGGGAGCTAGATTGATTACACCATTTATCTAGTGAAGATTTTTTAAGAATGAGTATTTTTTCACTGATTGTAAGATCTTTTTTAACAAGGTCTGTCTAATGCGTGTATTCATGTAACAGGGTAAGCAAATAAATATTTTGAAAAAAAGAAAGTGAAATTGGATAAGTTGATTAATACAAAATGGGTAATAATTATTGAATGTTTCTAATGAATGCCTATTAGGTACATGTTAACACATCTAATATATTAGTAATAATTATTACCCTTCATTTCATTAAGATACTTTTCCTATTTAATATTATATACCTTCCCTTATATTTATTTATTTTCCTTTTATAAATGAGCACCCGTCAGACAAACCCACAATTATTAGTATGTATATTCATATAGTTGGATAAGTGTGATTTAGATAAATATTTTGGAAAAAAAGAATGCTAAATTGGAAAAGTTGATAAATATAAAGTATGATAATAATTATTAATATGTATATTCACGTAATAGATTAAATGTGATTTAAATGTGTTAACGAATACACGCCGACATCAGTTAAATAAACCCTTAAGAGTTAAATGCTTCCAAATAAGTTAACAAAATAAAAGGTAGCATTTTGCATTTGGACTCCAAATCGTTTTGCAGCCGTGACAAAGTGTTATTATTATTATTATTTTTTGCCCAATACGATAGATTTTAATCTACACCTACTCCTACTCTATATTAGACAGACCTTGTTATTGGATTGGTCTTTGAGTTCGCTCTAGTACGGGTTGGTATCTGATTGGGTACTTTAGGCTGTTTACGTTTTGGATCTTCTCGAATCTCGATGACATGTCCGTGTTCTATTGTCAATTTCTCGTAAACTGCCATGACGCAACGTTTGAAGCTTTAAACACTGCGTTTCATGTTTTGATTGGATAGCTCATAATTTGGGAAGAAATTTGTTTTAGTGCATTACAGGCATGTTTTTATGCAGTTCGTGGATCAAATTGGACAATCAATGCACGTAATTCAAGAACATGCTACGAGAACTTTTTAGTGTAAACCAGTTATATTTTCCTAGTCAGAACTTTTGTACCAACTATCTGGATGAGTAAATAAGTTATATTTTCATTTCAAAAATAAGGGATAATTTCAAAAACCTTACTTGAGATTTTTTAACAATTTTACTTAGTTCTCTTGAGGTTTGAAAAATTACATATACCTCTCCTAAATTTACTGTTTTCGTAACAAAAACTATTTAATGGTCAAATTTTTGAATGAATAACCCAAAATGCTCTCATAAAATTGTGAAGTTCATTTTACTTTCTTATAAAATTGTTTAAAAATTATGGAACATGCACAAAATCTCAAATTTATTTTCAATTCTCATATCTATTATTTTAAACCTTTCATATTACCTCATTTCAAATTAGTACCATTATCAACATGACCATTACTACCATCAATAACTAAATTCTAAAACCTCAGTCGAAATTAAAGAAAATTGTATTGTTGAACTCAAATAATTTCAATAACAACATCAATAAAACATCCTATCCCTCAAATATTGGATTACCAATACCAACCCAATCCTTTTTAAACCAAATTTACATCTTCTTCTATTCATCTCTAGATCCTTCAAGCAAACCTAAATTTAATTTTTAATATGTTAAAATTGTGTTTAGTACATAATTAGTTATTCTACAAGTGAATTGTATTTTGTTTCCATTAAATGTCTAATTATGTGATACATTCATATGAACGAGATTAAGAGTGGATTGTCTAATTACATGAAAAAATATTAATATGTTAGGGCTATTATGGTAATTTTGTAGGGCCAAGGGAGATAAGTGCATTATTGAAAAACACAAGGGTACTAGATGTAATTGTCAAAAATCTTGAGGGAGATTTTCAAAATTATCCCCAAAACAATTGACATTTATTATGATGGAATTAAGTTTTTTGTTTTGGTAAATAAAGATGCATTAAAATAAAGTCAAGTCAACAGAGTGCAAATTAAGGTACAGTCATCCGTGAGGTGGTAACTCCCTTTAAGTCATGCAAAAGTAAGGGAAGTACAAAATTAGGACATAATTTAAAAAAAGTGAAGTCTTGAGTGTTGCTTCTTCCCTAGTTGGCAAGGATGTCTGCACATTTGTTTGCTTCTCGATAATTATGGTGAAAACATACTTTCCGGAATATAGTCAACAGCTCCCTGCAATCAAGAATAATAGGCGAAAGTTCATGAGAAATAAGGTTATTTAACTTACACAAGGAGATGATAATGGAAGAGTCCATTTCCACTTCGAGAGAGTGGATGTTGAGGTTTTTTGCAAGTTGTAAGCCTTCTCTAAGAGCCCAGCATTCAGTAGAAGGAACTGAACAGAAGCCTAAATTTCTTGCAAAGCCTGCAATCCATAACCCATATGAGTCACGAATTATGCCGCCAGCTCCTGCCTAGTTTGTTGGTCCAGAGACTGAACCATCAGTGTTGAATTTGGCAAAATCTATAGCAGGGGGGATCCATCTGATGAATTTTTCTTGTCTAGGGGATCTGGAGATGTGAGAACCAGGCCTTAGTAGGTAAAATTCATGAGCATGGTGGAGGCAAAACTTGATAGGATCATCAAATTTTTTTTGAAAGATTTTGGCATTGCGAGCTTGCCAGAGGCCCCCTAGGTGCTTGTCTCTGGTGATATTATCCCAACTGACCAAATGAATTTTTTGCTTATCATCTGTGGAGCCCCAAAGGAATCTTCTTTGCTCTTTATCAATCTCATGACAAATTTTTTGTGGTAGTGGCAGACATTGAGTGTAATAGGTTGAGATTGCGGAGATGGATTGCTAAGCAATTGTTTTTCTGCCTGCTAGGCACAAAAGTTTGGATTTCCAACCTTGAAGTTTATTTTTAACTTTGTCAAGAATAAAGGAGAAGTTGCTCACAGAGGACCTGAAGATGGTGAGGGGGATACCCAAATAGGTACCAAGGTCTTCAGTGGTGTTGATTTTGAGCATGTAAGAAAGAAGAGTTTTCTGGGCAGAAGGGGTATTGGGGGAGAAAAGGACTTTTGACTTCTCATAGTTAATGGTAAGTCCAGATTTGAGGCAAAAATCATTTAAGGCTGCTGTGACTGCCTGAATGGAGGAAGATTCAACAGTGCTGAAGAGAATTACATCATCTGCATAAAAACAGTGGGAGAGGGTGGGGCCCTGTCTACCAAATTTAATTGGTTTCCACAGCTTTTCTGAGCATAGGAGTTCTATTTTTTGAGATAGATACTCCATGCAGATAATGAAAAGGTATAGGGAGATAGGGTCTCCCTGTCTAATACCTCTAGAAGGGGTAAAAAATTCTGTGGTTTGGTCATTTATGATTAAGGCCAGCCTAGAAGAAGAGATGCAATTCAGGATTAGATTGATGAAAGAAGGAGGGAGTTGGAAATGGTAAAGGGCTTCTCTAATAAATCCCCATTCTAGTTTATCAAAGGCCTTTTCAAGGTCAAGCTTGATTGCACATAGGCCAGTTTTCCCACCTTTTTTTTTTCATCCTAAAGAGAGTTTTTTGCACAAGCAGAATATTGTCCGAACAGCTTCTGTTAGGAAGGAAACTTGCTTGAAGCGGGGAAATGATATCAGAGAGGATAGGTCTTAGACGGTTGATAATGATTTTAGCTAGGACCTTGTAGGCAGAGTTATTTAAGCCTATAGGTCTGAACTGTTTCAGGGTTTTAGGGTGTTCCACCTTCGGAATAAGGCAGAGTAGTGTATCATTGATACCAAGAGGGAAAGGTTTGAGCTCAAAGCAATCAGAGATCATTTTGATAAGGGATGGTGAGGTTTTATCCCAAAATTTTTGAAAGAAATAGGAGTGTAGCCCATCAGGTCCTGGGGATTTGAAAGGTTTGAGTTCAAAGAGGGCTTTTTTTATTTCTTGAGGAGTAGGTTTAAGTGCAAGAGTCCTAAAAAGTTCAAGATTTTGGTTTGCAAAGAGGATGGGAAAAGACTCAGGTTCTAAGAAGTTTAAGGTGAAGTCTGTGGTGAAAAGATTGGCAAAGTAGTTTTTGCAGATGTTTTTGATAAGAGAAGGATCAATGACCCAGTTACCTAGTTCATTTTTAAGACAAGAGATTTTGTTCTTGTTTCTCCTACACACTGCAATGGTTTGGAGAAATTTAGAACTGAGGTTGTCCCAACAGAGATAATTCATTCTAGATTTCATTGCCTAAAGATCTTTTTCTTGATTAAGGACATGATTATAATCACCTTGAAGAGAAATTTCCAGTTGGGCGAGAAAGTTTGAGTGATGGTTTTGAAGCGATGATTGAATTCTCTTCAATCTATTGAGAAGCTTCCCTTTTTTTTTGAAAAGATTCTCGAAGGTCATAGAACTCCAAGAAGACACCAAATCAGTAAACCGTTTAGTGGTATCAGGAAAGGGTTTGTTTGGGTTATTCCAAACTTGATCAACCAGGGAGGCAAAAGAAGGGTGTCTAAGCCAAAATCTTTCAAGCCAAAAAATTTTTAGAGCAGGACAAGAGAGATGGGGTTTGAGATTAATCAAGATGGGACAGTGATCAGATCTAGTGCGAAGGAGGTGCAACACATTGGCGGTATAAAAAAGGGTGCGCCACAAGTGATTGCAAAAAGCTCTATCAAGTCTTTCATGGACAAATTTTCTATTGAATCTTTTCCCAGTCCATGTGAACTTTGGACCGGAGAAGCCCATGTCCATGAGTCCACAATAGTCTAAACAACATTTAAACAAGGCAACTCTACTATTAATTAAAAGTTTCCCACCAAATTTGTCAGAGGGATTAAGCAATTCATTGAAATCACCAATGCAATCCAGGGGAGATTAACAGTATCAGAGGTGATTTTAAGATTTTTTCAGAGAATTTTTCTATTATTCAGAGAAGGGCTAGCATAAATAGCACTAATAAACCAAGGGGTATCATAAGGGTGTACCTTTGCCATAGCACGAATAACCTGGAGGTCATTTGATATGCTTTCAAGCTTCACTTGAGCATCATTCCAAAGTAGCTATATTCCTCCTTTGAAATCTTGTGCATCTACAATTTTGTAGTTGTTGAAGGGCAGGCTGTTACACATGGCAATTGCTCTGTCTCCACTCAATTTGGTTTCAACCAAAATGACAATACCCGGCTGATGAGTGTGAATGTGTTGAAAAAGGTGATTTCTAAATGCGGTACTACCCGCACCACGTACATTCCACATTAGTATCTTCATTAATGAAGAGTCATGTAGTTGAGTTGGAGAGAACAAAGATTTGTTCTTTCAAGATGGTCCTTGACTGGGTCCTACCAAAGCAGGAGTCCAAGTGTGCAGGCGAGATGCCCTTGGTTGAACCTCCATTTTGTAATGAAAGTGTTCTGGCAGAGGAAAGTCTAGGGGTGTGGGGCATGCAACAAATATCCTTGCCCCTTCGACCTCTCTTATAAGAGTAAGAGCCACCACCTTTTCTTCTAAAGAAAGGAAGTTTAAGATTAAGTGGGAGATAGAGAGGGTGTAATTTTCTGCCGGCGCTAATATGAGGACATGGTCTTCTACATGCGATTACGTTAGAAGTCTGCGATTCTTTTCTGGCATTTCTCTTATCCTAAGAGAGTGGTAAATTGGCAAATCATCTGTGGGATTTGGTCCTGAGAGGTTTGTGCTGGTCAGGTCGAAGTTGATGATGATTCTTGCACTTGTATCGTTGCTCCACATCTGGAGGTGACCCACGGGTGAACCCAGATCCATGGTTTCCTGGAATTTTTCTGGTCTTTGGTTTGAGACTGCCATTCTTTGGATAGGTTGAGGGGTGGGAGCAGTCCCCAGCAGGTGATTTCTTGGGCACCAAACTTGACGCATGAGAGGTTGATGTTGAGGGCGAGAGAACCAGTGTCTCCCTGGGAGGTAGGATGTCCCGTTTGGGAGTCTTTCCCCTCTTCTGGCTTCGTGACTGGAGGGGAGAGTGGTAGAGAGACGATCCATTGGATCTCTTCGGTGAAGTGGATTGAAACTGTTTCTTTGTTGGTGACGGCGATGAGAAAATGGAAAGGTCATGGTTGGCTTGAGTGCTAGGCGTATTTGTTGCGAGAAGATGAAGGTTGTGTGAAGGTGAAAGCTTTTGGAGTGTGTTTTGGTTTTGTTTTGAGGGGGGTGAACGAGGAGCCGAGAAGGATTTTTGAGGTAGCATATTGTATATTTTGCAGGTGGTACAGAGGGTGGAGAGAGAGTTTCTGCTTCCTATCTCAGGCAAAGGTTGTCTATTTTGGTGTAAAGTGCTAGCTGGAGAGGATGGTTTAGGTGTAAGGGAAACTTGGGGTTGAGAGTTTGACTTAGAAATGGGCGGAGTATTGGTATGCGTAACAGCAGAGTCAGAGATTGTTGTAGTCGAGGAAAGTTAATTTTGTGTAAAGGTTGGGATAGCATGTAGGTAGGAGTGAGTTGGTCAAAGAACGGATTGATTTTGAACCGTTTGAACTGGCTCGTGAAGGTTTTCGGCCCAAGATCGGAAAAATTTTTGGTTTCGGTGGGAGATAGTGGTGTTGTGAAGGAGAAATGACAACTGAACGGGAAAGCTCTGCTGCCTTTGTTGAGAAACTAATGCATTTGCCTTCATCATGTCCCAATAACCCGCAAACAGAGCAGAAATTTAGGCCTTCATAGAGAAGAGGCTGAAGGAGTTGATCAATTTTTATGGAAATTTTCAGGGGTCTGTCAAGGTCAATTTGGATACAAATTCTCGTATATCTGCGCCAATTCTTCGCGCCCAAACTTCTTAACTTATTTTTCACGAGTTGCTAATTTGGACAGCCAGCCAAAATGATCTATGTGTCAGCCCAACAGTATCCAAAAAGACGGATTTAGGGTTAACAATTTGTGTTTCATACAATTTTGCACAAATTGACCTCTGATGTAAATCAATAGAATTTTTATGTAAATCAGGTACAATTTAGTATAAAGTAGGTGTAGTTCGACGTATGTTGATTTGGTATCATTTGTTGTAAGTCAAATACAGTTTAATATAAGTTGATTACTACTAATTTAGTGTAAGTTAAGTGCAATTTGGTGCAAGTTGAGAGCAAATTATTAATTTACACCTAATTTGTGTGAAATGGAACTTGTGAAACCCATTTCCCAAAATGGCCATCTTTTGCCATTCATAATCAAAAGAATTCAAGAACATGTAGTGAACATTTCTATTAAAAACTATCTATCATTCACTCGAAAAAAAAATCCATTATGAATAATACATAACAGCTCCACCCCTTTTGACAAGGATTCACAAATTGTTTGCAGTAATTCAAATTTTACATGAAAAAATTAAGGTTCTCTTTGGATTGTGAGTTTTCTATAAAAAATTTTAAAATACTTCCTCAACATATTTTACAATTATCTTTTCACCTCACGTATATCGCAGCATTATTACAATATATTTTTCGCACAAAAAGTTACAATCCAAAAGCTTTGTCAATTGTTCAAGCGCAAATTCATTAGTGTCTAAATCCACAAGCGATTGATAACTTGACATTGTGGGCAGCCAGACAAAAACCATCTACATGTGAGCCTAACGTGGTCTAAAAATACTGCAAAAGAAATTGGGATCTATTCTAATACAAACTGAAGAAGAGGATTAAATTGTGGAATATAGCAAGGCCATAGAATCGCACGCAGAATAATCCGAGTCACTTCCCTAGTTTTCTTCCCCATCCTCTTAGCTGCACCTCATTCCGTTCCTTTTTCTTTGCGTACATATTACTGCTCTCCCTCCTTTTCCTTTTCCCTCTGGATTCTCTCTCACACCCGTCACTCCCTCATCTCTTCTAGCTCAGGTGCCACGTGCTTTCTCTCTCTCACACACTCACTTCAACGGAATCCTTATATATACTCTCATGCGTATAAATCAGTAGGGATATGCTGATTGGAAACCTCTGATTCATTTTGCAGTTTTGAACCTAATTCAACAACAACAAACAAACCAGGACGACAACAATGGTGGTTTTCCAGGTAGCTCGCGTTGAAACTACGCCGCTCGACGGCCAGAAGCCTGGCACCTCCGGCCTCCGCAAGAAGGTTTGCTTAATAATTTTCTTTTCTTCCTTCTTTCTTCGCCCAAAGAAATGGAAACGAATCCAATCATTAACCGTAATAGTTTAATTCTTATGAAATTTATTGAAAAATGTATCATTTTTATCGATGATGATGATCTTAGCGTCTTAGTAGTATCGATATTTCTTTTAATTTGATCATGTTTTGTTCATATTTGAACTTCTATTTTTTCTCTTTTTGGATCCGTGAATCATATGCATTTGTGTTGATTATGATCTGTTACTGCATCGCATTTGCATTGCATCGATTTGAAATTTGGAAGATTACCTGAGTTTCTGTCTTTTTCTTTTGCTTTTCGGCTTCTAAGTGGTCGGTTTGGTTGATTCGTGAGTTTTATTAATCAATGGATGAATTGCAGAATATGCTATAGAGAAAGTTGATTTTCTTAGTTGAGTGGTGTAATATGTTATGTAATGCAGATCTCACGGACTGCAGTAGCCTGGATTTGTTTTGGATATGAACAAATAAAGCCTTTCACAATGTCTTTTATTCCGTTTGGCTTGTTCTGATGTAACGTGATCATGATTGGATTGTTGCAGGTGAAGGTTTTTACTCAGCCTCATTACTTGCACAACTTTGTGCAGTCAACATTCTATGCCCTTGGAGCTGATAAAGTCAGAGGTGATTTGGGTTTTTACTTTTAGTTTGTTCAATTGGTACCTGTTGTAGATTGCTGGGTTTATGTTCAAAGTTTAAATGTCAAAGGCTATATGTCAAAGGCTCCAAGGTTAACTTTTTGTGAATTTGATTGCAAGGAAGAAACTTTTTATGATTTCTGCATTTATTGTGTCTTGTCTTTGTTGAGTGAAGGCAAAATGAGATGCTTCTGTGCATGTCACCACCAAATTCAATAGAATCTTGTTCACGCACGAGGCTGAAATGTAGCAGCAATAGGTACACACTTAAGGAACGCAGATTTTTGATAGTTTTCTGGTGGGAATGGTGATTTAGAGATCCAGTGGCAATCCAACCTTACTGTGGTATAATCTAGATAAAGCATTCCTCAATATTAGTATCAAATCAGTGCTTACTTCAGAACAGTGTTCAGATAAACCATCTGTTAAAGCATTCATGATACAAGTATCCGTATCATCTCAGAGCAGGTGAAACATGATTTTGGTCTGTTTTTGCTTAGCGATTGCACATTTTAGGGATACAAGAGGTGCTTGTGTTGAATGTTTGAAAGCTTCAGGAGATTGATATTGCTGGAAGCAAGTATTATGTTCTTCCTTTTGTCCAACAATGCATGCCACCTGAAGTTTCTGAGGTGTAATAATAATTGCAGCAGAAAGTTAGCTTGACTAACTCCAAAACAAGATTGTATGCTTTGCTCTTAATTGGTGTTAAAAGGAACTGTATCTAATTTGTATTGTTTCAACTGTAACTGAAGTTGAAGGAGACTGTAAACTTTCTTAATGAAGTACATCTGTGTCTCTGATATTTGTTTTTGATTTATCATCTTCTTCCTGCATCTCTCCATGTTCCAGGTGCTACACTGGTTGTTTCTGGTGATGGTCGATACTATTCAAAGGATGCAATCCAGGTAAAGTTCTTGAAAAGTGTGCAGCTTTATGCATGTTAAAGTGCTTTATTTTAGGATGATACTCTTTCGATTCATGAATTAATTAGCACTGGCTAGTGTTGCGGTTACAAATTTTAAGTTTTCAATTATCCAGCCACTGAATTCACGAATGGTACTCACTCAGAGCCCTGCTCTTTTCTATTTTAGTTTGAATGGTCTATGTAGTACGTTACATGGGACCTGCCACACCATGAACTATTCAATAGAAGACGATTTTAACATCTCAGACTCTGATGTTACTTCTTGATGTTAAACATGTCTTGTTTCCTTTGCTGTGACTTTATTATCATGAGGAGATGAGTCTTGTTTTGAAGGTGTATTTTAATTGATTCTCTGAAAGGACTTAAAAAGTCAGTGTTGCAAAATATAACTAGGCTTATGAGTTTCATGCTGCAACAACTAATAATGTATGATTTTAGATGCAGAATATAACTTGCATTTACATGTAAGTTCAAACATTTTGCTCCTCAGTGTGGGCTTTTTTTCTTTTGCTGGGCTAGAAAGTGCAGAACTGCGGACCATGCATGGCTTGCTTTTGGAAATGACTCTGTTGTATATGTGTCAGATCATTATTAAAATGGCAGCTGCAAATGGAGTAAGACGAATTTGGGTTGGTCAGAATGGATTGTTGTCTACTCCTGCTGTATCGGCTGTTATACGTGACAGAGTTGGCCATGATGTGAGTATCTCCTTTGCATTTCTCCTATGACTTTTTCCCCCAATGTTCCAGAAATGTATAAGTTATTTCAATGTTGACACTGATACTCTTCTCTCTCTCTCAACTGAATATAGGGATCTAAGGCAAACGGAGGATTTATTTTGACTGCAAGTCACAACCCTGGTGGACCCCATGAGGTTAGTTTGTGCTGTATTTTCTTAATGTACTGATGTTGTACATGCCTTGCTGAAAAGAGCATTTCATTCATAAGGAGTCTATTTATGCATTCATTCTTTTTTGCTTTAGGGTTTTCTTTAATGGTTTTGGTGATGTGCGTGAGAGAAAATTTTTTTAGCTTTCGTCATCTTAGGTGTTAAACTTTCTGTTCATGTTGATAAGAAATTCTTTCAAGAGCCTCATTTCCATATTTAATAATCTTTTAGTCATTGTTGAGCAAGGCTTTTCTGTATAGGCAAATTTACTAGGATAGAATCCACCCACTTAAAAAAAACCTTAGGGATGTAGAAAACTTGAAAACTTAATTTAGGCCAACGTTTATAAATCTCACTGTACAGTTATACAAGTCAAAAATGCTGGAGAGATGAAGAGGTGCAGAGTTTGTCAATTGACACTTGCGAAGAGTTGGAGACAGAAATTTAATTTTTGGAGAAAGGGAAATAACTTGTTTAGAAAATTCTTTTGGAACTAATGACTACAGATTTTTGATTAATTTGAGGGAGGAAAAAAAGTGTTAAAAGCAAGGTAGAATTGTGAATGTTGTCTATGGCATGTTCTTGTCCATGTCAAGAAATAATAGAATTTGGCTCTTGTTTTCTTAGTGTCTCTTTATCTAGTTGATGAGAATTGGATGGGAACACAAAAGATGTCAGGATTAGACTTAATACTTACAAGTATATTAGTTACTTGGATGAGAATTGTAGATACCTGATAACACGTTGCAAGGGAAAAGAAGGCATATGACCTAGGAATGAAGACCTTACTTCTGTATTTTGCAGTGAAGTTCTTTGATTTTTGCAAATACCTAATTTTCTTGATGGTTCTGTTTTAGCCAGTAATAGTTGAATTGTAATTTGAATACTAGTGAAGGCATGTCATTATGGTTGCCTAGTTGGAGAATGATTTTTGTAGAACTCATATAACATATATCCTGGAATAAGGAATTTCAGAAACAAATTGAATGATGATTAAGTCATCTCTTGTTGTGTGGACTATTTTGACTGCAGGATTTTGGAATTAAATACAACATGGAAAATGGTGGACCTGCTCCAGAGTCAGTTACTGATAAGATCTATGAGAATACAAAAACAATAAAGGAGTATTTGATTGCAGAAGGATTGCCAGATGTATGAAGTGCTTTTAAATCTTGTCTGTTTTCCTTGGACTCAATTTACTTTTTCATTGATCTGATATTCCAACATGATTTGAAATTCTGTCAGGTGGACATCAGTACAGTAGGTGTTTCAAGCTTTACTGGTCCAGAGGGGCAATTTGACGTTGATGTTTTTGATTCAACCACTGATTATGTGAAACTGATGAAGTATGTTATCTTCTTAGAGTAGTAGAAGCTTATGACTATTTTTTTTCTTTTTTTAAAAATTTCAAAGACATTTGTGTAGTGCATTCCCATCCTTTATGTCCTGAAGATGAGTGGTATTTCTGCAGCTTGCATATGAGATTTCATTGAATTCTATATTAGCATATCATGCATGCCATATTATTTTTAGATCTTTGATGATCTTATATACAAGTTAAATGTTAATTCTTGTTTAAGTTTGGGGTTGTACTTGAGTCAATAATACCTGTAAGCAGTTAAACACACACCACTTTTGTGGGATGTTTTTGAAGCATTTCGAATTGTTTTAGTTGTACGAAGAGTGAATGGTTTGCTTGTATGCTGCAAACATCTCTCTTTACTCTGAATCTAGATCTGTAGTAGATAGGAGATTTACCTTATGTATTACTGCTTTACCAGAGATCTTATATAAATAATTTATGCTGCCATCCTTGCTGCTTCTGTGAGAATATTCAAAGCAGCTTTGTTATGCTTGGGATTCTTCCAGTTTAGCTTTATTTTTCACTCCTTTTTTAAGTTGTCTATAACTTGTTTTAATCTGATAACAGGTCCATATTTGATTTTGAGTCTATTCGGAAGCTGCTATCATCTCCAAACTTTACTTTCTGGTATGCTTGTCATACCCTTCTTTCATATGTAAAATTCTGAATGCTCTGTTTCCCTATTCTACGCAATTGTTTGGATGCTTAACGGCTGGTCATGTTCTGCAGTTATGATGCACTTCATGGGGTTGCTGGAGTTTATGCAAAGCGTATATTTGTTGAAGAGCTTGGTGCAGAAGAAAGCTCTCTTTTGAATTGCGTACCAAAGGTCTTGAGTTTATTTTCCTGCTACTGTTGCATTAAATGAAAATGTTAAACCGTTGTATATTTCCCGCTTCTTTTAACAGAATTACATTCTTCGACTGACTTGTTCATAACTTCTGCCCGAGCAGGAGGACTTTGGCGGAGGGCACCCAGATCCTAATCTTACCTATGCAAAAGAGTTAGTTGCTCGCATGGGATTGGGTAAGACTAACAATGAAAGTGAGCCACCAGAATTTGGTGCTGCTGCTGATGGGGATGCTGACCGTAACATGATCCTTGGGAAAAGGTAGCTTCGTACTCATTTTTGGTGACAACTGTCATGTTGCTCAAAATTACATTAAACTGTATTCATTTGGTGTCAGGTTTTTTGTCACTCCATCTGATTCGGTTGCTATTATTGCTGCAAATGCTGTTGAAGCCATCCCTTACTTTTCCAGTGGTCTAAAAGGAGTTGCCAGGTTTTGCTCAGACTTGCTATTGTCTGATCTTCATGTACATTGAATGTGTCCCAATCCTGCTTTTTCATGATTAAAATTTTCTCCTGGTACATGTATGTCCTTTTGGTATCGCTGGATGTATATCCACACGCATACATGCTCTCACTTCACACACTATGTATGTATACAGACATGCGTGACCTTTCGGTAAATTTATCAAAAAAGGTTTTAATTGTGTTTAACTTTTCTTTTGCAGGAGTATGCCAACATCTGCTGCTCTTGATGTTGTGGCTAAACATCTCAACCTGAAATTCTTTGAGGTGCTTTAATACATTCCCTTCTTTTAAGTTTTCCATTTTTTGAGTTGGATTGGGGTGGGAGGTTGGTAATTGAGTGAGGTTCCTTGCCTATGCAGTGAATCTTTGTGAATTGAGTGTAGTTCCTTGTCCATGCAATGAGTCTTCTGACTATTATTTTTATATAGGTGCCTACTGGCTGGAAATTCTTTGGTAACTTAATGGATGCTGGAATGTGTTCAGTTTGTGGTGAAGAAAGTTTTGGAACTGGTAAGCTCTTTTTCATATCCTTTAAGATTTAACTGTTCAAAAAGAGCTATATCTGTTGTAAAACAACTAAAGAGCTGAATAACAATAAGCTACTTAATTGGTTCGCTGGTAGGCTCGGATCATATACGCGAGAAAGATGGAATCTGGGCTGTTTTGGCTTGGCTATCCATACTGGCCTACAAAAACAAAGATAACTTAGGTGGAGGGAAGCTTGTGACTGTTGAAGACATTGTTCGTCAGCATTGGTCTGTCTATGGACGCCACTATTACACTCGATATGATTACGAGGTACATGCAGTATGTAGAAATGCTTATTCATTTCTTGCAACCTGCATATATGGTATTTTTTGATTCGGACTAAGTAAGTTGAACGATATAATGGTAATATATTGTGTCTAAAACAATGTGGCTTTTTTTCTACAAGAATGTTGATGCAGGTGGTGCAAAGGACTTGATGGCACATTTGGTCAAGCTGCAATCATCCCTCGGTGAAGTGAATGAGTATGCTTCTTTCTTTTACTCTGTCTAAATAGGATTTGTTCTGCTTCTTTTTGAAACACTAAAATGAATATGACAAGTTTCTTAGACTTAATGTAAATGGGTTGAGAGTCTTGTGTAACAACTTTCTGACATTAGATATCTTCTACTGTCATGGTTGATAACCTCTGAATTTGAACACGTTTAATCTAAGTAACCAATCGCTTTGTTTTCTCCACTTCTTCTCAGCATTGAAGGGCATCAAATACTTGTTTGCGTGAGTCAATAGTATCAATAAAGTGAACAAACTACATTTCTCTTAACTCTGCCTTCTGAATCAAGTAAAAGAGTCTGTTGATGGGCAGATGTTCTCCAGTTGAGAAAATGTGTCATCATTCTATATCAACTGTTTTTCAGAGTTTAGCTAGGGCTATCTGTGATTGGAATCAAAAGATGGCTCTGTAATGTTGTCAGAAGATAATGCTCTTAGTATCTTCTGCTTGCCTTGCTCGTGTCGAAAAGTTTGTTTGTATGCTTATATTCTGCAGTTAAGTTAAAAGAGAAAGGTAAGTCCTCTCTGGCGTTTCATGTGAAGATTCTGTAGCTTTCACTGAATATGTTCTCATTTTAAGGAAACTCTTGCCTATCTTTGAGGAAGGCAAATGTGACTCTAGTTATTGTTGGACAAAGTTGTCTTCATCTCTACTGCTGCATCACCCGGCAGGAATTTCTCATCAAAGGAACACTGTCAAAACTCGATATGAGCATTGGATGCTAATTTTAACGACTTGAATAAAGTTCATGAATCAGAGATTATCACCAATTAGCCTGACCCTTTTACAGGCGTGAAATACATATATAATGTTTGACAAAAAAGAGAAAAGATGTGGGAATTGTCAGTTGATGGTTTCCAATATAATTAGCTCATCACTTGGGAGACATGCCAAAATGATTTGTGTGGCACAAGTGTTTTAGCATCACTTTTGTTTGATACCTTGCGTTCCGATGATTTGGATGAATGCTTGAAACTTGAATGTCAGTGTTGAGGGAACTTCTACCAGATGATATTCAATTGCTAGTGTTGGTTTGAGGTAGCGTTTTTTTTTCTGAAAACCTTGCCTGTTCATGTAATGCAGAATAATAAAAGGGTTACGTTCAGACGTTTCAAATGTTGCTTGTGCTGATGAGTTTGAGTATAAAGATCCAGTGGATGGTTCCATCTCTAAGCATCAGGGTATCCGATATCTGTTTGAAGATGGTTCGCGATTGGTAAAGTCCTAGCCCTTGAAGCTTAAAAAATGTCTAAATTTGTTTCTAATAATTAAATGCATTACTGCAACGAGGTAGTATTTCTTATTATGTTTCAAGTAGAGTACA
Organism: Coffea arabica; assembly: GCF_036785885.1. NCBI lineage: Eukaryota > Viridiplantae > Streptophyta > Magnoliopsida > Gentianales > Rubiaceae > Coffea > Coffea arabica. Next base: position 54,589,040 of record NC_092331.1, on the reverse strand, counting down.
ATGAACACAGAAGGAACGATTAATCAGGATATGAGCCTTGTTGACTATTTCATATCGTAGATGTATCTTTCTCTCTCTTCACCACACCTTCCTCTTGCATCAGGTTTTCCGTCTTTCTGGAACTGGATCAGAGGGTGCTACTATTCGTGTTTATATCGAGCAATATGAGAAGGATTCTTCAAAAACTGGGAGAGATTCTCAAGAAGCACTTGCTCCTTTGGTGAGATATTGCAGCGCATGTTTTCATACCTATCTAACATGAATCTATTTCAGCCTCCTCGTCTCTAAAACTGGTTTTTTATCGCCTCAGGTGGAAGTTGCTATTAAGCTCTCTAAGATGGAAGCATTCACCGGCAGATCTGCCCCCACAGTCATCACATAAGATCATACTGTTACGCAGTTTAACAAATTGTACGTCTTACAGCACAAATAAATGGTATAACTGCTGTTATGAGCCAGTACTGCTCCAGTCTATGGATACTCCCATGTATCGACTTGTGTAATTTTTGTATTTTTGCGGCCTTAATATGGTGGGCATATTTTTGATGAGAATATCTGTGGACTTGGGTTTCCAGTTTTGCACGTAAAACTTTGGATGGTCGGGTAACTTTCGGCACCTCATTGTCTTTAATATAGCGTCTCTTTTACTGTAGTTTATAATTTGTTCTTTTACCCTATCTTCCGCATTGATTTTACTTTAAAAATTGTATATACAGTCGAGCAAATCTACTTGAATTCTTTCTGCTATCTTTTTTTTAAGGTGTATTACTCATTTGAAAAATTAATGTCGGTCGTCAAATTCCTTCAGATTTAAAAGTAACTCAGGCAGGGTATCGGTATGCATAATGAATTATTGCATAACGTCTGTTTGGTACAAGCCAAAGTTTTCAACTTTGCGACCATATTGATGATGACAATGATGTCCTTGAATTCTTCTCCATTGGAATTAGAATCCTTCTGGAGACCATGGCATTTGTCATCAAGTTCGGAAAGTACAAGCGCCTGCACTTTTTGCTCCTCCACCAAACGCTATGAATAAGGAAGGTGTTGGAGGAATGTAAACCCAACTTTAGTCATGCCTAGCCTGGAGATGGTTTCAGAAAATACTGGTATGGTAATGGAAAAGGAACAAAAGTTAAACTCTTTTAATCATCCAAAACGGTAGGGGAAGAAAGAACTGTTTTTCTATCATAAAATCCGAAGATTTGAAGAAAATAAAAAAAAAAATAAAGAGTTTTCTTTTAAGAAAATAGTTCGGAAGACAAATGAGCTGGGGCCAAAAAAATCAAGATTTCAGGAAAAATATAAAACACTCATCCATGATCACACAGAATCAAAGAACAGATACTTGGGACCCTCGAAAGTTTTAGTTACCCATATTTTGAAATGCATCAAAAAATTCCAATCTTTATTCTTTTTTTCATAATTAAGTATGACATTATCTCCATACAATAATGCAATGCAAAGGGTATCTGAATAATCAAGTCTTATCCCAAACTTATTTTACAGGAAACCAAAGGCAACATGATTAACATTCCCAGGTAACTCACTATTGAGATAGTAAGTGTATTATGACATGAATCAGTATGGTTCTTTTGGCTCTGGTTTCGGATCAGTATGGTATTGGCTCTGAATCAAATATTAGTCCAAGTAACTATTGCGATAGTATCATGACATCAATCTTGAGTTAGCCAGATTGAAGGGGTCCATTGTCTTGGGTGGAGTGAAAGCTCTGCTTCACTTGTTGCAGCATTGTTGAATGCTCAAATTTTCCCAATGTCGGGGCCAACTGAACTCCAATTTATAACTTGTTGGTCACACCACATCAGCGATGGAAGCAGCATCTTATATGGATAAACACTAAAGTGCATACTTTTGTCGTACGAATTAGAGAACAAATTAAAGGGTCAATTCCCTAATCTCTCGTCCATAGATTACTTTTCACAGGGTCGAAATCCAGTTCTCAGTGCTCCATTTCAAGTGGTCCTTGTATGTGGTCACGTGAACGTTTGGATCACTGCTATTAAGCAATCCACAAGAATAGTTTCGCATTGCAACCCCTTCAACAAAGATGTTAATTACAAGAAAACAAAACCTTAATGGGGCAAAACAAAAAAAGAAAAAGAAAAAGAAAGAAAGATAGATGCTGCAAAACATTTCGTCCATCAGCTGACCCAATATAAAAAACCAGAACGGACCCAATAATTCAGAAGATGCTTCTACCTTTTTTTTTTGTTTTGGAAGGGTTGGGGGGGGGGGGGGGGGTGGCTCTTTCTTTTTCCATTCATTTCTTTTCAGACGAAGACGAAAAAGAGACTCGATGACTGTGAAAAGCTACCCCAAAGACCACGAGAGCCCCTTAGGATAGTCCTAACCTGGAATTAGGCCAGCCATGCTTTGGAGGCTAAGTCAGCGTTTATCTGACTTTGATACCTCTTATAGGCATATATCCCCAATTGAGCAAAAGCCAAATACCATTTTATGCAACTCTGATTTCATACGTTTCTTCCCTACATGGAGTAACTATCATCTTTTTCATTTCTTTTCCTTGCTTTTTTAGTCCTATAGATAAGATCCATGCCTTTTCATCTTGTTAGATCCACACTTGTAAGACCATTGAGCTTACGCTATGAATCGAAGGCAATTATTGAAATTTGGTCCACTAATTAAGCGAGGTAGTTAGGCGATTGAGTGTGGTTGTTTGATAGCTGAGCTTGATCCATCAAAATAATTTTGATGTAGCTTGATCCAAAAAGCTTAATTTTTACCATACTAGTACTAAATTTTATTGGTACTAATTGAGTGAAGCATGTTGATGATTTTTCTTTTTGTTAGGACCACCTAGTTAGGTTTCATCATTAGAGTGGAAACAAATACCGGAGAAAAATTGCTGTTACTTGGTTTGACAAGTCAAACCATTACTACGCTAGAGGTTGTTTAGATTGCATTAGTTTAGAAGAATTTGTGAAAAAAAGTCCTATATATATTTCATCCCTTTTAAATTTAAATATTTGGTCCTGTCCCTGAATATATGAGATAAATTGATAGTTGAAAAATGTGATGTGGAAATATTACTTAAGAACTCGAAAATTCTCCCCAAAAAATGACAATCCAAAAGCTCTTATTCCTTATTCTTTAAAAACTCAAAATTTTCTCCACAAAAGATGACAATCCAAACAAGCTCTTATTCCTTATTGTACTCTACAAATTGGTTCGTCCAATCCATTATTTGCGCAGAAGAAATTAATCAGGAAAAAAGGACTTTATCAAATCTTTTGAATTGCTTTTAATGAAAATTAATCTTTTGAATTCTACGTAATGAAATTTTACGTGATCGGTGTGCTCAAAAGGAGAAATGGAAGGAAGATGTGATGCAACTTAAAAGAGCGCTTGTGGAGAAGATTTTACTTCCTACAACAACATTAAGATGTCTTTTGAATGACATATATAAATCTATAAGGCAAACACAATCTCACCATCACCATATTATTGTGCTTTTCCATGAAAAGAAAAGCAGTTAGACATATTTACCTAATTGAAGTATACACACTCCAATTGACGTAATACTTTAGCTTTTTCCTATTGTTCTTCATTACTTGAGAGCCACTAGTATTTTTACTCATTTAATTCCATTTATTTTTGGTGAATGATGGAAGCCATATAATCATTTGCTAACATAGACAGTCATATTTGCGTCTAAAAACAAGGATATGACATTTTTAGTCAATTTCCAGCTACGAGAAACACACTTTCAAATTCTAACCACCTCTCCTTATCAAATTTCTCAATCTAATAAAGAGATGGAAACATAAAGTTTGCGCTTTTAGCGAAAAAGCTAAACGTATAGCCAATAGGATTAAGGAAATACATGACAATGTGGTACTAATCAATTGCGACTTAAGCAAGAATGAATGGTGGAAATTTTTTGGACTGTCATTTGAGAAGGGATGATATCATCTTCATTTTCCTGCCCATTATCCTCGAAATCCAGAAATCATCCATAGCTTCATCTATCACATATACATCCATGCATAATTCATTATGCATGTCTGTATTAAGTCATCATGCAAACCTTTTTTTACGTCTTACTTTTGAGGAAAATCTAGCTTATTAATTATAGAGAAGATAAGGAACTATTATGTAGAAGTTTGATTAACTAAATCCCAATCTATTCTTTTACATCTTTGTTAAGATAATAGCAAGATCAAATGAACTAAGATATAAATAGATGAGAGTTCACTCACACAGTTGGAAGTTTGGAAGGAACAGATTAGTCGTTTACAGTTAGATTGTTGAAGGTTTAGACCATTGCTGATAAATTCTTAGATGGTTCAAGAGTAAATTGAACTCATATATTTTCTCCCTTTACATTTCCATAAAAGGATAAAAATTAAGAGGAGGAATTTACCAAATGACGGTGTGAGGACATGCGAAGTACGGGAAAGTGTAAGGAAGAGGACGACTGAACATTTTGTCAATTCTCTTATAATCAATATTCCATGATATATGACCATCGAAATCAATTGTCAGCAATGACCAATCCAATACACAATTTGCAATTTCTCTTACCCCACAATCGTTCTTTTTTGTTAGGATAGATACATCTAAGTCATAATCCACTACTGGCTTACAAACAAGCATTATCTCGTTTCAATTTGGATTTTACATTCTGAAACTACAAAAGCTGGAAAATTGCAGGAAATTGATGGTCCAACAAAAACTAGCTAGAGAAATAATAAGAGAATTAATTCCCATTTGACTATTCTTGTCTATGTTTTCTCCATATTATGTTTTCAGAGGATGTGTGAAATGAACTTTTATTTCTCTTAATTTGCGATGGCGTAGTTTGTTTAGACAAAATATGAAAGTGATTTGCTAAATATGTCCTAACTAACAAAAAGTATACACTTAACTATTTGATAGCACCTTAAGTAATAGACCAGTAGGTCAGAATAATGTATGGCTTACATTCGAAGATAGAGGCTTGTCATTCTGTTTCTGTTCATTTTTTTTTTTTCAAACAGAAATAAATGTTTGCAGGACTAAGTTTCTTTTTCATAATTTTTTATATGAAACCATGACTTCCCGATAATTTGTAGACCTATGATTTATGTGCTAATATTTTGGATTTTTAATTACATGGAAATGTTATTAAAGCTTGTCATCTTGAAGACAAGGTTAAGTTGGAAGGAATTATTCTGCCATTAAATGCGGATTAGGATGCAGGGATGATATGTTCACCCGTAGCCCAAATAAATAAAGGGTGATATTATCAATAAAGATCATATCCTTCAAGACAGACTCACAAGCTAGACACATGTGTAAGTGAATCGGCATGTGAAAAAAAATAATTAACTGCATATATAATTTCATCAAAATATTTATTTCACAACGAGATCTCAAATACAGCATGCAAAAGTATAGATATGTAGTTTCATCAGAGCCTGGTATAAATTTAAATAAAGGAAAGAGTTGCATGAACAATATATCCCTACAGAACATCCAACAAATTGTACAGCGTATGTAGAAAAAGACATAACATTAATGATGAATGGTGTTGTCTACATATCTTGGCATTTACGCTTTAAGCCTTTGTCAAGATGAAGAATTGATCAATTCTATTCTTCAGTGCCAGTATGCACTTTTGTATGGCTCATAGTACCTTTGTCCTTCAGTCATTGGACCTTTGTCCATGTATCATATATTTTGGGCATTATTAACACAATCATCCTTTTCACCAAAAAAATAAAAAAAAAGAGTATGTTTACAATTATATATAATTTTATTCATAATATAAACACCAGATATTTCTTTTATTTGAGTCTCACGAATAAAAAACTATATACACCTTATAATTTGCTACATACAAGTTTAAGAACTGCCATTTTAAGACAAATCTAACTTAGAAATCATTTAGGGTAAGATTGGATTTGATGGTGAGATGAAAGGAATTGTAAGTAGAGCGCTTGAACCGTCCTCCAACCTATCAAAAAAAAAAAAGGGAAACCCATAAATCATCTCTTAAACAATAACAGTTGCAATCGTTGGTGCCATTGTCTTGAATATAAATCAACTGCAGTCATTGTTTGTTGGCATGTGCTGCACCTTGACTGCTTGTTCGATGAGACTGCGATATGGAAAAATACGTCGTGTGGTGACTTTTATGGGCTCCATTATGTGGTTCTCCCTTTCACCCTTTACTTGACGTCAAGGTTATTTAGCCAATGAGTTTCCTTGGCCTTGATTTTGTTACTAAAAAGACGTAAAATAACTTTTGTTTCCTTGGCAATTAAAAGTGTAATTATTTGACAAAGCTTTCAGGTCGCAACTTAATAAGAACAAGTCCAATTGGTACTCCTAGCTACAGTGTCGCTCCACATAACACGTTTATTGACTAATGCCTTATCGAAAACTTGCTGAGGAGAAGCTGCGCCAGTCACTTTCCAGGAGTCTCGTCTTTACTTTTTGTTTTGTTATTTTTTGCTTTTTTTTTCCCCATTAATTTGGAACAATTATGATAAAAAATAATTGCATCTAATTAAGTTGAACTAATTCATTCAGGGCCACACAAATTATAATTTCCAAATTACAGAAAACTAGTGTTTTTAAAAAAATACAAAATATTGACGGGACTGGATTACATCTTGAAATGTTCCTGAACTTTCCATGCATGCAGTGAATATTTCTTGAACTCTTAACAAGACAGGCTAAGGCATATTTCACTGGAAACCCCGTTAATCTTGTTAATAATCAAACGTCTTTATTCAGAACCATATGTGTCCAAAATACACAGGATAAAAGTTTAATCCTTCGAGTTACAAATTTTAAATAAAATCAAACTATTTAGAAGCACATAAATAATCAATCATTCACTTGTCAGAAAATTGTCTCTTTATGACATGGTAAAATATTTGGTGAATTTTGGACGCTTAATTTTGGTGCCAGGCCAGTAGAAGAAGTCACAAGACAGAGAAACAAGAAAAAATGGAGACTCTACAATAAAATAGAGTTCTTTTGGATTAGAGTCAGTCTGCGCATTTTTAAAGTTAGTTTGGATTAGATTCAGTGTGCTATTCACGAAAATCACAGTTTTACGTAAAAGAAGGAAAAAAAAATGGAGACTGAGAATAGTCAATACTTTCTTTTAAGATGCCCAGTGTTCACTGGCATAGACGAATGCAAGTCCCGAATGATAGATTAATAATTTTCTCATGGCTGGCTTTTAAGATTTAAAGTCAACTCACAAAAATTTGGATGATTACTGGTTGAACTGTTGCCTTTCTTTTATAATGCTATGGTTGCTCTCCTGATAGGTTTTTGTTATTGTGGGCACAGTCTTTGTTTATGTCCCATTCAGCACATCATATATCCACAATGATAATGAAACAAATTAAGCAAAAGTTGCAATTTTATTTGTTGATTTTCATTCTATGTTACAAGGAGCCTTTGGCACACCATCTATACAGCTAAACCAGAGCAAACTTATACTATTAACAATTGCATGAAATCGATATGCTAGTCTAGTAATCTTGTTCTGATAAATTGACAATGACAATACCTTTCAGTAATAGCTTAATGAAAAAAGGAATAGACGTGACTTTAGTTTATTTTACAGGCCTGATGTGAAAGGCACTCCAGTTCCTGGAATCCATGAATTTCCGGCCAAGAAGTTTCCGACAGAAAATTTTCCAGCTTCTGCAGGACTTGTTAAAATATGAAATCCCCCCCATTTTACCCTTCCGCCAGTTGCTGCACCAGGTCCAGAGTTCATATACTCAGCATAGTAAAGTGTACTTAGAGCAAAGTTGCCACTCCATGGAAGCCAACCTGCTGGATCAATCACGTTATCTATGGAAGTTGTCATGATTACAGTCCTTGAATACTTTTGCCATGGCCTTCCAAGATAACTCCTGATTGAACCCTGAACTGATTTCAAGTCTGAAGCTGCAGTGATTCGTGAGTTATGGATAATTATTCCAGTATTTTCATTAGGATCAGTTCTTGCTTGGGCTGTGAGAGTGTTCATTTGATTACCTAGTGGCCTTCTTAGGTTAAAATTGCAGTTTTGAAAGACAACTATTGCATCTCCAAAGACGAAGTCTTGGGTTCCATACACATCGCAATCGCGATAGAATTGGCGTTGGGCATACACATAGAGGGTATCTTGATAGCCTTTGAAGCTGCATCTATAGAAAACTGACAAGTCTGACCCTGAGCGCAGAGCAACTGCTTGGTGTTTTTGAGGTCCAGCCGTATTTTCAAATGTCATATCTCGAGCAATGAATCCACTTCCAGTAATAGCTGTGGAGAAAGTGTATACATTAAGTATATTGTTGTTTCATAATGAGATGTCAGTTATTTCCTCGAAGGATAAACTAGTGTGAAAATTATGATAAAAGTAGAGTAGGGTATATATAATATAATAAGATGTCAATTATCTCTTTGAATGAAGAACAATTGCAGAAGTTCTCTGCTGTTGACATTTGCAACAAAAGATAACTTAAGTTAATGCTCAAGTTGACTACAAAAATATTTGTTAATATTGGGTTTTGACACCAGAGCGTAACGACTTGGATTGGTTGTCTCGTGAGTTGAGACGAAAATATTGTGCATGGATGTTTGACAAGTTACTTTTCATGCTATATGCAAATTGCTGAGTTCCAAACGTTCAATTGTAACTGGAAGAGGATTAGAAGAATCCTCCAATGAAATAAAAAGGAGAAGAAATAGTGACTTAAATGTTGATTTTTATGTCAATCATCTTAATGGAAAAGAGGAAAAGGTTAATGAATGTGACAAATAGAAGTCTACGTGGAACAATGACTGATGTAGTGATTTTTTGTTGATTGAATGTTTAAATTTGCTATTTTTGAGTTTCAGTGGGACTTTGAATGATGAAAACCTTTATGATGAACTCACCGAATGTTGCTGATCGAAAAGTTGTTGAGCCATCTTGAACATTTTTGTTGCCTGTAACAACTGTAGCATCGATTCCATCTCCTATGAACATTATATTCTTCATGGTTACCACGACATTTTCTTTGTAAATGCCTTGTTTAACGTATATAACAACTCTGCCACCCTTCCCCTTAGCAGCAGCCAAAGCTTCAGCAATGGTTTTGTAGTTGCCAGAACCATCTTGGGCTACAGTGATATCAGCTTTTGTTGGTCCACCGGATGATTGAAGAAGCTTACGATCACCAACAGAAAGCCATTCTGGGAAGCCATTAGAACTCAGCAATCGCCTGCCTTTGATTTGTTGAGTGCTGGAATGTGCAGCAGCTGCTGATAAAGCAGCCTTGTTGATGGCAAGTGAATTGCTAAGGTGCTTTGAGAAGGTGCTGTTCACAAGAAATGGGAAGGATTGCAAATTTGAAGACAATTGGAAATCAAGAAAGCCATTTTGGCAGGTTTGATGATTTGCAATAGCAGCGCTTAACCATGTTTGAGCATCATCCAATTTGGTAGGATTGGCAGAAGTAATAGCACGATTGAGGTTATCAATGCTATCTTCATAGAGTTCTACACAATCAGCCCAAGCAGACTTGCCTAGCTGATTGAGAGAACTCAAATCCATGGTTGAGAGGAGCTTTTGGACATATTGAGCCTGGGAGAGAGTGAACTTAAGGGCAGCATCACGAACATTGAAGGAAGTTTGAGGTGACATTGTGTTAATTGAGAGAGAATTGCACAGGTCTGGATAGGGGGTTTGGCTACAAAAGGATGATGATGTTGCAGCATTTGCCACCCCAAATGATGCAACAAAAATATGAAAACTAAAGAGCGCAAAGATAGCTAGCTTATCCATGCAAAATCAATTTTTTGCTTGCTATGAACTATTAATTGGTATCTTTGGATGATGATTGTGTAAAGGATGCCTAAATGAGGTCCTTTATATAGGCAAAAACTTGGCTGGTTGAGGGGCACACAAAAGTGATTTGCATGTAAAAAAGTAATTTACGTATTTCAAGATTTTTCAACACGCTTAAGTTTATGAAAATGCCACGGCCATGCAAAATGATACCTACTTTAATTAGCAGTGGAGAATCTTAGGGGTTTTATGTTTGTTTTTGAATGAAAATCTTGGGTTTTGCAGGAAGCGGCTAAGCCACGCCAATTGATTGTGAAACCACGTCGTTATAATTGTGCTGGTTTCTCAACGTGCAGATGGGGTTTTAGGAAATGAAAATGAAGTTTCATTTTAATCCAAGTGAAAGAAATGTTTGAAAAGTATAAATATACATCCCACCAATGTCTTAAGTTTTTTGACCCCTAAAAATGATGCTTCCGTGCACATATACGGATCACAAAGAAACAAGAATATAGAAACCATTCCAATTTTCCAAACATGTGATGTCAAACATATGCATCATAGCCATTACATTTTCAGACATCCATATGTATGTATGCATTATATACACATATTATATTATGCATATTTACCTAGACCACACATACAAGAATAGACTCGTGAATGTTACATTAGCTGGCCTTAATTTGAAAACGATGCAAAGTGGCCTTTTTGGTTAGCTTAGGTGAAGTGATATGCACTGTTTGGTAAATAGGTTTTGCAAGTGAGTTCTTCTTCTGCCACTTGGTAAGATATGGATGGATTAATGCAATGGCTTTGTAAGTTATGCCAAATGTCCAATATATGTCAAATCATGGTTTTGCTGGTTTTAGAACTTGAGACCTTTTTTGGAATTTACGTTTGACGATTTGGTATAGCATTCTAGAATATGCCTGTAGAGCAATGGAGAGAAAAGTAATTAGTTGGAAGAACCTTAAACACAAAAAAGTTTAAAGCTGGAGTTTCACAGACAACTGTTCATAGATATTAAAAGTTCAGGTTTTAATTGTCTTGAATAGTACATGTAAGTCGGTTAACAATTTCCGGGAAAGTTTCACGAAAGTTTCACAAAAGTATCTATACTTTTGTATGATCACCTGTTTATAAATATCAAATTTCCATCTTATGGTAGTCTATCAGTCATCAAACACAAAATAAAGTATTAAAGTTATGTATGGTTCTAGTAGCAGATATTGTTAACTCAATTGAAAAAGTGCTAAAAGGCACGTATGGTTGACGTAGAATGCCAACACAAGTTGGCAAGGATAACTCATTTTTTTCACAAAATATTATGTGTCCGAATTGCGCTATTTATGTAAGGGCTGTTTTAGTAGACGATTTGTAAGGACTCTGTAAGCGAGCTATGATTCCGAATAAGTCATTTTCTCATAAAAGGTCATGTGTTCAAATTCCAGTAAGGACTGTATTGGTGGACGATTTGTAAGAATTTCTGTAAATGACCTATGATTTCGGAAACACGTCCTTACCTGTGGTGATAATCGGAACTGAACCAATTCAAACTAAATATTCACAAACAAAAAAAAATGGTTGACATAGAACAATCTCAAAATTATGCATGATTGTAATACTAATCAAGATCCAAATTTATACTTCTAGAGAAGGATGAATGACATTTCAACACTCTTCTTCTCTTGCAATTCTAGATCACACATCTCGATCATGTTGGATATTACTAACACGCCATTACATGCAGTACTCCCGTGACCTTATTAAATAGCAAGGACCATGCTACATGAACAGATCTTCTGATTTATTTGACTTGGGATTTCTCACTTGTATCCAATTCTTGGCTTCTTTTTGTTTTGGTTAAAAGATAAAAAGAAAGAAAGAAAGAAAGAAAAGGAAACAGACTAACACATAATTTGGTCCATCACAAAATATGGAAACTCGCTGTGTAACATAATATGATTAATGTATACTTGACCTAATAAATGAATATGGATAAAATCTAATCTCCTGATACCCCAAATTTGCTCCTGTTCTCAACGCCTACTTGCAGTGTAGAAACGGGAAATATAGGTGTCGTACTTAGCAAACTTTTTGAACGGGCTTAGGTTCAGCCCGCAGACTTTATAGTAGAGTGGGGCTTTGTCTGACTCCAAATATGATTTAGTTAGAGCTGCAATAACTCCAAGAATTGACCCAAATGATGGACCAAAGTTACAAAGGAGACAAAGAATTGTAAAAAGTAAAAGATTGACCCAAATATTCCGGATAAACAATAAATTGCTCCTGACTACAGCCCTTTGCCAGTTGTTCGTTCAATTTTCAACTTCGTCCATCCGAGGAAACAAAGCAAAACTAGTAGACAAAGCTCATTGGTTTTGTGGTGAGTTGCCAGGTGAAGTTCTCAAAGTTTATGGTCGTGATAATGATTTTTTTTTTTGGGGTAAATCATAATAGTTTCTTATTATTTGTTTATTTCTCTAATTTTATGTATATTTTTCTAAAACATGGAAAGACTACCTCAAAAAAAAAAAAAGAAAGAACGAAAGAAATTTGATTCCCTAGACATTAGTTTAGGATTGATGTAAATGGATAATATGACGTGTTCATTCGAGCATCTTTTGAATTCAAAGGAAAATCCTACCAGTTAATCACCAACATTTGACTTTTAGAATGCAAAAAATGATTTCTAATTGCCAAACTTTGATTTAAATATACATTTTTTTTCCCTTTTGTGGGATCTTCTGAGACTCTTGCAATATCTCTTAAGCCAATCCACTTAAATAGGGAGTCCTTTTTACCAAACTATGATAACTACAATTCAAGATTAATACACTAAACCATACATCAAAGACGTTAATTAGGTTGGTGTGGACAAAAGTTAAAATAATGGCAAGGAATAACCCATTGGCACAAAACAAAAAGAGGAAAAAAAACACATAAGAACATGACAAGTCAGAGAATTTGAATTTGAGATTTCCATTAAGAACATGAATTCAGAGTATGTCCGCTTCTTTAAGTATTGACCACAAAAAAACCCATATCATAGCGTCTTAATTAATTACTTATAATTATCGATTGTATGTAGACATTTAAGCAACTGTTGAAGCAGATTGCATGCAATTGTAGATTGCGTCATTGCTTGACGTGGATACATTCATTATTCCAAATTTTATTCCAAGGGCAGATGGAGGGTTGCCATCTCCAGCATTAGAATATTAGTATGTACATAAATTGTGAGGCTGTGAAGTCTCTTTGCCTCCAAGGACTGCTTTGCACCACTGGTTTTTTACTTCAATGTCCACCTCAGTCTAGATACACGCATTCCTTTCGTATATCTGTGCTTGATCAGTATCCTTAGACAGTATCTCCCTACAAATTGAAATTTAATCAATGAATAGACTAATAATATGTGTTTTTTTTTTTAATTTCTATTAGGGCACAGGACTTTATACACCAAAAGCAAGTCTACTACAAAATATTTTTTTTTTTTCACAAGAGAGGCGTGAGATTTAAGAAATGAAGAGAAAAAAAAATAGAATTTGAATTCAGAACTTTTAAGTTTTAGAATCTTAACCCTAACCAGTAAACCAACCATTCATCGACTATTGTAATATTGTATGCCCTTTTTGAGAACAAAACTACACTTGTACTTGAAAAAAAAAACTTGAAAACCATCTTTTATTCTATAAGTCCCCAGTGCACAGAAGAGAAGGATACTTTAAAATATTAATCTTGTATTATTTACTAGATGAGAATAGAAGGATCCTTAAAATATTAATCTTGTATTATTGACTAGATGATGATGATGATGATGAGCTGTAGTCAAGGTATGATTAAGAAACACAGTAATGTGGCGGCCTTATCACTTCATATTTGGGATGCAAATCCGAGTAATAGGCAGACTAATGCCCAGGTCGTCACCCAACCCCCCCAAATTCCAGTCCCAACTCCCTATCCTCCAGAAAGGAGAAACCCGTCTTTCTCTTGCTTGAAAAGTAAATACTAAAACTTTGGCTATCAGAAACAAATATTTGACTACTTCCAAAGCAAATGCTTAGGCCATGCTTGGATTGCTTGTTTCCGTTGGAAAATATTGTCGTTTTCCGTGATCACATTTCCCTATTACCTTTTTCCCTCACATATATCAAATCGCTACAGTAATTTTTCCATGAAAAATGACGGAAAATGCAATCCAAACACAACCTTAGTTTTTCCTACAACAATTCTTTGACGTCGGCTATCTGTAGTTTCTCCTGGCTTCCTCCAATTGATATGCTTTCAGCATGCATGGTACCAAAACAGAAGGGGGAAAATTGCTTAAATAAGAAGAAATCGACATGTTTGTATCGAGAGTAATTTGAAAACATTTCTTATGTTAAATCATAAACACATTTAGTAGTATTTTTTCTTTTTTAACATCTTTTAATCTACCTTTTTATTTTACATACTTCACATCAGAGAAAACTGATACAATATCAGATTTTTAAAATTCTTTCCAAATAATATTCAACCTTCATCTCTATGTGTTGACCCATTAGTGTTTTTTTTTCCGGGATATATGTTTTTATTATCCAGATGTGTTACTAAGAGTTCTTGTTTTGTTTCTAGAAAAAGCACTATCATGTGGTGTACGGTCAATACAAGAAACATTATAGCTCGTTTGGGTGGGTAGATATCATCCATGACTTTAGGGGTTCAAGTTTTGTAGTCAGAAATTAATAGAGGACAGCAGGTCATGGATTACAAAGACCTCCAAGCTCTAAGCTGAATAGTGGGGCATATGATCTCCAGCTCTGAGGAGCCATTACTGGAGACCCCCAATTTTACAAATAGGAGATTACAACCCCACAATCGATCACTAATATTAATTAGTTAATGGGTCTTCTCAAAGTTGTGGCCTTTTAAATCCTAGCAAACTACGAATATACCCATTGGGCTTGTTTGGATAGGAAATTATTTGCAAAATTTACTTTTAATAATTTCGTAATATTTTTTTGTGATATGATGTATGTGAGACAAAAAGACGATTCGTAGTATAAAAATAATTAAAAAAATATAATTATGATGTAAGAAAATAAAATTTGGCAAAAAAAAAAAAAAAAAACTTGTATCCAAACACACTCTATATACTTTTCCTCATGATCTGAAATAAGTCTGAAACATTATTTGCTAAATTCTTAAAACAAGAACAAATATTCCAAGGTGTGCAGTTGCAATACTAGTTACCAATTGCACTACAACTGTGAAACAAATATTCTTAACTGTACAATTATACTTAAGAAAAACAAAACAAAACAAAACAATTTGTCATAAACTGTAAATTTGGGAGGTTTGGATCTGCATAGTAATTACCAACACAAGTTATTTTAACTCATTCTACGTGCGTGCGCTTAATTTTAAAAAGTATCTCTCTTTTCAATGGAAATGGTTTTCAAAATTTATAGTAATCTGCATGTAAAATTGTACTAAAATAGAGCAACATCAAGTACTATGACACTGAAATTTAATACTACATTGGTCTTGATAATATTCTTGTAAACGTGCTGTCTAAGAAGATGGAGGCGATGGAAACCTTGAAATTTTGTTGTTCATGGAAAAACAAAGAAGAGACCTGAAAAAAAAAGAAAAAAAAGGACCCAAGCCCAACATGTGGGTACATTTCATATTACAAAATGTCGACCAGACAAAAAATATTTTTCTTTTGGTTAACTTATAGGCTTCTAGCCCTTGGAACTGTTGTGACTTGTTGGATTGATGTAGAGTGGGCGCCAAGGGGCTTCTCTTTTCTGTGAATTTTGGCCCATTTGTCTGTTTAGAACAGTATCCTGCAATATGCCGCTTTTGTCTTTTTGTTCCCCACCCAAATTTCTTGCCATCCCATTTATGTTGGGATGTATTCCATTTTTCTGCAAGTACACCTAGGTTTCTGCAATATGATTGATTTTTGGGAATTTTAAGGTATACGTTTAAGTTATACTATGTGTTCTAAGGGTTTTTTTTTTTTTTGGGCAATTTGATCAAAATGGTGTTTGCTAGAAGTTTATGGGCTACAATCCTGTTTCTTTAGTTGAAGTTTAAAGGAGGTATGATTAGCTGTTTGCAATAAATATTCTCGTTGATGAAATCATTGATATGTCAATTATTGTATTCATGATCAAACAGCAAATTGCTGCCTGATACAAGTGACATATGGGGGATTAGCTTAGTTTCTTCAATTATTTGGAAACTTATTTGCTGCTTGAGCAATTGAAATTTGCGGCTCCAAAATGTCTGGAAGCTGTTGAATGGGCTATTCAACAAGCTTTTCTGTTATTTGTGCTTGCTACCTTTGACAAACCATGTCTAGCATTTGAGCTTAACGATTAGGGATAAGGCTGGTTTAGAACTAGAAAGTAATCTCATTTATATGCTTTGTTTTTAAGCTAGATGTTCTGTTTCTAAAGTAGAAACTTCTTGCCTGTAAATCTCTACTTGCTTATATCTTTGTCAGTGACTAGATATCATATTAGCAATACTATGTTAAGTTCTTCTTTTTAGCAATAATTGTGCGTCTTAGATGATCTGTCTGCTCATGTTTATGAAGTTTACCTTCATAACAGAACAGGTGAAAGGCGGATTTCCTACTGCTGCTGTTTCATACATACCAATGGGCTGTCAATTAGTCTATCTTAAAACCCTCATGATTTAGCAGATTTGGCCTTAAAACATCATGGCCTAAGCTCGACTCCTCTCTTAATAGTTATTGTTTTACTTGCAGCCCTCAGAAACAGCTAAATACTTCTCCAAGTAAAGTATGCAAAGATAGCCGAGCCAGGAGTTGTATTTGCCTTGAAGGATTGTGTGGCCATGTTCAAAGACGCAGCGGAGCATTTACGTCGCTCAGTCCATCAGCTGCAACATCTAGTTGGCTCCTTCCGATGAGAGGTTTAAATGTCTAGTTTACCTTTTCCTTTGAGATTTCAAAGTCTTGTTTACCTTTAAAGAAAGGCCAAATTTAATTTCTCAAGTTTTCGAGATTCAATCCAAGCATCTGCAAATCATGGCCAAAATAAAGTCAACACGACGAAACACATCTGTTTTAGTCGGTCCACCGTGATGGATCCAAACAAATAAACACGCATGAACCCACAGAAAAAATGAAGGAAAACGATATAGAAGCAAAGGGAAATTTTTTATTAATCAAACGAGGCTTTGGCTACACGATACAAAAAACCAACGGAGGTTGCTACTTCTTCTTAAGGCTAAAAGACAGACGCAGAGGCTATACTCTAGGACAAAGCTAGAGGCCACTTCTGCTTCGTACAATAAGTCAATAACCCAACACAAGACTTCTAACTCTACTATAACTAACATTATGAGATTCGATCCTGATGCGACTGCCAAAAACGAGATCCGAGCTGAGCTGTGGTTCTGCCGAGCTAGCTGATAGGGAACAGGGTGGCCGTGCCGACCTATAAGCAAAGATGCGGCGGGGTTGGTCCCTCGGAGCATCTCCGACGATCAAGTCAATAAAAGCTTGGAATCGAAGTGAGTATGTGTTCAAAAGAAATAGAGTATCTAGCATCTTCGCAATGCGTTGTATTTATAGAGTCGGAGGTAGTAGTTTCCTAGCAGGACAAGGAGTCTTCCATAGCGGGACTCCTTCTAGGGCTCCGCTAACTAGTTCCGATAAGTTCGGACGGCGCGGCCCACCAGGCCCATTCATTCTCAGCTCGGTCAACCTAGTGGGCTGCCATATGACTATCCCGAGCTGGCCATCGAGACGGATCAGCTTTTCTCTGCCGAACTGATACGAGAAGGAGACGGCCTGACAAATGAAAGGCAGAACTGACGTGAATGTGGGACCCACTACACTAGCCCCCACATTTTGGTCTAGAGTCACCGAGTAGTCGAGGGAGTCTAGGCCGAATTTCAAGTTCGTCGTGGGGCCCCCGCCTGGCACGCGCTCGAGTAACCGTCGCGTCGGTTCACTCACCTGTCACTTCAACCGTCACCACGCCACATCACGACGGTTCCCGATAAATTCGAAATAAATGCGCGCCTTTTCATTTTCCCGCGCTGTCGTTGCCTATAAATAGGACCCCCCAGGCATCATTTTCACTCTCCTTCTTTCATTTCACTAGCTCGCTCCCTTTGCCTCCCGGTTCGCTTCTTCGTTTTCTTTTCTTCCAAGAGTTCATCCTGCTTTCAGAGCCTCGGGTTAGTTCGCGCACTTCTTAGATCAGCCCTTCACCCGATCTCCTCCTCTCACCAGTAAGTTCCCTTTTTCCTTTTTATGTCTTCCTCTTCTTCCGATCGCTCTGACGTTACCAGTTCAGCCATTGGCCGTAGGGTAGCTTCCCCCGTTCTCGTAGATATCAGTTCGTCCACCTCTTCTAGTTCTCTTCCTTCTTTTAGCTGGTCCGGGTCAGAGTTCGTTCCTTCTCCCATTTTGTCTCCTGCTAGAACAATGGGTTCGTCCGAGCAACCTATTCGGCAGCTCCTGACCAAACGGCCACAGGGGCCTCTGGGGGACCTAGTGGCGACTTTGGTGAGGTCGACACTATTCCTCCGGCCCTGGAGCAGAAAGATGTTGACGAACTGGTAGAGAAATATGAAATTCCTGCCCAGTTTGAACCCAGGGCCGCCCGTCCTGGAGAGGTCGCCAGCCGACCTCCTCCCGGGTTCGTGGCGATCTACAGGGATCAGCTGATGGCCGGTCTCCGTCTTCCCATCCCCAACTTTCTTTTTGAGATCCTCACCTTTTGGGGTATCCGTATAACTCAGCTCATCCCAAACGCTGTCCGTTCCATTATAGGCTTCTTCATTCTCTGTCGGGCGCTTGAGATCTCTTTTTCCCTTGACTTGTTCCGAGCCTTCTTCCAGATGAAGGTCAGCGGAAAAGTGCCCGGGTGGTTCTACTTCGCTCGCCGAAGTAGAGCAAAAACCCCCACCCGCGAACTGTTCGCGGGAGCTCCTTCATCCATCAAAGACTGGAAACCCCAGTTCTTTTTCGTAAAAAATCTAGGTCTCCCTCCCCCGACCTGGAGAGTGGAGACTCAAGTGTCTGATCCCATTCCTTCTCCGCTTCCTGCACCCGAACTTACTCGCCTACTCAACTCGGACATGAAACTGGGCGTGAAGGAGTTCAATAATGCCCAACTCTGGGCCTCAGGAGTGATCCGAGCTAACACCTCGGATCCGTCCTCCGAAAACACAGCTCTCACTCCGGACGAGCTGGCCACCTGTAATCTTCTTTCCCTTTATCATTTGCTTACTGTCTTCAATTCGCGTGGTAGTTTTAACCACTTGAGCCTTACTTCTGTGCAGTGAAGAGATTTTCGCAGCTGTTGACTATTGGGGGCAGTTCGTCCACTCCCGCTCAAGTTCCTTCCAGCATCCCAGCCAGCTCGACACCTGTTCCACCAATCCAACTAGCCCCGGCTCAGTCATCCAAAGCTGCGGAGACTGGGAAGAAGAAAAAGAAGAAAATCACCGTCAAGAGAGCCAGAGTGGAGACGATCTCGTCTCCAGCTCGGGAGGAGGGGTCGACGCCTGAGTCTGCACAGGCCGGCCACTACGGCGTGAACACCGCCGAGGAGCAGGCCCGGGCTGATGCTCCTCCTAACCTATGGCAACCTCAGAGCACCTTACTCTTCGACTCCCAAGTTCGGCCGGTCAAGCACCAACACCCCATGCACTTCTGCCCCCAGTGGAAGCTATCCATAAACGACCGAGCTCAGTTCCCACGGCGCCATCCTTCCACAGGACATCCGCAACCAAGCTGAGTCCGTTCGAGTTGGTCAACGGGCAACAACCTCTGACTCCGCATGAAGTTGCACTTCAAGGCGGGAGTCGTTGCCCAGCTGCGCACCGGTTTGCTCGTGCCAAGCACGAGTTGGTGGACGAAGCAAGGGATAGCTTGCTGGTGGCGCAACAACGCATGAAGAAGTATGCGGATCAACATAGACGGGACTTGGAGTTCCATGTGGGAGATCAAATGATGCTGAAATTGACTCCCCAAATTTGGAAGAAAGTAAGCAGCAAAACAGTCCATCGTGGGCTCATTCCAAAGTACGATGGACCGTTCGAGGTGGTCAAGAAGGTGGGTCGTGTAGCCTATCGATTGAAGCTGCCCGACAGGCTGAAGATCCACCCGACCTTCCATGTGAGCTTCTTGAAACCCTTCAACCAGGACGAGATGGATGAAGGACGGAAGCAGGCAAAACGTGCTCCACCAGTGATCCGCAAGCAGTTCCAGAAAGAGGTGGAGGCAGTGCTGGATCATAGAACCATGGGGCAGAGCAAAAAGAATAGACGGACAGATTATCTAGTCCAGTGGAAGGGTGAGACCGAGTTGGATGCTACTTGGGAACGAGACGTGACCTTGTGGCAGTTTGAGAACAAAGTTGCTGAGTACCTGAGAAAGGTGCGGAGCAAGCCAAGTTGACGAGGGCGTCAACCTCTTCAAGTGGGGGTGGTCTGTTAGCCCCTTAGAGCGTGGTCCAGACGGAACGCGCGCGTCCGTGGCCAAGTTCAGCCAGCCATGGCCTAGGTGGGAAGGCTGAAAGTGACATTTGTTGGGAATGCGTGGATAAGTGTTGGATAATGTTTTCCTAGCCTATGTATGGGCTGGGGAAAGTTTTAGAGGCATCAGGTGCCTCTAAGTTAGTTGGGGAAAAAGGAGTGCCTCTACTAACGGTTGTAAGTTTCCCTCTAAGACATATATAGAGGGGTAACTGTAACTAAGCCAAGTCAAGGCCAAGGGCTAGGGGCCAAGGCCCAGGGATGACTATGGCTCAGTGGGTGTTTCGGGTGGTTCCAAGGGCAAGGAACCACGGTGCCTAAGATTGCTAAATGTTGGGGCAAGCTGGGCGCGGAACGTTGCCGATGGCGGGAAACAGGGCGCGCGGGATTGTGCGACAATTGCCTGCGCGCGCCAAAGCTAGACGTTGGGCGGTTGCTAACCGTTGCTGGCAGTTGCTGGGAGTTGCTGGCGGTTACCAGCCAACTCAGTCTTGTTCTTGGTGGATTCCTAACTTTGTGGACGTTCAGATAAGACCAGCGGTTGGGTCTCTTGTCAACCGTAAATGTGCCTATAAATAACGGGCTAGGCAGAGACTAAAGGGCGGAGAGTCTCAAATAGTGAGAATCACCTTTAGATGTTTTGCACGCCAAGTGTTTGTAGAAATTCCTTGTAACCGTTGTGGTGAAATACAGGGTTGGCCTTGTTGGTTGTAACTTGTGCGTGTGTTCCTTTATTTTGCCTAAGTGTTCTAGGTTCTGAATACTTGTGTGCAAATGAGTTGTGTGGGCTGACTGGTAGCGGCTACCAGTGCCATTACGTGTGTGGTTTGCTAGTGTAAGTAAACACCTGGTAATAGCGTGGTATCAGAGCACGACTCTGATCCATTAGACCGTGCTTTTGTTGTGTTTGTTTTGTAGGTAATGATGGTTGGACACGGAAATACTGTCCAAGATCGGTTGCAATGTCAGGAGCTTGCCTTTGAGGACTTGATGCAGCGTCTGGGAGACGTTCCAGAGGGCTTCAATGTCGTGGACGCTTTGTTGCAGACCCGAGAGATGATCAACACCCTGACAGTGCAGATAGAGGAAACCAGGCAGACGGTCTCTTTCGTTGGGGATGTTGTGGCATTGAGGAACGAAGTGGCTTCGTCCCATGCTGAGATCGCGACTTTACAGTCGGAGATCGGTGTGTTGAAGAGGGCGGTTGGCTCTTCCAACACACAGCCCGCTCAGAAATCTTCGAGAGGGAAAGTTAAAGTCCCGGAGCCGAAACCGTACCAAGGGAGTAGGAGTTCGAAGGATCTTGAAAACTTCTTGTGGGATGTCGAACAGTACTTCAAGACTGTTGACGTTCCAGAAGGAGAGAAGGTATCCATTGCATCCATGTACCTTAGCGGGGATGCAAAACTGTGGTGGAGAACGATGCAATCAGACCCCACCAGGCCCAAGATTGAGACTTGGGACGTGCTGAAGGAGGAACTGAAGAAACAATTCCTTCCCACGAATGTTTCGTGGAAAGTTCGGGACGCGTTGTGGAACTTGAAGCAGAACAAGAGCATACATGAGTACGTTGCTGAGTTTCAGACCCTGATGTTGGATGTGAAGGAGATGTCTGAGGAACACAGACTCTACACCTTCATCCGTGGACTGTAGCCGTGGGTGCAGATGGAGTTGCGGAGAAAAAATGTTCAGACCGTGTCTCAAGCACTCGCTGCCGCAGAGAAGTTGATAGACTTCAAGTCCATGGGATCCAACGACAAGAAGAAGGAGAAGGGCAATGACCTGAAAGGTGGACCGTTCGCGAAGAAGAAGAAAAAGAAGCAATCGATGACAACAAACGAAACCGGTGGTGCTTCTTCTTCTAAAGAAAAGCAAGCACCGAATCCAAAGAAGGATGGCTGTTTTAATTGCGGCGGACCACACTTGGCCCGCAATTGTCCCAATAAAAAGAAGGACCAGAATGTTAGTGCCTTAATAGCGGAAGATGATGGTGATCGGTTGGAGATGCAGGACGCACGGGTCAACCCCATGCAGTTCGTGAATGCCTTCACAGGTACTAATGGTCGTATGCCTTACAATAGTTTGATGTATGTGCAGGTTACGTTGAATGGTAACCAGATACTGGCGATGATGGATACTGGAGCATCGCACAGTTGTGTGACGGAACGCGTGGTAAAGCAATTCCGGCTGAAGTTGAAGGACTTGGGCTTCAAGTTGAAGGCTGTCAACTCTGAAGCCAAGCCAGTGTTGGGCGTATCAACGGTGAAACTGGAGTTGGAGCCGTGGAAGGGATGGTGCAGCCTCATGGCCAGTCAAATGGACGACTTTGACTTGATCCTTGGCAAAGACTTCATGGTCGCAAATAGGATCTACCCAATTCCCCACTTGGACGGCGTCATGGTGGACGACGACCAAAACCCAGGCTTTGTTGCTGCAGTAAGGTTGCCGAAACAGAAGGTCAACCCACAGAATAACATGGTGTCGGCTGTACAACTCGAGTCCAGCCTTAGGCGCGGCGAAGTGGTGTATATTGCTGCGTTGGTGGAAATGAAGCCCGACATGTACCAGGAGGTGCCAGATGCCGTGGCTCATGTGTTGGAGGAATTCGCAGACCTGATGCCTGCGGAGTTGCCGAGACAGCTGCCTCCTAGACGTGCTGTGGAGCACCGAATTGAGTTGGTGCCAGGAGCCCAACCCCCTGCCCAGGCTCCTTACCGCATGTCCCCGATGGAGTTGGCGGAGCTGCGACGCCAACTGAACGAGTTACTAGAAGGCCAGGCGTTGAGACCGTCGAAGGCTCCGTACGGTGCCCCAGCGCTGTTCCAAAGGAAGGCGGATGGAACACTTAGATTCTGTGTGAATTATCGTGCCTTGAACAAGATCACGATCAGGAATAGGTACCCGATCCCAAACACCTTTGACTTGTTCGATAGGCTAGCAAGGGGTCGATTCTTCACAAAAATTGACTTGCGGTCGGGATACTGGCAAGTCCGAATTGTCCCAGGAGATGAGGAAGAGACGACGGTGGTGACAAGTGTATCTAGATGACATTGTTGTGTATTCGGAGTCCCTAGAAGAACATGTAGGGCACTTGAGAGATGTATTCCGCAAGCTGAGGGAATACGAGCTCTATGTAAAGAAGGAAAAATGTGAGTTCGGCAGGGAGCAGATCACTTTCCTTGGCCATGTGGTGAGCAATGGCCGGATCGAGATGGATCGCAGGAAGGTTGAGGCCATTCTTGATTGGCCCGCACCCCAGAAAGTCGCAGAACTGAGGTCGTTCCTTGGTTTGGCCAACTATTACAGACGTTTTGTCCAAGGATACTCCAAGATAGTGGCCCCTTTGACGGATTTGTTGAAGAAGGATAGACCGTGGATGTGGGATTATGAATGCGAGGATGCGTTTCAGAATGTTGAAAGAAGCAGTCACTTCTGCGCCAGTGTTGCAACTTCCAGACTTCTCAAAGGCGTTCGAAGTGCACACTGATGCTTCCGATCGTGCGATTGGAGGAGTGCTGATGCAAGACAAGCACCCAATTGCATTTGAAAGTCGAAAGCTGAAAGAGTGCGAGCAGAGATATAGCACGCACGAGAAGGAGATGACGGCCGTAGTGCATTGCCTGGAGACATGGAAGCACTATCTGTTGGGAACCAAGTTCGTGGTGGTGACCGACAATATGGCCAATACGTACTTTAAGACGCAGAAGAAGTTGACCCCGAAGCAGGCTCGTTGGCAGGAGTTTCTGGCCGAGTTCGACTTTGACTGGCTGCACAAGCCAGGAAAGGAGAATGCGGTTGCCGACGCACTTAGCCGAAAGCACGTCGAGGAATACGTTGCTGCACTTAGCACTGTGGAAACGGACTTCCGGGACAAGATCAAGGCAGAGTCCCCGAAGGATCCAGTGTACTAGACCTTGATCACCCAAGTCCATGAGGGCAAGGTTCGTCGTTACTGGCTCGAAAATGACCTACTCTTTGCCAAAGGCGGTAGAGCTTATGTCCCGACAGGAGGGGGACTTAGGCGACAGTTGCTGCGAGAGACCCACGACACTCCTTGGGCTGGTCATCCAGGAGTTGAACGAATGAGGGCATTGCTGTCGCGGAGCTTCTACTCTCCAAAGATGGAAGCAGATATTGAGGCATACGTGAAAACATGTCTTGTGAGGCATACGTGAAGAAGGAGCCAGGCTTGTTGCAGCCTTTGCCGATCCCTGATCGACCATGGCAATCGGTCTCAATGGACTTCTTTTCGGGATTTCCTAAGGTCGATGGTATGGCTTCTGTTTTTGTAATCGTTGATAGATTTTCTAAGTATGCTATCTTTATCGGTGCGCCGAAGGCGTGCCCGGCTGATGTTGCCGCAGATTTATTTTTCAGAAATGTTGTGAAGTATTTCGGATTACCCGAAGACATCATAAGTGACAGGGATACCAGATTCACAGGGAGATTTTGGACCGTGTTGTTCGGATTGCTGGGATCCGAACTCAAGTTCTCTACTGTCGCACATCCTCAGACCGACAGGCAAACGGAGAGGATCAATGCCTTGCTGGAGGAGTACCTAAGGCATTACGTGTCGGCAAGCCAAAAGAATTGGGTGGAACTCATTCACGGCGCCATCCTTCCACCGGACTACAATCTAGTCAAGACCATGGACTCGTCCGACCTTCTCAACTATTATTACACCGGAGCAGCTCAGGTCGGTATCCTTTACTCCCTACTATTGGTAAGAGGTGACTTCATCATAGTGTTGACCTTCTTTCTAAAATTGACCCGCCAGATGAACGTGGTTGGACCCGAATTGGCCAGGCGCTACGAGAGCCTGCTCCCACTGATGAGCGAAACGAAGGCCGCTAATGAGAAGCTGCTAAGCCAGCACGAAGCTGAGGGCCTGAAGAAGCAGCTCGCCCAAGTCCATACGAACTTCGAATTGGAGTTGAAAAAGAACTCCGAGCTGACCTCCCAGCTGAAGGAGGAGCAACAGAGGGGAGCTGAGCTGGCCGCTCAGGTGGAGGCGGCAAGGGCTGAGGGCCGCCAAGAGGGCGTGCGGAACTTCCTTAGGTCGGAGGGCTTTATAGGCGACCTGGCTATCTTGAATACCCCAGTGCTGCAACATGGATATTCCCAGGCACTGAAGGAAGTGCAAGGGTTAGGTCTGCCTGGGTTCGATCTGGGGAAGTTTCCCAAATACAACCCCCAGGCTGTGGAGCAGATCGACCGCCTGGTGGAGGGCTACACACATGGGCGGAAGCTGGCAGATCTGGTTGCTGATCCTCTGCTACCAGTGACCACCCCTGAACCCGAACAAGAGGAGGAAAAGGGGGAGAACTAGAGTAGGACTTTAGAATAGGAATCCGAACTGTCAGAGCGCAGTTCGTTTTGTATGAGCTCTGCTCTTTTTGTACAGTCCTCTTTTGATGGAATGAAAAATCTTTCTTTTGCTCCATACTTGGTTGCATTCACAGTTTAATATTAAGTTACAATAGCACGGTCTGGTACCGACCTTGATAAGCACGAGCTAACTTTTAAGACAAGATAGCTTATTCCTAACTGAACACATCAACATAAAAATTTTGATCTTGGAATGACCTGGTATGTGCGAGCTGGACTCCCTAACGGAAAATCCTCAAGTTGGAATTATGCCAAGTACGCGGGACTTCTTCTCCGTCGAGGTGCGCTAACTTACAGTATCCAGTTCGATCTGCCTCCTTCACCACATAGGGGCCCTCCCAGTTAGGATCCAGCTTAGACGTACCCCGGGCTCGACTTACGCTATTCTTTCGTAAGACTAGGTCCACGCTATTCTTTCGTAAGACTAGGTCCCCCGGTTTGAAGTATAAGTGTCTCACCCTGGCATTGTAGTGCTGCGCGACCTGTCCCTTGTATTTAGCCATGCGTATAGCCGCCTCCTCCCTCCTTCGTTCGAGCAGATCCAAACTTAGCCGTAGCTCGTTCTCGTTGTCCTGAACTATAAAATTCTGGACTTTGCTTGAGGGAACACCGATCTCAGCCGGAATCACGGCCTCTGCCCCGTAAGTAAGGGCGAAAGGAGTCTCCTGGGTGGTAGTTCGAGGAGTGGTTCGGTATGCCCATAGTATTGTAGGCAGCTCGTCCATCCATCCAGTCTGAGCAGACTCTATCCGAGTCTTCAAGCCGTGCAGGATGGTTCTATTGACGTTTTCTACCTGACCATTGGCTTGGGGGTGACCTACCGAGGTGAAGTGCTGACTGATCCCGAGCTCCGCGCACCAACCTTGGAGGGAACTGTCAGCGAACTGGCGACCGTTGTCCGAGACCAGAACTCGAGGTATACCGAATCAACAAACGAGGTTCCTCCAAAGGAACTTCTGGACCGACCTACCGCTGATGTTGTTGAGCGGCTCAGCTTCTATCCATTTGGTGAAGTAGTCAACGGCCACTATCATATGCTCATAACCCCCAGGAGCTCGGGGAATGGACCCAGCAGATCGACGCCCCATTGAAAGAACGGCCAAGGGCTCTGGAGCAGAATCATCTCCTGGGTCGGGGCGTGATGGACCGGGGCGTGCAGTTGGCACGACCTGCAAAGCGCTGCCAGTTCGGCTGAGTCTCGAAAAATAGTGGGCCAGTAATACCCGGACAGCATCCCTTTCTTGGCCAACATCCTAGGGTCGACGTGATTTCCACAGAGACCCTCATGCAACTCACGCAAGATGTAGTCTCCTTTCTCTGATGTTACGCACTTCAGCCAGGGACGCAAGTAAGATCTCCTATAGAGCACCCCATCCGTTAGCACGTACCCCCGCGACTTGAGGAGAATCTTGCGTGCCTCTACCTTGCTGGAGGGAAGCTCTCCCCTAGCTAGGTACCGTACGAGGGGATCCATCCACGAGTTCAGTACCTGAATAACTGCCGAGCCCACCTGATCGTATGCCCGATCTCTGACGACATCTACCAACACTTCCTTGTTCAGCGTGCCTAATGAGGTGGAGGCTAGTTTAGACAACGCATTTGCTCTCTTATTTCGGTTTCGCGGGATTTGTTTGAGCGTGAATAGCTTGAACTGAGTTCTCAACTCATGCACCTTGGCGACGTACCTCCTTAGCGGTTCCTCCTTGACTTCATAGTTTCCCCCACTTGATTTACTATCAGTTGCGAGTCGCTGTAGACCTCTACTGATTCGGCCCCCAATTTTTGAGCAATCATCATCCCCGCAATCAGGGCCTCATATTCAGACTCATTATTGGAAGCCCTGAAATCAAATCTAAGGGCGTAGGCCAGCTCCTCCCCCATGGGGCTGGTCAAGAGGAGTCCAGCTCCGCACCCTTCTTTGCTTGACGACCCGTCCACAAACAGTGTCCAGGTCGGAGTAGACTGCCCTGTTTTCTCGGCGGCCCGTTCGGGCTCAGCAACTCCTCGTGCCTGTTCGGCCCTCGCTGCTTTGGTGGCCTGTGTGACCTCGGTAGCTTCTCCGGCCTGTTCGACCTTAGCCGTGTCTCTGGCCAGCTCGGCCTTTGATGCCTTGGTGGCCTGCGTGACCTCAGCAGCTTCTTCGGCCTGTTCGGCCTCAGCCGTGTCTCCGGCCAGCTCGGCCTTTGATACCCTGGTGGCCTGCGTGACCTCGGCAGCTTCTCCGGCCTGTTCGGCCTCAACCGTGTCTCTGGTCATTTCGGCCTGAACTTGTCCGCAAGGGACCCCCTCTGCTATAAAGTCTGCTAATGCTTGGGCCTTAATGGCCGTACGAGGTTGATAGCCTAGGTCGTACTCGGATAGTTCCACGGCCCATTTCACCATTCTCCCCGACGCGTCAGGTTTGGAGAGAATTTGTTTAAGGGGCTGGTCAGTCACTACTATCACGGGGTGAGTCTGGAAATACGACCTGAGCTTCCTGGCCGCGTGAACTAGTGCTAGAGCATGCCACTCCACCGCAGCGTATCTAGGCTCTGCTCCTTGCAGAGTTCGGCTGACGTAGTACACAGGCTTCTGGACCTTGTCCTCCTCTCGAACTAGTACCGCACTGACTGCCTCTTCCCCCACCGCAAGGTATATAAATAAAGTTTCCCCCTGCGTGGGGGAGGTCAACGCTGGCAGCCGAGCAATATGGGTTTTAAGTTCATCGAACGTCTTCTGGCACTCGGAGGTCCATTCGAACCGGGGACCCCTCCTCAATGCTTTGAAAAAA
The DNA here is from genome assembly GCF_036785885.1 of Coffea arabica. Lineage (NCBI taxonomy): Eukaryota > Viridiplantae > Streptophyta > Magnoliopsida > Gentianales > Rubiaceae > Coffea > Coffea arabica. The sequence continues at coordinate 54,560,556 of NC_092331.1, read as the reverse complement.
GGTGAGCCCCGAGCTGCCGACTTGGACAAGAATCTGCTTAGGGCCGCCATCCTGCCAGCTAACCGTTGGACCTCCTTTATGTTTCGAGGAGGGGCCATGTCAATAATGGTCTTCACCTTTTCGGGGTTGGCTCTCACCCCGTCCTTGGATATCATATACCCAAGGAACTTACCCGACCTAACCCCGAAGGTGCACTTCTTGGGGTTCAGCCGCATTCGCGAGCTTCGCAAGATATCGAAGATTTCTCTGAGGTCATTAATGAACTGCTCCTGAGTTCGGCTCTTCACCAGCATGTCATCCACGTAGACCTCCACGTTTCGGCCGATCTGATTTTTGAACAGCTTATTGACCAGCCTCTGATAGGTCGCGCCAGCATTCTTCTACCCAAATGGCATGGTGATGTAGCAATAAGTCCCGTATTCGGTGATAAAGGCAGTCTTCTCTTGGTCCTCCTCATCTAGGGCTATCTGGTGATACCCATAGAAAGCATCTAGAAAGCAAAAAATCTCGCACCCCGTAGTTGAATTCACCAACTGGTCGATGCGAGGGAGAGGATAACAATCCTTCGGGCAGGCTCTATTCAGGTCGGTGAAGTCCACGCACATCCGCCAAGCCCTGTCCTCCTTTTTGACTAGCACAGGGTTGGCCAACCAGGTCGGATAGTAGATTTCCTTCACAATTTTGGCCTCCAATAGCTTGCCCACCTCCTCCTTGACGACCTCATTTCGCTCGGGCGCAAAATTTCTTTTCTTTTGTTTTACTGGTCGGATGTTCGGGTCTACATGTAACTTGTGGACTGCCAGCTCGGAAGGGATTCCGGGCATGTCATCAGCACTCCACGCGAAAATCTCGGCGTACTCCTTCAGGAGAGACTCCAATGCCCTTCGCGTCTGCTCGCTTAAGCCAGATCTGGCCCTGACCACACGGCCAGGTCGCTCCGGGAGGATGGACAGCTCGATCAGACCCTCGTCCGTCTCCAACTTCTCCTCCTTCTCAACAGGCTCCCAAGGCTCTAGGTAGGCTGTTTGGGCTACCAGCTTCTCCTTACCTTTGAGGGTCGCAATGTAGCAGGCCCTAGCTACCTCTGGGTCCCCTAATACCTCTGCCACCCCTGCGGGTGTGGGGAACTTCATGCTAAGGTGTAAGGTCGAGCAGACAGCTCGAAGTGCGTTTATGGTCGGCCGTCCTAGTATCATGTTGTAGGAGGACGACTCTTTTACCACTGCAAAATTCACCTGGACAGTTCGGCTCCTAGGAGACTCCCCCACAGTGACCGTGAGGGTTATCATTCCTTCTGGCCTCACTGGCGGGCCTGCGAAACCTATCAGGGGAGTACGGACGGGATGAGCTGCTTATCTTCCAGTTGCAGCTCTCGGAAGATCTTGTAGTACAGCACGTCAATGGCACTCCCATTGTCTATGTACACCTTCTTCACTTTGTAATTGCACGTTACGACCTCTATCACAATTGCCTCATGATTATTAGAGGCAAGGGGTACCGTGAATGAACCTACGCAGCGGAAATTTGACACAACTAATCCCTCGAAGTCACGAACCATTTTGATATTATCTCAACCCGTAACTACTCGAATTAACGAACCAAATTGGAGATAGTAGAACGCCACAATCAAGGAGATACTCGATTGATAAGTTCGGGTGAATAACTTGAGAAGATTCTCAAGTATTCAAAGGCAACTCTATTGCCAAAGAGAAAGTGTAAACTCACTAATTGTATTTAATAGTCAAAAACTGATCCCAAACAAAGAGGAAGTGGGGCTATTTATAGCCCTTACAAGCATTAACCCTAATCCAAAGGTTGACCAAACTACCCTACATATTTGAGAAAGATTTGGGTCTTACTTACTAACAATGGGCCGCAATTAAACTATCTTAATTACCTAGACTTTTTAAAACGAGAAATAACCAAAATCAACGAGGAAAATCAAATAATCCAACTAAACTCAAGCATTCTTGCAATCAACTAGTCTTCACTTGAATCTTCCAATTCCCCATGTGCTTGAATGAGTCTTGGTCTTTATATTCTCATCATTCCTCTCCTCTTAAAAGCAATTTGCCCAAAAATTGAAGCACAAATGGTGACAAGACGAGTTACATGCCTTCGACTCAATCTTGTTATGATGGCTACAGATGGCATCCAATGCAAAGCCCATGTGCTAAGTTGGAAAATAACCCCCGTCGAACCTTGAATCTCACAAACCATCTTCAATGTATGCTCAACTTTATTGTTTGTGGTCATGAGGTAAGGGTCCTCAAAGTGGTATGAAGTGTATCCCGTGAAATCGAACTCCGGCTCGAACACACTTGCAAGGCACCAAGGCGGATTTGGTGATGTTGGAGCTGCATGTGGACTAAGAGCAAGACGAAAATCATAATGGTCATTGAGGTACTTGTTCTTTAAACGAACCCTTGGTACACAGCCATCCCTAAAATATGGAGTGTTCCCTTCAAGATGAGCTCGAATCAACTCCCTTTTGGTGTGGACTGATTTAAGTTGACATTGTTCCATGAATGGATACCAATGGGGTTTAACTCTTGGAGTACCAACTCCATGGAGGCTTGCAACGTCTACAATTGATTTTGGAATGGAACACACCAAGATCAGCTCAACTTGCCTTTGCTTGATCTGTATAAAAGAAGAAACACTAAACAAAGCAAAGGTAAGTTTGTTAAGAAAATAATAGGCCTTCACCGGGTTGCTCAAGATCAGCCCACTTTCTCTTCTTTCTTTCTTTTTACCACCTATCTCATTAGATTTTTCCATCTCTTTTTCTAGTTCAACAGCTGACCCTTTTATCTCATTACTTTCAACTTCCTCGGATTTTACCTCTGCAGGCACAATTCCCTCATCTAGCTTTTTCTCCATTCTATAACGCTCAAGCTCACTTTTCATGCATGCTAGATCAATACAAAGTTGGTCATAAGTAAGTGATACAAGTGCAAGACGACGACTATTAAATAAGAAGGAATACTTATTAGTATGTCCATCAATTTTAACTTCTCGCCTCGACATCCATGCTTTGCCCAACAACACATGTGTCACTTGAATTGGGACTACATCACACAACACATCATCCACATATTTGCCGATTTGAATAGGTACAAGTGTGTGCTTAGTAACCCAAACATCCCCATGAGTGCTCGTCAACTTGTACGGTTGAAGATGATCAATGGTTGGAAGATTTAATTTCTCAACCATGATAGCACTTGCAAGATTGACTTCACAACTACCATCAATGGCCAAGCTACAAATTTTATCTTTGACACCGCAACGAGTATAAAACCAACCAAGCAATTGAGATTTGACGAGGTCCAATTGCTCATCTACACCACGTAATGCCACTTCTTTGACTCCCTTAGGATCAGGAAGACAATGTTGTGGGCTAGCTTTTATGCGTCTTATACTCGCCATGACGTATGGGGGAACCTGCAAAAAGTTAGCAACGAAACCCAAGATATTGCCTTTCACGCTCCCTTACGTGTATCCACTCGCACTCGTGTATATGGATATCACTCTAATGAACTTACCAAATACCTTTACCTGTTGGGTTAGGTAGTTGAGAAATGCTGCTCAAGTCCAACAACCGTTACCAACCTTTCCACAAGTGTAATCACAAGAATGTAGGAGAAAATGTAGGAAAGTGTTCCTAGAATCTAGGAAGAGAATATAGGAGAGTTTCCTAAAGTGGATGAGAGAATATAGGAAAGGTCCTAAAAATGGATGAGAGAATTTTAGGAGAGTTTCCTAAAAAATGGATGAGAGAATTTAGGAAAGTTTCCAAAAAATGGATGAGAGAGTTTAGGAAAGTTTCCTAAAAAGGTAGGAGAGAGAGTGTCCAAGTGAGTACAAAGAGTTATCCAAGTGCTTTACTTAGTTCCCTAATTGATTTTGGAAACAAGTTAGTTTTTGGAAACCTTTTGAAAATCCTCTTCCTCTTGAACAACTTTTGGTAACCTTCTTGAAACAACTTTTGGTAACCTTCTTGAAACAACCTTTGATAATCTTCTTGAAACAACTTTTGGTAACTTCCAAATTCTACTCCAAGAAAGATTGCACAAATCAGATTTGGTTCTCTATTCAAAACAATTTGGTTGCCCCTTTCTTTCCTTTCCTTTTTTTTTTCTCTTGCCAACCAATTCCTCTTTTTTTTCTTCTTTTTTTTTTGTCTTTTTTTTTTGACTACAACTATCAACCACGACACAAAACAAGGAAGTCCACAAATAATAACAACCAAGAACTCCAAAATCTTTCAAGAACGTTCAAGGAAGTTGTCAGGAACTTCAGAAATTTCAAGATTGTGATCAAGAATGCAAGAAGCTCAAGATTATTGTAAGTTCTCTTCAAGATTCACAAAATTCCAACAAATTTTGCCAAAATCCAGATTTGAAAACCAAGTAAACAAATTGGATAACACAAACAACAAGGCTGGACAGATTTGTATTCGTATGAACAGTAACTATGAACAGTGTCGGTGAACAGTAACGATGAACAGTACAGTGAACAGTACCGGTGAACAGTGACTCTTTTTTTTTTTTTTTTTGTTCTAAACAAACGAACAGATTGGGATAAACATTTATGACTCGAAATAAACGAAAAAAAAAGATATAACCCGGTGGTTGTCGACTAGCTCTGGTACCAACTGATGTGAAACTCCGATCTAGACAACCAAAACACCATGGCTTAGGCAGCGGAAATTTGACCCAACTAATCCCTAGAAGTCACGAACAATTTTGATATTATCTCAACCCGTAACTACTCGAATTAACGAACCAAATTGGAGATAGTAGAACGCCACAATCAAGGAGATACTTGATTGATAAGTTCGGGTGAATAACTTGAGAAAATTCTCAAGTATTCAAAGGCAACTCTCTTGCCAAAGAGAAAGTGAAAACTCACTAATTGTATTTAATAGTCAAAAACTGATCCCAAACAAAGAGGAAGTGGGGCTATTTATAGCCCTTACAAGCATTAACCCTAATCCAAAGGTTGACCAAACTACCCTACATACTTGAGAAAGATTTGGGCCTTACTTACTAACAATGGGCCGCAATTAAACTATCTTAATTGCCTAGACTTTTTAAAACGAGAAATAACCAAAATCAACGAGGAAAATCAAATAATCCAACTAAACTCAAGCATTCTTGCAATCAACTAGTCTTCACTTGAATCTTCCAATTCCCCATGTGCTTGAATGAGCCTTGGTCTTTATATTCTCATCATACCGCGTCCTCAGATCCATAGACAATCTCCTCGTACATCTTCAGCCGTTTGCTCGAGCTTTCTCCGCTGGGAGGGGACGGTTGTGCCGCCGAGCTATATGACTATCCCCTCCAGCCGGTCCTCTGGCGATGGTGTTGATCACCCCAGCCAGATTCTGAGCTTCTTGCTCGGGAGTTCGGCCGCGAGGCCCTTGAGGTCGGTTACGGGGATAGCTCGGGTGGTCTGGCTTGGGCCTCGCCCGTCGCTGGTCAACCCGTTCGTCCCGTACGAACTGCCTGAGGTGGCCTCGTTTGATCAGCTTTTCAATGTCCTTTTTGAGGTGACGACAATCCTCCGTATCGTGCCCCACATCTCGGTGATATGCACAGTACAGGTCCTAATCCCGTCTGCTTCTGTCCCCGGCCAAGGGTCGGGGAGGTCGGGAAAGCCCTTCCTGCTCCATCACAGCAAGGACCCGAGCTCTGGGGGCCGTGAGGGAAGTCCAAGGCTTATCTCCCCCCAGGGGCCGACTTCTGGGCGGGTGGTCATAGGTATTCTTTCGCCCCTGGTCACGTCGCACGTCTCCCTGGTCGGTAATCCTTCGGTGTTTGTCATCCCTCTGCCTTTCCTGCGCGCTCTTCAAGCGATTGGCCTCCTCAGCATTGGCCTTCTCGTGAGCTCGGTCCAGCATCTCCCGAACTGATTTGGGCGGTCTCTCCACGAGCTCAGTGTATAACTTCTGCTTCCGCAGCCCGTTAATGAAGGCAGCCATGACCACCTTGTCGTCTCGGTCGCGGACCTGGAGGGATTCGTTATTGAATCGCACCATGTATTCGCGTAGTGACTCCTCAGCCCTTTGCTGGATAGTCATGAGGTGAGCAGTGCTTTTAGAGAAGGCTCGTGAAGAAACGAACTGTGCTGAGAACAGTCGTGCGAGCTGGGTAAAAGACTGGATTGACCTGGGGGGAAGTCCCTGGAACCACTGCCGGGCCCTTCCCTCCAGGAACATTGGGAAAGTCTTGCATCTAACCGCATCCGCGACCGTTTGTAGGCGCATTTGCATCATGAACACGAACAGGTGGTCTTCCGAATCCGTAGTTGCGTCGTAAGATTTCATGTTTGGAATTTTGAACTTCGCGGGCAGTTGGTAGTCCTTAATATCGAGCACAAAGGGGGAAGCAATGTACCTGTCCGCCTCAGGGTCCAACAGTAGGTCCAGCTCGTCCTGCACCTGTTGTCGCTCTTTCAGGGGGGAGAGTTCTCCCCTCGAGAGCCTCCGGACGGGCTCCGAGTGTTCAGTTCGGGAGTTCTTGTGAGAGGGTTCTACGACCTCGACCTGCTCACGCGTGAGTTCCCGGTGCGACCGCTTGGCCCCGGGCTTGGGACTCCCGGTTCGGGACTCTGACGGGTCTGCTCCCTGGACCTTAGGTTCTTTGTCCGGATGACCTTCCGACTGCCCTTTGAGGTAGTTCATGATCGCCTCGAAGGTGGGCAGGTTTTCCGCCACCGTCTGAACCAGCTGTTCAGGCGGGATTCGTGAGGGCCCCGCCCCTCCTTCTCCAGGTGTTGGACCCCGAGGGGAGTTTTGGGGGCCACTTCGCTCGGTCCCCTTGGGTCCGCCAGCGTTCCTCTGCGACCTAGTCCTCGGCATGATTCGCAAAGAAGAGTAACGTGTTTCCCACAGACGGCGCCAATTGATGCGACTGCCAAAAATGAGATCCGAGCTGAGCTGTGGTTCTGCCGAGCTAGCTGATAGGGAACAGGGTGGCCGTGCCGACCTGTAAGCAAAGATGCGGCGGGGTTGGTCCCCCGGAGCAACTCCGACGATCAAGTCAATAAAAGCTTGGAATCGAAGTGAGTATGTGTTCAAAAGAAATAGCGTACCTAACATCTTCGCAATGCGTTGTATTTATAGAGTCGGAGGTAGTAGTTTCCTAGCAGGACAAGGAGTCTTCCATAGCGGGACTCCTTCTAGGGCTCCGCTAACTAGTTCCGATAAGTTCGGGCGGCGCGACCCACCAGGCCCATTCATTCTCAGCTCGGTCAACCTAGTGGGCTGCCATATGACTATTCCGAGCTGGCCATCGAGACGGATCAGCTCTTCTCTGCCGAACTGATACGAGAAGGAGACGGCCTGACAAGTAAAAGGCAGAACTGACGTGAATGTGGGACCCACTACAGATCCCATGTGGCCAACTTTAGACTTGCCATGAAATTCCTTGTCGGGTCTGAGATGATGCATTTTATTCAACGCGTTGCGCAGTTCTTTCACCGCATCATCGAACATCTCCGCGCAGACGTCCACAGCCTGTCCGACTAGAGGGTTACTGGTTCTGTAGCTGGCATCTTTTGACCTCTTTGACAAGTAAATTGCTAACGATTTGACTCTAATAGGGCTCACGGCAAAACTGGGTCTTGGTGAATCCTGCTTGCTTGGCGGACAAGAGATTTGTAGCATGGTTCGGGGCATGGAGTGGAGTCGCAAGCCTTTCGGATGAAGTTAGTGTTGTTTTCTACAATGTTGGGGAGCGGGACTGGGGCAAGGGCAGGGGCAGGGGCAGGGATAGAGGAGGATGAGGAGGTGGTTGAGGAGGACTAGAGATTTCATTGCTTGTTTAGGAGGTCAACGATTGAAAGGCAAGGGAAGGTCTAAGGGAGTTTAAATAGATTGAGTATTATCCAAATACGAATTGTGCTTGGATCGAGTGGAGTTTACGGTTTATTTAAAAGTCCAAAATGGATTTTGCAATCAAATTGCGTTTCTTTGGGTTTTTTTTTTTTTTAAACAAGAGTTAAAGTATATTAGGATCATTCATGTTTGGGATTTTTTAGACATCCAATGACTCTTTGTCACCTAAGGTTTCTTTAAGTGTGGCTGCATTCACACAATCATCATATTTGCTATTTTTTCTTTTGTTTTTTTGTTTAAAGTAATTTACCCAATTTTTCCATTTAATTTTCTTTATTTACTCAAAAGCAATTGTTCCTTTATTGTGCTTAACTTTTTCTATTCTTTTTTTAAAATGTAATTTAGCCAACTTTTTCCTTTTTCTTTAAGCAAAATAAAAACACCATTAATTCTTATAATTGTGTGAATATGGTAGCTATCCCAACTATAAATGATTATCCAAAATAAAAAAGAAAAAAGGATAGTTGGTGCATTTACACCATCTAACACCTTTGCTTGTTTAATTTACTACTAATAGTAACCAAATATTGTATTATGTTCGGAATATGTAAACGCTTTTTTTGGATAACACTTTTTTATGATGTGATGTATGTGAAATAGAAAGGTGATTGGAAATATAAACAGGTGAATTGAAAAGTATGTTTATGATGCAAGCAAAAATTTTTTTTAAAAAAATTTGCTATCCAAACATAGCAGAGAATAAACATAAATTCTGAGTTTGAGAATAAAAAGGTGCTTGTTTGAGAATTGATTTTTTTTTCACTAAATTTATTTTAATCATCAGATCGTAAATTCTGAGTTTTGGTGCAGCTTTTTTAACTTGTTTAGTATTTGTGTCGTGGCCCTACCGTATCTGAATCCAAGTATGCAACGACTTGCGGTGGGAAGAAGGAAACATCGACAAGTCAAACTACGTACTTTGTTTTAGATATGTGTATATTTTTTTCAATCTATGTATAATTTTAATAACTCTTTACAGTAAATTTTTTCTTGTTTCATTCTTTTTTTTTTTTTTGAAGTTCAAATCGGTTGGATGCCATGTTCCTTCACAAATCGATAAACTTGTAACTGCAAAAAAAAAAAATTCTAATTTCACAAAAATAAACACCAAATTTGTATTCCACGTAAGCTTGTTAATGAAAATTTTATTTTGGCCAAATCATTCCGCAAAATACTAACAGATTCACATAATTAAGATCTATTTATTCTTTTTAGTGTTTTAATGAATTACCTCGATTGTATGTGAGAAATTCAGATTTTGTTCAGAACGAATGTTGCTCCATTCTGTCTGAACGTTTTCTAATTTCTCGTATAACTATATGATTTGTATTCCAGATTTGCCACCTAAACTGGTTTTCCCATCAGCGGACGGCTTCATTTGATTTGAAGATCGTTGGTTTTAAATTTCTTAATTTAATCCAATAGGAAATTGAAGTAGGAAGCGAAAACAAATAGAATCCTAGTCTGATTACCTCAACTAAGCACTAATTCTCAAGGAATTAGAAGGGTATAAGTTAATTAAAAGAACAAAACCAGAAAAAGGGTTGATACATCAAGAACCTATTCTCCTCTACTTTTACCGTTTTACGTTGCATCAAAAACTATCTTCAACAACAAACTTCCCTTTTTACGTATAGTAATTAAAAAACCATCACTAGAACGAGAAAAATAAATAACATTATTTGTTACTTGTTTAGCGGATGAGTTGAACTCCGTAAAAGTAATTCAATGTTGCTTTTTATGGTTTAGCTCGTTTAAGATAACTTTTCTGTATGCCAATCTAACTTGAATTTTGTTTTTCTTCTAATTATTTTGCTGTTTTTAACAGGTTTGCCACGAAAATTTTTTTTGCCGCTGTTGATTATCGCATTAATTCTCCCTTCTTTCGTGGTGACAAAGTCTGATTCATCATCAGTTCACAATGTTCGTGATTATGGAGCAGCTGGGGATGGCAAGACAGATGACACAAATGTAATAATATGAATTCAAAAACCTATATATGATACTAAGATTGCCCATACCTTAAATACTAGCTATGCTGATGATTATAAACGTAATTAACTATATTGCATGAGCAATTTATTTTTCTTAATGTCTGAACTGATTTAGGCTTTCATGGAAGCGTGGAATGCGACTTGCACGTCTTCATCATCTTCTCCTCCAATTATGGAAGTTCCTGCAGATGGGATGTTCTTGATCCATCCTGTGTTATTCAGCGGGCCTTGCAAATCCTCAATCATCAATGTTGAGGTGAGGTGTTTGATTAGAATAGCACTTTCTTCTTTCTTCCTTTTCGTTCCTTATTTTATCTTCATTTTTTTTGGCCCTTGAAATTTAAAGAGCTAATTGCACTTTGGTAGAAAAAAAATAAACAATTAGTAATTTCCAGGCTTGGAATGTGTAGTATCTTCAAATTCACCTAAACTATCTCGCCAACCTTTACTGCCTATGCATAAACCGGTTTTAGTAAATAGCCATATATGATACCCATATTAGAGTCAGGTCGATACTTTTCTTGCATTGAACCCACTACAGCCTAGTATCGTACACACTCAAATTATACTCTCTCTCTCTCTCTCTTTTCTTTTTTTGGTCCGACCCAAATTATATACTCTCAATTACTATAGGAAAGCACCTATGTATGTCTATGTTTTCAGACTCGGACCGGGTGTTGACTCGACCGAACTCAGGGGTTAGGGATCAATTAGTTCGATCGGTTCGATCAGGGTCCAACCGGATGATGTCATCATGATATCATAAACATATATTAAATATATAAAACCTGAAATACCATGAAAAGTATATACATTTTGGTGTTTTTCTTTGTCCTATACATTTCCTACATATCATGCCCATGAAGTAAAACCGACTTTGAAAACTCAAACAATACAATCCAAAGAATAACTTCACAAATGAAGAACAATAACCTCCAAATCCATCCAAACTAACAAACTAAACTAAATAGAAATCTAATACATGTTAAAATCTGAAGACAATGAAAAGTACACCTCTATTTGTATATTCATCAACTCCCTCAAGTTGAAATACTGTAATAACTTGTTTCACTCTGAAACTTCGACGTAGCAACATCATCTAAAAGAACAAAAACAGAACAAATTGAAGTATAACAAGTTTTGTTCAGTTGAAAACATACCATAGTATTTATTTAGGTATTCACATATTAAGTTTCTATACATTGAGTTATTCAAGAAATTTCTAGGCCCAATATATACATTTTAGTTCTTTTTCTTAGAATTCATATGTCACAAATTATTGCAAAATATAACCTCGAGCAAGTTCTTACTTCTGACATGCGAAGCTTAATCTAAATACAAATGCCAAAAATGAAAAAACACTAATACAAAACTTCATTCCCAAATAGTAGTATCAATTATTACTATTCTACTTATTGTATTGATGCCCGTTTTTAACTACTACTAGTATGAAAACAAACAATATGAGTACATAGAGGCGATCCCTAAGAGCAAAGCAGATGCCAATTAACACTTTTATACTTGCAATAAATAAAAATTAAAAAAAATTTAAAAAAAATTAAAAAAAAAAGGACAAATGAAGAGAAAGAAACTTACCTTAACAAGATGAAGTCGCCGGCGTAGGGAGATGAGGCTACTGTCAAGTCTCTGTGGAGTGAGGAGGAAAATTGGATGAGGAAAAAGAGAAGTGGGGTGTGATTTTGATGGTGATGGTCGGTTGAAAAGTCAAGCAAAATGAGAAAATAGAAATTAACCCGGTTTGCACAGTTCACGGTTCAACCCGATTTTTGACCGAGTTTGACTGAACTTCTTCCAATGGGGTTTTTAGAATAACTCAGATCGAATACTTGACTGGTGTCCAATTCGATCAGTTGAACCGGCCGGTTCAGTCCGAATCTGAAAACAAAGATGTATACCTCTCAAAATTTTAGGTAAGAAGAAATAAGATGATTTTTTTTTTTTTGGTAGTGCTTCTTATTTCCATATTGAAAATCATGGTATATGTGTAATCGTCCCAGATGTAAAGTAAATATATACAATCCTATCAGGGAATTACATTGAGTTTTTATTTTTTGACTACATAGGGTAAGATATCACAATCTTTTTTGTTCATGTGGAGAAATTTAAGAACTTCTAATCACATTGATTAAACTCCAGGGTACAATTAATAATATCTTAGAATCTTACTAGAGAATTGGATTAAATTAGTTTGAGAGACATTGATATATTTTTCATAACATGGCCATGGTGATACTACAGTCTACTGGTGTATATTGAAGTATACACCACTCAATACTTTTCTCCTCATCTCTTTTTTCTTTTTTATAACTAACCTATTATTATCAAAGTTACTGATTAAAATTCATGCAGATTAAAGGAGAAATTGTAGCACCAGAGAATCCCTCAAAGTGGAAATGCTGCGACGAAAATTGGATGAAGTGGATCCATTTCAAACATGTACATGGACTAAGACTTTATGGTGGTGGCAGAATTCATGGTCGAGGAGACAAATGGTGGAATATCCATGTAAGGAGTACTATTATATTTTCTCGTCAGGTTCACTATTGACGTATGTTATTTCATTGTCTAGAACTAACCTTTTTTTTTTTTTTTTTTTTTGTCCTTTTACAGAGTCTCAAGAAACCAGCGGTGAGTTTGGTGTCCTTTGTAAAACATCTTTTATATATAAGCTTGGAGAAAGAAATAATAACAGTACTAGCTATGAATATTTTTTCAACAGGCTTTGCAGATTTCGAACTCGGAGGATGTTCAGTTGATTAATCTGAATTTGAAGGACAACCCTCGAATGCATATTATCCTGAATCATTTAAGATCAGTTTTTGTCTTAAGGATAAAGATTGATGCCACAAATGCTACCATTGTGGATTCCAATAAAAGTACAGGCACTTAATTCCTTTTGCACATACACTAAACTCCAAAGAATTAAGTATTCATACTGTAATGATAAACATTATTTTAAAACGTGATACTAATTGAACTCTGCTTGGTAAACAGAAAGCTATAGAAAATTATTGATATGATGATTAAAAGTTCAGCTTGTTTACTTATCACGTTGGTCTTATTTATTTTTTGCACAGGTGATGATTGCATCTGCATTGTTGATGGATGTGCAGATGTGAAAGTCAACAACATATTGTGTGGCCCTGGGAATGGTATAAGGCAAAACAAATTTCCTGCTTATTTGGAATAGAATCTATTGAAAAGATCCAGGCATGAAATATATATATATATATATATATATATATATATATATATATATATATTTTGGTTTTTGGTTAAGTTGATTTGGCAGGTTTTTTGCTTGGTTTTGATGATTCGAACTATATGCATGTATGATGATTTAAAAAACAAAAAAAAATCATTGATTATTCAAATTGTTTGAAATGAAAACCATAAAAAGTCTGCAATATTTGAAACATTTTGTTGTCAGTTTATATTGTGATCCTAAGGCTGATTTTATCCTTGTGTAATGCAATCTAGCGGGTGTGGAAGAACTGAATCAAACTAAGAATAGTGCCAATGCTTTGTTTCACATTATGAAGCCTTTTTCTTTTCTGTTTTTTCTTTTCAAAGATAATATTTCAGAGGTTGCTTGTTGCTGATTTATTTATTTATTTTTCTTTGGCTATAAATCTTAATACAGTATTGGGAGTTTAGGCAAGGATGGTGCAAACCACAAAGTCGAAAACGTTTACGTCGGTGATATTGTATTCACCAAATCAACCAATGGTGCTAGAATTAAATCATGGCAGGTACTTAATCAGTTGCTCAAGTGCATTAATACAGGCTTTTTGGAAATTATCCATATTCTTTTACAGAAACATGGAGTCTAAATTACGAGTTATTTTGTCAATAATCTCTTGAGTATCTGTTTATAATTTTGTGCTATCAGGGAGGAAGAGGTTATGCAAGGAACATAACCTTCGAAAGAATTTGTTCTCATGAAGCAGCAAACCCCATCATTATTGATCAATTCTACTGTGATCACAGAAACTGTACAGATCGGATACGTTATTTCTTCTTTTCTCTTCAGAATATTCATCTTTCCACTGATGCAAATATGCACTTGTTACAACTTATAACTTTTGTTTTTGTTACGATTTTCAAATCACACTGCTTAATCTATCACCTTAATCTATCAGTCAGGAGCACACCATTTTAACGTTCTTGTTTCAGGATTCAGCAGTGCAAATTCACGACATCAAGTTTAGACAAGTGCTTGGGACATCAAAGAAAAATGTAGCAGTTTAAGATGCAGCGAGACAGTTCCATGCAGGGACGTAGTAGTCGAAGGCGTCTACCTTCTTTCAGGTGATGAGAAGAATACTGTTTCCAATTGCTCCAACGTTTTTGGAAGAATACAAGGATCCCATGTTTGACGCAACAGTAGATTTTCACGCCTTTGATCACATACAATACAAGGACTCCAAATCAGAAGGTCTCAAACTATACAATGACAGGACTCCAGATCAAGAAGGTTTCAGACTACGACATTTTTGAGCAAGGGATCAAGGGGAATATTATGTTGTAATATATGGTTGTGTACAGTACCATAGAACAAAATTTTGAAATCCATTACTTTCTTATCATGTAGTAATGTAACCATAACAACATTAGTATTTAATTACCATTGAGTAATGTAAATATAGTACACTAACTATTTCAAGTTGGAAACTTAGTCAATTACATTTGTTGATGCCATAAAGTGCACTAACCATCTGTTACTCAACGACGGAGCCAAGGCCCGAGGGGGTTGAAGAGGATCATGCCCTCCTAAGTTTTGAAAATTTTAATTCATAGTATATAAATGTATGTATAAAATAGAGTTGACTCCCCCGACCTCCCAATTTTTTACAATTTGAGTTTACTCCACATGCAAGGTCACTCTTGGCCAACTGACGTGGTGACCTAAAATAAGTTTAGGTGTAGAGAGGGGGCTGGGTGGCTTTAAGTAATGGCTTTTAAGTGAACAATGAAACTTTTAGAGATTAATAATTTGAAATTACATCATTGCAATTTTGGGAGTTTTTATGGGAATTACTACTGTAGTGATTTTTTGAAATGTGATGTATTAAGAAAAATGATTGTAAATCTTTTAAGAAAATATTCCTAAAAAATCCAAATAAGAAAAAAAGAAGAAGGAAATTCCACTAAATTTGCAATACAAACAAGCCAACTTCTTTTCCCTTATCTAAATTTGGAATACAAACAAGCCAACAAGCCCAAATTTCTAAATAGGTTATTGATGGACACATACTTCAGGGTTGGTGTAATGGGCTGCTTTGGGCTTTCTGGGCTTAAAATGGGCTTCTGGGGTCTAAATAAGTGCTGAAATGTGCAGCATTTCATTTTCCTTGGTCTTGTCAGGAGATTGATGTCAAGTTTCACAAGCCGGCTTCTGAAAAGAAAATCCAGTCAATTTGTCATTTTGTAGATTATCCTGCTCTTTTCATTTTTTTTTTCTTTTGAGGTTTTGAACCGTAATCTCTTACTTACAATCCTTTCCACCTTACAATCGAATCCTCTCCTGCAGAATATCATACTGATTATCTGCAAAAATTAAGCATTTCATGTGCCCAAAATACTATACTTCCAAAAAAAAATTAAAAAACGAATAATAAAAATAAAAAATAGTCATGTAAATGTTTCCTCAATTAGATGTCCTCATGCAAGACTCAATTCATAGTGTTTTTCTTCAATTGTTATCCTTTCAACTTCTTTCCCTTTTTATATACACATGTTCTAGGACCATGAAAGTATTATCATTTTCAAAGCAGAAACGTCACAAAGAACTGATAATATCCATTAATATTGGTACAATCATAATTACCCATTTCAATGTGGAAGTGAATTGAGTTTGGCTTAGGCTTAATCAACATTAGTACCATAATTCTTAACATTATTATTTCCAATGAAATCGTTAGCTGTAATTTTCATTGAATACATATCCATGCATTTTCATATCAGCAAAGGGGGAACTATTGATTGATTGTAACATTGGACCCATGATATCACATGCCTCCAAGCATCTAGCCCTCTATAATCATAAACTGCTAAAATCATATCTGCTGGCAATAGTGATGGGGGCATTAATGAACAATTGTCCCTTGCATGTATGCATACATGATTTGAATTGCATTAAGGACCCACGAAAAGTATATAGAAAAGTGCTACATTTTGAGACCCAAAGAAATTTGTCCACTGCTAATGTACCTGTATTTTTTTTTTTTTTTTGTCGATACGATAGAATTCCTATAACCTAAGCTAGCCTAATCTAGGGGGAGGGGGGAAGGGACTCGATGTGAGTAGAAACTCCGTCGAAGTTGGTCAATGAAGACCGTCACATAATGTGACAATTTTTGTGGGAGGTAATGTCACATAATGTACCTGTATTTTGATCACTCTCTTTCTGTCCAAACCGTCACTTCCCACTTTCACATGCTGAATATACTGATGAATGTCTCTCCTTTACGTCTTTCCCTTACAGGCTTACGAGGGTATTCTGAAGTGATGACAGACATATACATGTATGTGATATATAAACGGACAGGACAATTGATCAACATAAGTATTTCAACTCATAATTATTTCATGATCTTGATGAAAATAAGTTATGCAAAAGTAAACAATTCACTGGAAAGGTGTATGTTTGATCCCTCTCATCATATTCACGTTCATCTCTATAAATTTCTTATTTGTGGTACAAGATCCAAGAAAACTCATAGTTTTAAGTGTAGTGTACATACAAGCTTCATGTTGCTCTTGAGGTTGTTGTATACACCTACTTTATTGATAGCTGACGGACAAATTGGTGATAAAATTATTCTGGAAATAGATGCTGAGAAATTAAAGTAAAATGATTTAACAATTTTAATTATTCTTGTAAGGTCAGAGGCTCTTTTTTTTGGTGGGCTCATACCATTTTATCCCATCAAAGTACTAGAGCTTGGTTACTCTAAGTTTTGGTGAAATGTGGCATTAGCCCCAGAACTGTTTTGGTGAATCAGATCAACAAACTGAGCCCTGACGTAAGTCGAATCGTATTGAATGAATGATTCCCAATAATTTGTAGGTTTTTATAAAAATTAAAAATCAACTGGTGAACAGAAAATACAGAAAACCCTGCGATTTTGCAGCTATTTAGTCACCACCAAAATCAGATTTGGTCCAGCTTAATTAGGCAGACAAATCAAATGAAAGTGTTAGATTAACAATTATTGGACAGAATTATTGTCCTTGTTCATCGTTCGCATAGACCACAAAACCAGAATTTAATTGTTTACGTGCCGTGTGCTGATTTGAGACATGAACCAGACATATATATATATATATATATATATCTTCAAGTACAAGTAAATTACAATTATTGATTGAAGAATAAATCCAAAAAGAAGAAAAGAGAAAGAAGTGAACTTGAAATCTTTAACATAAGAAATCTGGGTACGACTCTTCATGTGATCCGGTATTTGGTAGAAAGCGATTCATGATTCATGCACGCTGTCCGTCTGTCTCCCTATTCTAACCCATAAAATATGGTTCGTACCCAACACAAAACAAAAAAAAAACCCCATAAATTATGGTATCATAAGCATCTCTTTGCTTTGCTCCAATAATTCACTCGCGGCTTATCTCCAACAAAATCATGCTGTTGTATGCGTCTTTTGTCTTGATGCAATTTCTTTTCCTTTTTTATGAGTTTTCTTTTGCCCTTTTTACCCAACCAAGGGATGAATATATTGAAGGAGATTTCTCACTAGGTAAACATAAATCGAGTCATGTGAATGGGTCAAAAAAATTTTCTTTATTTGACCTTTTTGCTCCTTTAAAATTCATCAAGTGTGTGTCCCGTGAAAAATCTCAGGTGAATTTGAAACCAAATAGGTGCATTTTAAATTTTTGAGGGAAGTAAATGCATCACTTTAAAATAAGAGATGAAAAAATTTAAACCATAAAATGTAAGAAACGTTTTCTTAGAGTTTTCCTTATTCATATTATATACTTTTCCGAGATTTTTTTTTTATTATTTTTTGTCGGCTCAACTCTGATCATCACCATGGTCAGGGCATATTTTTTGAACCACGATTCATTTATAGGAATTCTCATAAATTACATCAACAACAGAATTCCAACGCACGACCCTGAAATTTGATCTCATATAGAAGTGATGTACTGCGGCAGACATAACTCTGAGGGACTCTAATTGCTTCAATTTCAATTTAAGAACCAAAACGAGATTTCACAAAATTGGACCTAAAATAAGCAGAGTTTCGTTTGTTATTTTTGAGAGACGAGGAACATATTGGTTGGCGTCAGATGTAACCCGTCGAAGCGTGGAATTATAAATTGATTAATGATGGCAATGTGCATTAACACAAACACGTAATATATCAAACGGTGTATTCCATCCTGGATAATATGCAACTAATAATTTCTTCTTCATTGGTC
Source organism: Coffea arabica (assembly GCF_036785885.1). NCBI lineage: Eukaryota > Viridiplantae > Streptophyta > Magnoliopsida > Gentianales > Rubiaceae > Coffea > Coffea arabica. The sequence goes on along the minus strand of NC_092331.1, from coordinate 54,542,190 downwards.
GATGTATATCAATTTGATCTGAAAGCGACAATGAATCACCTTAGCACAGAAAAGTACACACATGCATTTAATTGGACGGTGCTCTGTTTTTCCAATTACAGTCAAAGTTTATTTTCCTTTATAACGACAGTTATGATCTAAGTTGAAACAGAAAAGCGTTCATCTCAGCAAGGATTAGAATTTGTACAAAAAATCATCTCCAAATAATTGATTTTAAAATCTAAGAAAGGCTGGGCATTGAGTATGAAATTAAAAAATGGACCGAAGCCAAAAAAAAAAAAAAAATTTCTTTTAAGAGTGAACTTTTAGGATTTGGGTGGCAATGGCTTCTCTCTGCTCCCTTTTGGTTCCATCCTTGAATCAAAGAGTATGTAAGAAAATTTTTACGACGTGGAGAAGAATAATCTCAAGAGGCGCACTTGAACCACCAATAATCTTAATAAAAAAGAAAAAAAGAAAAGGAAAATGGATATAAACTCTTTATGGCCTATCCTAAGGAGAGTTGATTCTTGGAAGCAGACCCACAATATTCTCAATGAGAAAAGGAAAAATAGATATAATGTGTTTAGAGGAGAATTAGGTTGAGACGTAAAGTGAGAGGGATTATAAGTAGGAGGTTTTGAGTTTCTATATATTAATAAAAAATAGATTAATGTGTTTAAGGTTATCCACATTATTGTGATGGTTAGTTTGAGTGTAGCCTATAACTAAGGAAGGTTGATTCCCGACAAGGATTGAAGTTGGTCAAAGAAAAAGGGCAATTCAAGAAAGTTTCAAAAATTCCAATATCATTGTGAAGATAACGTATTAAGGACAAGACAGACTATTATGAAGAGCCATTTCTATTATGCGATATGATCGAACTAATAGTGAAATTATTAATTTCATAGCAGAGATTAAGCAGTTGGAGGAGCAAGTTAACAAGGGTATGTAAAGTGCGAGGTAACTTTTATTTTCAGAAAAGGTGAAATTTTTTGGATAAAGATGAGAGAATTTCTTATTTTCCATTCAGGGAAACTGATTAAATTCTTGTTTCTGTTGTTGGAAATGTGCAAGAGAGCCATGTAAACTACTAGCAAAGTTGATTAGTTGAGGATGCAAACAACGATGGAGCAGCTATACTTCATATTGTTAACTCGCATCTGGAGACTTTAAGCAGTTTGATGATCCATTTTTCTTAAATCAGTAATAGTCAAATTGGAAAAAAAGAGAAAGGAAATTCGTGATCCTGTTGACATTCAAGATTACATGGATCAACCCAGTATGCATGTCTCTTCTTGGTTAGACCCGATTATATTGATTCTGTGATTATGACTCAAATGATAAAGAAAATATTATTCAAGAAACGATACTTCTCAAATAACAGCAAATTGCACCTCTATTAACAATTTACCAATGCGAAATCAACAATACCTCTATTTCATTTCTAGATTAATCAAAATAAAGTCATGATTACTTTAGACAGTGATTTCTAAACTACCCCGACAATGAATCATACACATGTACCTTTTTATGTTTCTCATACAATATTATCTTTCCCTTCTTTCTTCCTTTTTATGATCGAATGCAAAATCTTACTACTTAGTTGGAGAAGATCCTCAAATATTCATTAACTTAAAGCCACCAACTAGGTAGAAAATGGCCGAATCATGGCAAATCATTGATCTATGGTGTAAAAAGAGTGGAGCATAAATTCACAGAGTTCCATATGATAAGGCTGTTACTATTGTCGTGGAAGTACGTGTCTAACAAGTATAAATACATGAAAAAATGAAAGAATTTTAGCCTTCCGAACAAGGGATTTGTTAGTTCTCTAGTTATAATTTCACTAAATGTTAGTCGCATTTTTGTGATTAGAATAAGATCCAAATAGAGCTTGGGGTTATGTTCTTTGGCTACTATGCAAAAAGTAATCCTTAAATATTTTCATTTGCTAGGATACATATGTCTCTCAAACATTATTTGTCAATAAATCAAAACACGTATGAATGCAGCGAGAAGAGAACAGAGAGATTTAAATTAAAAAATTAGAAGTTTTGAATTTAAATCCGCATACTCTTTCCCTATAATCGTTACAATCACAAAATACTTTCACATCAAGGAGTATATCATATTAGCAATTGCCGACTGTTTGGCCATCTTTAACCTAACAATAGGATAAATCTTGTGCCGTGCAAACACTAACTAAATCTCAAAATAGGTAGAGTACAAAATGCTTTGTTGCTGCCATGATTGGTTTGAGCCTCAAGAAATGGGTAAAACAGAGGAAAACTTTTGTTATGGAAGAACATATGGTTGAACTTGAAAAGGTACTACGAGTACTAACAGGCCTGGGGGTCCCTCCCCTTTCGACTATTTACTGTCCACACAATATGAACGCACAGGTGGACAAATTCTCTCTATTTCAAACTGGTAGTTAGTCCATCAAGTTAGTTGTAATCATTATCTGTTTGGATTAGCTGTTTTTTGGGTTGTTTTTCAAAAACACCACTGTAGCATTTCGAATCTGAAAAACAAGTCCGTTTGGATTAGTTGTTTTTGGGGTTGTTTTTCAAAAACTATATGAAAAACTTTTACTGTAGATTTTTTTGGATTATTTTTAGAGGTATTTTTGAAACATATTTTTGAGTATTTTTAGAATATTATAATTTTTATATTTTTATATAAATATACATTTATGCATTTATAATACATTTATATTTACAAATGTATAAATGTATATTATTATAAATGTATAAATTATAAATGAATATTATATAAATGTATAAATTATAATTTATAATTTTTATATAAATATACATTTATGCATTTATAATACATTTATAAATAAATATATTTATATATTCATATAAAAATATATAAATGTATTATATTCTATATAATACATAATATAAATATATTTATAAATGTATAAGTGTATATTATTATAAATGAATATTATAAATATATTATAAATTATAAGTGTATATTATTATAAATGTATAAATTAATATATTATAAATATATATTAATATTATGTAGAAATGTATTTATATAATTAATATAAATGTATATATGCATTAATATTATGTATAAATGTAAAATTAATATTATGTATATTAATATAAATGTATAAATGTATTATATTATATATAACACATAATATAAATGTATATTTAAATGTATAAGTGTATGTTATTAAAAATGTATAAATTATAAATGAATATTATATAAATGTATAAATTAATATATTATAAATATGTTTTAATATTATGTTGAAATGTATTAATATAATTAATATAAATGTATACATGTATTAATATTATGTATAAATGTAAAATTAATATTATGTATATTAATATAAATATATAAATGTATTATAAATGTATTATATTATATATAATATATAATATAAATGTATATTATAAATATACATAAATATTTATATATTATGTATAAATGTACATTTATATAAATGTATAATATATTATATATTATATTATATATAATTTATATAACATATAATATTTATGTAAATATATTATAAATATATAAAAATATATTTTAAATAAAATAAAATATTTATGATATGTATATGTAAATATATAATATTAGAAATGTATAATATATATAATATACATTAATATTAATTTAATTTATATATAATATACATAATTGAAATATACATATTAATATATATTATAAAACAAAATTGCATAAATATATTTATAAATTTATATATAAATAAATGTATTTATATAAATATATAATATTTATTTCAATTGACATAATATATATAATATTATACATAATTGAAATAAATATATTTATATTAATATAATATATATATAATATACATAATTGAATATACATATTAAAATACATAATTGAAATATACATATTAAAATATATAATTAAAATATATTAAAATATAATTGATATATACATATAAAATACATAATTAAAATATACAAATTGAAATATACTTATTAAAATATACAAATTAAATATGCATAATTGAAATATATTTGGAGTTGTTTTTGATATATTGTTTGGATTGGTGTTTTTGAAGTTGTTTTTGAAATACACATTTACTGTAGCATTTAGAATGTGAAAAACAGTTTTTCAAAAACAGGCTCAAAAACACCAATCCAAACGTACCCGTTTGAAAAACATATGGTTGAACTTGAACTTGAAAAGGTACTACGAGTACTAACAGGCCTGGGGGTCCCTCCCCTTTCGACTATTTACTGTCCACACAATATGAACGCACAGGTGGACAAATTCTCTCTATTTCAAACTGGTAGTTAGTCCATCAAGTTAGTTGTAATCATTATATTTCCTTTACAGGGTTTTGTGGAGCAATACAGAGACGCAGTAGAGCATTGGCCATAGACAAAAAATATTGATACAATTTTTGACTCTACCTCGTCAAGTAAAAATGTACTCTAGCTCGTCAAATGCTTTCTGTTTTCCCATTTTGGTTTCTACTTTTTGAAATTTTTATAAAAAAAATATATTAAAACGATTTGATATACGTGAATTGAAAAAATGATTGAAAAATATGCTTATAAAAAATATAAATTTTTTTGTTAAAAAACTACAATCCAAATTATTCTTTCCCTTTTGCCCCTTTAATTTCTTGTGTCTTCTCAAGTCAAATTTCTATGACCAACACTTTTATTACCTTTATAAGATAACAACAAAATCCCACAAACTCATACTATAGCATTACTACACTTACATGCAAATAATATACAGCTAACTCACTTTTTAATCAGCTCACAAACCAAGAATAATTCACTCACCCCTAATTTTCTGCATATAAAAAACCTATAAATAAAAAGTCAGTCCTTTCACATAATTTTTTTTTCTTACTCCACTAGAGTAAATTCTCACGGGAAGTTCGAATCTGCTGCAACTGTATTAGCATAACTATTGACCAAAGCCAGCGCGTTGCTGGTAACAGCCTCAGCTCTATGAACGCGATCAAAGACGTCCTTCTTCGTGGGCCCATCAGAAACCCCATCAAATCCATCCGTACACGTGTCCTCATTCGTCAAGGCAGCACTCATCCACGTCTGAACGTTACTCATCTGAAACCTAAACGTCTCGCTGGAGCCAGCCGGGACGAGGTGGCGCATCTGGTTGAGCGAGCCGCGAAGCTGGTCCACAGCGTCGCCGAAGGTGGAGAAGCAGTCGTGAATAGCGGCTGAGACTCGATGGTCGGCCCCGTAGTCTGCTTCTTTCGATAAGTTCGAGAAGTAAGTGGCTTCCAGTCTGGCTCCGGAGAGGCTCACGGCTATGGCTACACGCGCTAGCCGAGCAGGGTTTTGTTGTACAGCGCTGGCGTAGCCCGAGAGGGAGTTGTAGCATTCGTCGGGGTACCGGGTGGATGCACAGCTTGAACGGATGAATTCGGTGTCTTTATTGGTGGGGTAAGTGGTGGTGGTGGCAGGGGGAGTGGGAGCCGAGGTGGTGGTGGGAGCGGCGGACGGGGTGGAGTAGGTGGTGGGGTCAATGAGGGAATGGGTGGAGGTGGGGTGGTGAAGGAGGAGGAGGAGGAAGGTGGTGATGAGGAAGAGAGGACGTTGATGAGTATCCATCGTTGTTTGTTTTCTTGAATTGTTATGGAATATAGTAGTATGAGGTTAGGAAATATTGGTGGCAAACCGCAAATGTTGGAGAGTGAGTTTCTTGAAGAGTTGTAAGGAGTTTATATAAACTCTGTTTGAGCGCAAAATGACTATAATGCCCTCCATTTTCGTTTGGCATGTAATTTGATTTTTATGCATAGTTTATTTCTTGATGTGAAGGGTGTATTATTTTAAGGGTTAGGACGGAGTCCTTAATTAGAGGAGAAAAGAGAAAATGGATTAACAAAGAAGAAGAATGGAAAAAAGCTATAGTAGTTCAAGTTTTCCTTGTTGCACATGTGTGTATGATTATGCTACTGTTTGTGGTGTGGACCTTTAAAGGGTTAAAGATTCAAATCTTTCAGTTTTGTTAACAAGTTTGACCTTGTAAGGACAGCATGTGCCTTAACTCATGATTGTGAATTTGTACAACTAGTGGTACCATTTGGTTGGGCTAAAAATTACAAGTGGAGAAAAAAAAGGAGAATATCTCAAGTTGAAAGATTTCTGCAATATTTTTCAATGAATATAAATTAATTTGGAGGTTTTAGGGACAGTTAATGCCAAATATAAAGGTGCTGGCAGAGGCTTTAATTTTATGGTTTAAGCGATCTTCTAGTTTTGAATGCAATTCACACACAATTTACTTCAATGAATCCTTTTTAGTTCTCTCAATATTTTTGTTGTCTACCCAACATATCATTGGCAGCACCTTAATGATCCAAAATGCATGATGAGTTTCTTTTTGGCAGAACATTTGCTGCAAGCTAGTCTATCTGTGGTTAGACATTATAATGTGCATTATATACAGACAACAATTTATCCATTGAGGGACTCAAAGAGACTTGATGCATGGGAGTCAAATTCAGATGATTGTTGTCGAAAACAAATTGTTCTAATCATGGATTGGTAAAAAAAAAAAAAAAAAAAAAATCCTCTTAGCACGTTTAAGAGATTGAAATTTTGAATTTTTTCAACACAAGTAGTGGTTACATATTAGATATTGATGATGATCATACTTTATCTTGAAGTAACTCTTCAACAATAGGTCTTACGTATAAAGGGTCCTGTATCCATGATTCAAATTTTTCTTGCAAAGCTACATGATAAGCGTTGGAATCAATCTCGGCAAAGTAGGAGGCTATCTATGATACAAAAAAGTATGAGGTGAATGTAATTTTAAGTGAAATCTTGACTCAATTTATCTTTGATAAAACAAAAAAGAAATCGTCGAAAATAACTGCAGTTAAGGGTCTGTTTGTTTCGGGTGAAAATGTTTTCCAGAAAAATATTTTCCTAATTTCTCGTGTTTGGTTGCACAAAAGTTACTGAAAATATTTTCCTATGTAAAATATTTTCACTCATCTTATGGAAAACAACTTCCCTTCCAAACTTACTGAAGTTGTTTTCTGAAATGCATGCATCCCGCCTGTAGTATGTTCCAAACTTATTGAAAACATCTTGTAGTATGTTTTTTTTTTAGTGTAAACAGTAGGACTCGAACCCAAGACCTCTTCCTTACACTCCCTCCCCCGTACCACCCAACCCAACCCAACCCTCCCCCTAGTATATTCAAAATAAAAAAAAAAAACCTCATCCTACTCATCTTATGCTAGTAATTAATTATGTATAATAGGGACATTCTTTTCTAGAGAAATTTTCAGCAGTGAGAGTGCAAGATATATGTCACAATAAGCATTGCATGTGATTGATATTTGACACTAAATGGCCAGCAATTTGTTTATTGCTTAAGGAGATATTTTTTATTCATATATACATTTCTCCAAGATTTTTTAAAGTTAAACAATGAGATAAATTTTCTTATTTTGCATGGGAAGAAGTATGTAGTTATAATGTGTAGAAAGTAAAGATAGAGATAAAAGTGGAAATATTTCAAAAGTTAAACAAACACCAGAAAAATGAAGTAAGAAAATATTTTCAATAAGCTAACCAAACACCTGAAAATGATGAAAGGGAAATGATTTTCATGGAAAATTACTTCCACGGAAAATATTTTCCCAAGAAAAACATTTTACTTCCAACCAAACAGACCCTAAATGCATTCATTTGAGTTCAATATTGTATATTTTTCTTTATCAAATTAGCTTTCTTGTTAGTTTTCATTTGAGGGGAGTGGGAGGTTGAAGTTGGTGGGGGAGCACAATACAATTTTCTATAACTAGAGTGCATAAAGTTTAAACTAATCCCATTAGCTACGGACGCGTACGTACCAATTGCAGTACTTAATTGATGACTATCAATATTGCTTGAACCTGACACTTTCGGTGTTGATGAGTGGTTGATTAACCACAGCTAATTAATATAGAAAGTTAAAAAGTGCTAAAGAATTGGGATACACTGCTTCATTAGAAATATCGGCATGGCCAGCAATTCTTGTTTCTTTTATTAAAAATAGCAGATAATAACAGAATTTGGCCTATTATAGTTGTTTTTATTTCATCTTGGAAACATCCAAATAAGCCTAAGGTTCGGAAGTAAGCCCTTGGATATAAGTAAACAATAGAAGAGTCTTTGTGGCAGCTTCTTCACTAACCACATTCTCATGGGCAATTTCTGTATGTTTTCTATTTGTTTGTTACAATGTCCAAAGCAAAAGAGTAACGCTGAATTGATAGTAATTCTGGTGGAATTTTCTTGGTATAGACATCCGGAATTTAAAAGCATCTTTCTTTTACAGAAAAAATTTCACCAAGTATCAGTAGTGTCCTTTTGGAATTGTATTTTCTCATGAACACAAAATTGTTGCATGCCACAACATTGGACAAGAGATGTCTCTTGAGTGTAGAACTCAATGTGGAACATGACATTTGTTGATGTTTCTTGAGTTTACAGCTGCAACAAAGACAGCTATTAGTCAAAACTATTTTTTCATGTCTCATGTACACAGGGACGGAGCCAGAAATTTATTTTTGGGGGGGCTGAAGTGTATTAAAAAAATTTTTTTGTGACGAAATAAATATATTTAATAAGTAAAATTTAGAATCAATAATTATAAAAATAATAAAAACATATAATTATACATACCCAAAAATTTGTTATTGATTAACACTTGAAGTATTGGTAGTTGTTGCACTCGAATAACGAAGAGGAGGCAATTGCATTCTGCGAGTCTTCATCCGTTGAAAACGCTGCAATATTTGTTCATTTTCAATTGTTGCAAAAATATCCTTCTCGATGTATACAACCAGACAGTCATTCAACTTGCGTGTTGTATTACAATGGATCAAGAAAAGTACTACTCATTCAACCGTCGCCACAAACAATTGCTTGTTCATTTGTTCCTTCAGATTTTATTTTTAGCACGTTACCATCAAGTCCAAGAATTCAACTAGAAAATATTTGGGCCTGCAAGTGAAGCTGGTGGATCAATAATAATATGTATATTGCACAAACCCAATGGAAAAGCTACAAGAAGCAAAGTCAAAAGTTGCTACGAAGCTAAGTCCCATCATGCCCAAATTGATTCCTGCTGCTTCTGCTAAGATCCGGGTCGTGCCCCGTGACATAAGTTTTTGCGTTAGAAGATCGTAACAGAGAAGGATATCTTTTTTGTCTCGTTCATAAGGCGAAATGGTTAAAAATCTAGGAGTGTGCAGCAAAAGATTCTTCTGACGGGTTTGCGCAACATATAGAGCCTATCCAATCCAAAACCATCCGCTGATTTTTGAAGGAGGTTTACAGAGAGCAAAGCTGGCCTGGGGCTCCATTCTAAATTAATGGGGCCCGGCGGCCTTCAATGCTGTAACTAATTGTTTAGAGTTTAATGTTGATGGTCCAGAGGTACAGCGCTCTCTCTGGGACTGGGACTGGGACTGGGAGATCGAGGGTTACCAATCCAGAGGCTTCTTCAAAATGAAACTGGACTTCCTCTGTGTCAACTGTGATTCTTTTGGGTCTGACTGATGAATAGGCTCCAAAAGTACCACATCCCCGTGCTTTGACGCATATGTTCTTTCCATAACCCACTTCTTTGACCGCTCCACCTGAATTGAACATCCTGATGAGGCCTATAGGAGCGAATCGAGAACCATTTGATGTTTCCTTGACAGGAACAACCGTGAAAACCTCGTACTCCCGTGCCATCAGTGCAATTGGCAGAGCAGCATTGCTTGGAAGGTAGACTAGATGTAGGGGGTTTTCCGGCGGCTTGGGGGGGGCTTAAGCCCCCACCAGCCCCCCCTTAAATCCGTGGCTGCATGTACACTAGATTAGTTCACGTATCATCTCTACGTAATTGTTGTGTGAGGTATTATCTTGAAGATCTCTAAACATAGCACTTTCTCTGATTTTGAAAATCAAATTTTGGACATATTTAGTGAAAAAAAATTTTTTTTTTTTGCTATGTAGTTTCAAATTGGAGTAAAGTTAATATTGGAACTTCTGGGATTTTTGGCCTATGTATTAAGATCCAATGTCAATACAAATAAATAACTAGGATCCACTAAAAAGATAGGGTAAAGGCTATCAATGGAAGAAGAGAATAAGTGTAATACAATCCATAAACAGAAACCCTCTTTCGTTTCTTGTACTGAAATATCGCATTGCTTTAGCATTTTCATTTTAGTGACATAAAGAAGAGTTACAAGTAAGATAAAAATAAAAACACCTGCATATTTTACCTTAGTTGTTGAGTTGATCACCTTTTTGTCTTATTTTACCTTATTTATTTGTAGTACGGTAGGAAGAATTGTTGTCGAGTTGATCACCTTTTTGTCCTATTTTACCTTATTTGTTGTATTCAATTTACAAAACAGCCGTACTAAATTCTTCCTCGTCAAAAGAAACTTTTAGTTCGCTCTCCTTTTCCATTAGCAGCATCTTTGCAAGCTGTAAATCCCATCGCTCACATCAATACTTTGTTGCTTGCACCAAGGACATTAGTTAATCAATAACCTCATCTATGATTAGACTGATCCTCGAAGGGGATGAGATATAACAAAGCCAAACCATAAATTCGATTGGAATTGCTCTGAAACCCATGTCCAGGTATGATTTGATTTATTAGAACCATTCCATGGCTTAATTCATTTGAAGCTAATTCTACATGAGTTCTTTGTGAAGGACAATATCAAAAAAAAAAAAAAAAATATTTGTGAAGGGTTTTATTGGTAGTGATAGTTTTTCTGATTTGTATTTATAGTTAAGGATGTTTTCTTTCTTTTTATAGACTAGCTAGAATTTACACATAAAAGAAACTCTAATCACACCATCCTTGTTCCTACAATTTTATTTGATTTCTAAGCAAGTTTGTATACCAAATATTATGTTTTGGCAATCTTGACCGTGAAAGCAAGAAGGAGAGACCATAGCAAAATGAAATTTTAACGTGGGCTTATTTGATAACTTTACATAATGTTGAAAAATTAATTCATTCAAAACTTTTTGAATTATTTTTACTAAATTTTCTGAATTGACAATACATACCATAACTATCATACATATACTACATTCTTATACATTCTCTCACACAAAATACATATTTTTTCTCTTTTTATTCACACACACACATACATATAGAAATATACACTATCACACGTAAATATGCACACTTAAACACCACCTCCAAATTGCTTTATTATTTTTTATTTCTCTCTCACACACATACACACTTTTCTTTCTCTGTAAATACACAAATAAAGGTAATTTTTTAAAGATAACAACATAATATTTATGTAACATTTCAATTCAGCATTATAATTTAGTTACTTATCAAACAGATATAATTTAATCAATTCAACAACTTAATACTTTCAACACCTAATCTTTCAGATTTCAGAATTCAAATTTCAAATGGACCAAGTCTATGCATCAAATAAATAACGTATAATCATGTAGTCAATTGTAGAATATCTTCAATTTCAGTTCCCCACGGAAATTTTATGTTGTTGTAACATTGTTTGATAACAAGGGCATGTTTGGGAACTTACAATCAGAATTGATGTCTTCTTGACCATGGGTAGTTATACAATGGAAAAGATAACGGAAAGTGCGCGTGCACCAAAAGTGATTGCAATACGAGATCGAGACGCAGTTGGAGTGGGGATAGCATATTGGGCCGGCAGTTGTGCTTTTATCTGCCTGTCATGGCTTTTTTGACTGCGGCTACACGCAGTTTGTGTGTGCCCGGGAGTGCTGATTTTGTAACCTCCGCATTTGTTTTTTGACAAAAGTAACCCCGGCATTCACAACCAAAAAAAAAAAAAAAAAAAAACTTACAATATGTTAATGTTTAACTTTTTTTTTTTTTATACTGACAATGCATACATATTTTTTTTTGCAAAATTTGAGTTTTATATTCAAATTAAGATTATTATTCGTACTTTTAAACTTGCTAAAATATATATTGTCAGAATAAAAAAAATACTAATTTATATGTTGAAATACGTATATTTGTATACATTGAACCCTCTACTGAAAGACTAACGATATAGAGAATGGAAGAAAATAGCATTTAGAGTTCGTGAGGTCTCAAAACTCTAGCTCTTGCTCTTTAAGACGAACTTGATAATCCAAGAGCTGCATAAGTCAAATGCCAGTTCATGTTTTGCTTCAGTTGGACATTAGATTGTGGCGTGCTTTAAGCACATAATATTGTCATTTTCTCCATGTTAAAGATGAAAACGCAAAATAATCAGAAATCTAATGATTTATGTTAACACATCAGTCTAGCGGCAGACCTACATGTAAACCAATGGGCGCACGTAGATTTTATAGGGGCAAAGAAAAGCTTTAATTCTAAGCATAGAAATTTCATAAAAATTTTTGTTTTGACCCAAAAAATTTGTCTATGTGCCCCCCACTAAGGAAAAATATATATATACTTTTAAGCAGTAGATGTTTCAAAAAATTTCTTTTAAGCAGAAGAAACGTATAAGTTAGTGCTTTCATGACTTGTAATATATCAATAAAAGTCTTATATCATCTTGTATAATTTTGTAATTAACACATATAGATATACTTGCTATTACTTGGCATGTGGATCTTAGACCCTATTTGATAATACAATTCAATACTCAAATTTAATAGATTCGGATCTTAACATATTCAGACCATTTAATAACAAAAAATTAAACATCTGAATTAATTAAGTGATACTAAATTTTCTAAACAAAATTTGTTCTCAAAATTAAGTGATAAACTATTCACTTATCACTGAATGTGGTATGCACTCAAATGTATTAGATTTAATATTTAACAATTCAATAACTTAATGGATTCAGATTTCAGATTTCAGATTTCAGATTTTAGTTTTTAAATTTCAATTGCATCAAACGCACCCTTAGTGTCTAATTCTAGCAATAGAACTAAAATATTTTCATCTTATGTTGTATCTCCACAGGAATAATAACTTGGCTCCACCACTGCGTGAGTAATACAACCAACTAGCAAATTTATAAACTTCTATAGAGTGTCAAATAATTTTTGTTGAAAACATATTATTTATACACTAAGAATTCGTTTGAATAGAAGTAAAGTTATATGGGAAAGTGAAGTGAAAGAAGTGAGGTAAAGAAAAATGAAAATGAATTTCTCATACACGGTTGGTTACTAAGATAATTATTAATGGCAATAAACAGTAGTTTTGTGAGTAACCAACTATTTTTCTTTAAAATCTTGTAAAATTTGCAGGACGTAAAATGCAAGGAAAATTTTCAACATTCCTGCCAATCAAATATACATGAAAGAAAAAATAAATTAATTTTCTTTAATTTTCCACGCTTTTTCCTACAAACAAACACTACTTAATAGTTTGATTGAATGAATATAGAAAGCAGAGGTGAATCGGGCACAGAGTACCCCGCAAGCCGGCACAATGGAGTGGACGACATAAAAATCCGTGGCGTGGTGGAGAGTGGAGGCAGGAGAGTTTTTTTCCAGCCGACCACTTAAAATAAGGGGTAGTTTGATAGCGGGATGGGAGAACCTATAAGCCTGCCTCCTATGGAACCACTTCGAAGTTCTCATGCGTGCAATTTGTGGTGTTGCTTTAACAGATTTAGGGCCCTCCACCAAACCACTCAGCCACCATTTTGTTCTTGAAGCAATCTTTTCTTTTGTAAATCAATCCCTTTCTGCTGCTTCGTTACCCTTTTTGACATCGATGCTCTTTAAACTAAACAAGGTAGTTGTTCAAGTTGAATGATACATAGATTATAAATTTGTTCGAGTTGCCAATGTGGTACGTGTATCTTTGATGGTAGGATCAGTCATGCATGTTCTATCCCTTTCCCTTCTGGATGGGATGAAGAAAAAAAAAAGGGATTTTTTGAACCTCAACTAATGGTTCGATTCGTCCATCTGAATTCTAATTGATTGATCGCAGGGTGGACGAGTTCACCTTCCTGTTTATCTTCCTAGACTGATCAGAAAGAAGGGTATGAAAATCAAGTACTAATTATTATTATTATGACAAATAGTTTTGCTACTAAGATGTCAGTGTGTCAAGTGGAAAACTCTTGAATTTTGAAGAAGAACATTTTTTTGGTTTAAGGAAAGATTTCAAATCTTACAAGAGGAAAATGAAAAAAAAAAAAGAAGATTTGAAAGTCGAATCAGGACTCTACAATCACTTGAGTAATGTCCCTACAAACTAAACTTGGCCTCAGAGACATTTTCTTTCTTCTTGTCTTTTCTTTTCTTTTTTTTTTAAACCAAATCAGGAGGACTCATATTCATAGTTTACATGAAACAAATTAGCACTTCTAAAAATTAATACCGCAAAGTTCAAAAGTTTCTCTATTTGAATTGTTCTTGAGTAATTATTGGACAAAAGATGGTTTCTCAAAATTCTAAAAATTTCAGCAACGGCTATAAGGGCATCAATGGATGCTTTTTCCCTGATTTTCATTTCTTGGGTCATAAAATTTTGAGTTTCTTAAATTTGTCTCTTGAAAATAGTTAAATACTGATTTTTCTTTCCAAAATTGATAATGACGACGTTAAAGCACATCACAAACCCTGACAGTAGTAGTAGGGAGATTTTTATTAGGGAGATTTCACCTCCCAAAAACTTTGCCAAATACATCTTTGGATTGAACCCCCCCCCCCCCGCCCCCCCTTCTCTTCCCATTCATATTTGACATATAGGTTCTGGTATGTGTAAATCCGATCCTCTGGGTCCCCAGAATTTTTTTTTTTTGGGGGGGGGGGGGGGGGGGGGGTGTTGCTCTCAAGGGCAATAAGTTTCTCGGCAGTCCAATTCATGACCTAGCAGGACAGTGGATTTATTCTCGTGTCAAGAACCTTATTAACTTGTAAGTGCTAGAAACTATTTATAAAAGATTCAAGAACAAGACGTTTGAACATCAAACTTGATTTTTTGACCATCTCTTTTGCTCTTTAGGTCCAAATGATCATGGGACATCCTTTTCAAATTATACATATGAACGCTCTTTATAGACTAGGACCATAGAGCAATAACTACTTAACTAACACATGACGAGCAAAAGCAAATCTCCATCTCCCTGCCACCGCAAATCATGCAGTATTTGTTATGGGATGATGGGCATTGGTAACTACTCTTCAAAAGTACTAATCCCATGTTTTTAAAACTACTAATCTAATCTAATGGCACAAATAGCTAATTTAACTTGCCATTTATTCCTAATCATCAATAGTTAAGTAATCAAGCAAAAACCTAAGAAATTATGCAAAAATAGGAAAAAAAAAACCTAAAATTTATCCGACCCGAATTCGTGCAGGGATTGCTGGTCACATTCCCGCGTGGATTCGAGGCAGAAAGTAATACTACAAGAAAAATCAACTCGATTCGAGTAAAGGAGGCAGATTCGTAACCCGATCTGCGGGGAGATCTTACCCCCCATCCACCCCCAAAAAACAGAAAAAAGCGATCCATATATTGTAAATCGTCCATAAATACTGTAGTTGTTTAAATTTTTAAAAAGAAATAGGTTTCAAAGTTTAATCAGTTCTAGATTCTAAGGAACAATTCACATAGTACTCTATTATAAATCTGCTCAACATATGCAAGTCTATGATATTCTTCATCTTCTTCTTCTTCTTCTTCCTTTTTAGGTTTAACATCAACAATCTACTGCACACTCTGGATTTTTTTGACGAAAAGAAGGACTGTACTTCTGGGATTTGAAGAAGTTTGAAGGTGCTCTGCTTGATATTGGATCAAAATCCAATAGTTAAGTTCATCATATTCACATTAAAAGTGATTTTGAAAGTCACATGCATTGCAGTCAAATAATTCAACCTGGATAACTCAATCATGTGAACCTCAATTGAACATTCCTAGCGGTCGAGGCATTCGCAGCTTTGTAGCAGTTAAAATTTTCCAGAAGAAGCTAGAAGCCACCATCAAATTAGCTTTCAAACAAAACCTAAAGTCACATGCAACAAATTACTATATGGTACGTACGAGACAGCCGCAATGCCTTAGCAACACTATGGACCAACGTAAAAGCAAATTCTCGTGAAAGAATTGACATCAGGCATTATTGTCATTTTGGATCAACTTACAAACCAAAATCTATGGTGAGGAAATAGCATCATCATCATAATGAAGTCCAAACAGGTATTGGCTTAGACTGGGACTTTTAGGACTAGTTTACTGACGTGACGTATGGAGCTAATTCCCTTTAAGCTAAAACTTGAACTACAAAACCAAGACTTTGCATTCAGTCATGAACAAAATATTTGAAGAACAAATGAATCTAAGATGGCAAGAAGAGAACAGGGAAAGCTTGAACAGAAATAGTGAATGAATTTCAAGTGAAGATGATTCGGTATTCTATTCTAAGCTGATCTTTGTCATGAGCTTGCTCAATCGTGCACGAGTGAAAAGTATAGAAGCCGTGGACGAGTGAGTGTTTTGATTATTCAAAAAAAAAAAAAAAGTCGTGTAAGTAAAGACAATCTCTTAATACATTTTTTAACATGAGAGGATTCTGAACCATGTCAATACTACAAACATATAAGGATACCCTACTTTGCCACATGTGAGAGTGAGACCCTAAATTATTTTCTGTTGGGATGATAAGAGATTGTTTACAAACACTGACCTATTTGGATTGTAATGGGACATTTAGAAATTATTTAAGCAAGCTTTTCCCATTCATCATTGTCGATTTCCTAAACTAAGAAACCTTTATACACTTATACTGAGAAGATTAAATATATAGCTATTTATCTGAATCGCAGAGGAAAAATTTTGACATTTTCAATGAACACATTTTTCAATTATCTTTTCATCTCATATATATCGAATCATTACGGTACATCTTTCTACAAGAATTTCAAAAAAATGGCAATTTAAACGGGACCATATTTGGATCTCAATTGACGAGTTAGAGTGAGTTTATCCACGAACTTGAAATTTAATTTGTGAAAAACTTTGACTTATGTACATTGCTAATAAATCTCGAGATTTGTTACAAACCATGTACAGTGCTTAACTATGTCGGTACATTCTACAAAACAAATTGAAGGCTACAAGATCAGTAATTCATGGTGCGAGCGCAACTCAAGGCTCATGAATGTCTGTAAAGCTCATCATTTGCAGGAAAAGAGGAGAGACAGAGACAATTCCTCGCCGTGATTGACTCAAATGTAAAAGCTGATGTTTATCTGTTAGCCTTGACCAAATTGGCTGCTTTTACATTGCAAAATTCAAAAACGGAATTTATTCGTAAACAGTAAGGTTGCAATAATTGGTTTTACATGCAGAGGAAACCCTGGATCGGATTTAGTGGCCTACTGGCAGAGGCTTAGCTTCCTATTTAGCCAACATTAGGATCAAGAAAACCCACAAAAAGGCAAAAGAAATTATACAAAAAAAAAACCCATTGATGTGAAAGTAGGAACGGGAATAACTGTTTTCGTGTTGTTATGCGGCTGACACTCAATTGCGTATCTCCCAGCAAGTGAACTTGTAGAGATAACAGCCATAATGTGACAGGAAAATCAAAAGCCATGTGTCCTAGACACCTTTCTTGTTGCACCATCATTTCTGTTCTTGTCAAGTAGGATTCTTGAGAATTAACTGTAGAAATTGTGGATAGCTTCTGATAAAAATGTGATTTTAATGTTTGGGCACTCCAGCTCGGAAAATGGTGACTCTAACTATTATGTGGACCAAATCTTATTCTCATTAATTGAGTATATACACTTTACGAAAACTTTTAAATTCGGACCTAAAAAAAAAAAAAAAAAAAGTCACTGGACCAACTCTAGTGATTTGAACCTCAATCGTTACTCTGTATTTCGACTTTCAAGTACTTGAGCAAATTTCCTTCCAAATTTTGCACTACATAATCAATCTCAAGTATATCTTCCACTTCAAATCTTGCATTGTCTGAATAAAGATTTTCGCTTTTATATATAATTGTGTGTGTCCTGTTCTATTTGTAGTTAGCGTTTTATTCTACTAAGATAAGATTTAAAAGACAAACAACAAGTACAAATATAAAGTCCTTAAAAAAAAGGGGAAAAAAAAAGACTTTGGTTTTATATGTATCAACATAGACATGATAGGATTTCTTTGCTTTCCTTCATGAGCTACTGAATTGGACGAAACAGTTAATCTCCGCCTGGTGTTCACCATATTTGAGCAAATTTAATACAATCTTTAGGGTTGATTAGTGAAGAAGACTGAATGGTTAGCTTCCTTAGCCAAAATGATTTCGACTAGTCGATCATCCAAATGTAAAACCTCGAAGGAAGATATTAATTAACTCACAGTTTTTTTTTTTTTTTTGAAAAATTTCAAAAAAATAGAAAACAAAATTAACTTTTGCAAGTTTTCTTCAAGCAGCCAAACCCAACAAAAAAAGCCCAACTCAATTTTGTTTTGGTCGAATGATGCCTGCAAGTTGAGCCTCCTATGATGGGTTGGGCTTACCTCCTATGATTTTGGCAATTTGGATTGAAGCAACTTGTCATCACTCATTAGCAATCATTAGCCCAGCCAGTTGCGACTTGCCACACCTTTTTTTTTTTTTTTTTTTTTTATTGAGGAAGCACACCCAATTTCCGATTTTGGTAGCTACAACTTGAAGGAAAATGTTGTTCTATAAGACACACTCTCTACATGATAGAAGCAAATTGAAAAATAATTTACCTTCTTGATTTTAAGAATTCTCAAGTTTGTTTTGATTGTTTAGATATGTCAGTGATTTTCAATCACTTTTTGCAGATGAGCTCGAACTTAAAATAATTCTTCAACTCTTATCTTAAGTATAGGTTAATCTTTCCAATCCTAGTTGTGTATACATAAAGACCGGTCTACATATATGTTATATCATCTCAATCTCAATTGGAACACCAAATTTTATATATATGATATGTATCGAAAAGCGTTAGCGTATACACTATCCATGTATAAACAATTAATTACTCATTAAGTATTCCTTTTGAGAAATGACTCGTAACCATTTAAAAGTTGATACTATAAAAACATTAGTAGATGAAAACACGCATAACTTATTACGCTGCCAAGTTAAGCAATATAGTTAACTGTACATAAGATTAAATTGTTCATAGTTGCCTTTTCTAAGTGGTTTGGCAGAGTGAATTCTGCAAGTCTTTTCCATGATCAAGTTAAACGTTATCATGACTCATGTTGTATAGTTACAGATCTTTTGGACTATAGTGTTTATATGAACAAAAATTGGCTTAAGTTCAACACATCTCATACTACATTTGCATCTAACTATTGTAGAGTTCAATGACAGAAGAAGGATCATTTCTCGCATTAATTTGCGTTCAACTTAGCAGCTGAACGAGACTCTTTCCTCTCCGTGTGTTATACGAGACTATATTAGAAACTTGTTTGAAATATGAACTTTCTTCTACCCTTTTTGGCAGTCCAACTTTGACCTCTTGACCGTGATTAACGACTCATCTGAATCTCAAAAGTTCGGAATGTAGATCAGAAAAGAGAGAATATATGTACAGTAGTATCCAACCATTACGGCATATATGGCGTGGGGCAGAAAGAATTTTTTGCAATCTTTCGTTATCATTAAAGCTCATAATCATGGTAGTTTGGAAACGTATTGGATTATTCACAATTGGAAAGGTCAGATTGCTTATGCATACATGATATGAAAAAGAGCTTTTCCAACGGGTGTATTCGTTAACAAACCTGGTATTCATTTAACCTATCATATATATATATATATATACATATATATTACCATTATATCTATGTACTTTTTTTATTTAATTTTACACACGCTCTCTTATATTTATTTATTTTTATCAATTAATTTTATATTTTAAAAAATATAATACTTTAAATATATTTTAACGAATACTCTGTGGCGCCCATTAGACAAACTGTATGAAAGAAACTTACGGGTCAAGAATATCACATCTTTCTACAAATTTGTAACGAGAAACAGGAAAAAGAGAGAGATCCATGGTTAAGCTTTAAGGCAGTCGGTTTTTTTGGTTTCCGAACAAACATTTTCTGGCCTAGTATTTCTTTTTGACTTCTTTTTTGACTTCTCTAGTCATTTGTTCCCCTTCCCCTTTAAACACGGTAGTAACAAACATCAGAGTGCTTTTACATCGGAGAAAAGAAAAAGATAAACAAAGTTCAATAAAAAAAAAAAGAAAAGTGGAACAACCCTACTCCAACATGCTAGTGCCTGATCCCTATTCATTCAACCATGTGTGGGCTATTTTCTTTAACCTCCTTCACATATGCTGAAACTGAAACCTGTCAACCAAAAAAGGGCAGTAGGCACTGCTATAATAAGTAACTTAGTAACCAGCGCAGAAATAACCAACTTGAGCACCCTCATAAATGAATTGCAGTCTTTGCTGCCATTTTTACTCCCAACCCTTCCCAACTACTACTACTACTACTATTATATTATAGTAGTATTTCTTTTCCATTAACCGAAACTGAACAATCTAAATACCAAAAAAAAAAAAAAAATTCTGAAAGCCCTGAGGTTGCTTCCCAACTCTCTTTACACTCTCCACATAATCACAGACTCTATCTATCCAATTGGAACCACCCACCAGGGAGGGAGGGGCTTTAAGTCCCTTCTTGGACTGTAGGTGAGAGCTCAAACTTCATTTACAGCGAAAAAAATCTAAGAGTTGTGTAAGAGCACTCCGTTGATCTATTTGGATCTATATATCCACTAGTTCCCTACCACAGCCTCTTTAGGCTCCCCCTCCCTCCTAGATTAGGATAGAGTAGGTTATACAAATGTATCGTTGCTGACAAAAAAAAAATATCTATCCAATTGGAAAAGCCACAAGTGAACTGTGCTGCAATCCCTCGTTCGGATTGTAATTTTTCGGTGAAAAATTCTTCGTAATTGCATTTCTCGTGTAGCAAAGGACACACTACTGCAACTTCATGGTCACTGTAGATTCACACTTAAGCAGTATTATCATTGTCAACAAGAATTGTTTATGTCATCAATAGTTTGTTTGTTGTTGATACACCATCACCTCTGACTACCATCATGCAAGTCTCTACTGAGGTTCATGGTTTATCTTATCTTTCGCTTAAATAAAGAAAAGAAAAGAAAACCATACTGTTTGACCAATCATGATTTCTGATCTCGTACCTTTGTACAATACAAATCAGGCTATGCTGCACAAAGTCATAGACATACATACAAATGCTTTTCCAATACACCAGAAAAAAGGGTTGCCACAACACAATTATGTTAGACAAAGTAGTCATTCCTTAACAAAAATCTAGGCTTGCATAAAAAAAGGGTTGGGGCAATAGGGAACATATACTAAATCAGATTCTTTACTTGTGGATTCATCAACCCTCCACTCCTATCCCATTGATGTTCTTCGTATATATATATATATATTCACTTTGGGGTATCCAACTTTTGATCAGATTAATTTCCTAAAATTGTGTGAAATCTTGTTTCAAGAATATACAGTAAAATAGCACAAAGAATTCATCGTGAAATTTGCTGATAACCACCAAAATACGAAATTAGACGGACTATCCGTGGGGTCTAATGTTCTTCATATTGGACTCACGGAAAATGAGCATCTGAACGCCAAATAACCACTCCTAACAAGTGCTAGCAAACTCCACCAGTAGAAGTTGCAGGACAGGACAAAATACTTCTAACGTTACACTTGAGATCAAAACTCGAACGTTGGACCGCTGTTCTGGTTGGTTAACCACATGAATCCTCTGTACATGCCCAAATCTCACAGCCTATAGTACTCTACTACTTATCAATTATGTATCAGACGGTGGGAATAGTTCAGTCAAACTGGTTACACCCCCAAGTCCCCTCCTTACCCTTGCCATCTCCCCCTGAATCTCACTGGATCTGTGGGACCAATTTCTTCACTTTTTTCCGAACCTCCACGTGTTCCCCATCAAACGGCGGTGAATCCCAAACCCCATTCACATCATGGAATCGCAGATTATTTTACTCACTACACAATGCACATACACTCCACCATAACCAAAACGGCTAACTCCCCCCATGAATCCATGACCCCACCGACTCTCATAACTCGATCCCAATTCCCCGGTTCATTGAACCGGTCAAATTTTAGGGTTAAACCGGTCAATCCTTGCCTCATCGGTAACCCAAATAGTCTGAACCAGCCACGTCTTCCTACGTGTCGTTCCACTACCCCTGAATCCCCAAGAATCCAATGACAAGCTTTCTCCCCTTCTTTCTTTCCATCACGCCTATATATACCAAGGAGATCTTCCTTCATTCTTTACTTCTCCCTCGAGCAACTAAATATGGCGCGAAAATCTTGCCATATCCCGGTAACCTCAACAGCAAGATTTTCCGCCGTTTTCCTCCTCATTGCCTCCTCCCTCCTCCTCCATGGCCCCGCCGTCTCCGGTGGCCAAAATTACCATGACGCCCTCAAGAAAAGCATACTCTTTTTCGAAGGCCAACGCTCCGGCGAACTGCCTCCCGACCAGCGTGTCCGGTGGCGCAAAGACTCCGCATTGCACGACGGAGCCTCAGCCGGAGTAAGTTTTATCGCTTCCCGCTGCTAAAAAAAACGCAGATTTGACTATTTCAAAAGTAATCACGTATGTGTTCTGCATTTTTTGACCAGGTGGACTTGACCGGAGGATACTACGATGCCGGAGACAACATAAAATTCGGCTTTCCCATGGCCTTTACCACCACATTGTTGTCTTGGAGCATTATAGACTTCGGGAGGAACATGGGAAGTGAACTGGACAATGCACTGAAGGCGGTCAAATGGGGGACTGACTACTTGCTGAAAGCGACCGCGAAAGAGGGCATTATTTACGTACAAGTTGGGGACGCAATTTCCGACCATAATTGTTGGGAAAGGCCTGAAGATATGGATACGTTGAGGACCGTTTACAAGATAGATGTTAACCATCCGGGCTCTGATGTTGCTGGTGAAACTGCCGCCGCTTTGGCTGCTGCTTCCATTGTCTTTAGGTCCCGTGACCCTGCTTATTCTAGGCTCCTGCTCAATCGTGCCATGAAGGTAATGATGCACTTTATTTTCGGGGCTTAGCTTATAATTAATTAAGGAATGTTGGTATTTTTTGTTGATTTTGGCATGCATGTTACTGTATTACTGGTTTTCTTGAACTTGTATACATTACTTTAAAGGTTCTAAAAATTGTTCTCTTAAGTTTTTTTTTTTTTTTTTTTCCGGTTATGTGATCTTCAAAATGAGGAGTGTATAAAACATGCATGAGTGATTTTGGTTGTGTTTTTTTTTTTTTGACTAAAACGAGAAACTTTAGGTGGCAGCATGTGATTGACTGAGGGAACATCTGATTGGTCGTTTTGCTTCTTTTGATAACGTTTGTGACTTCCAATAAAGTCATAATGTAATGTTGCATCAATTTTAACCATCCGGTTTCCTGGTTTCGGTTATTTGCCTTTAATCTTGGACTCCTTCTTTTAGGACAATACATGGGTTGAAAATTGAATAATTATGAGAAAACTATAAGCTGCTTCATTTCTCTCTCGTTTTTTGGAAAAAATTTCCCCTTTTTCAACTTATTGTAAAAGGCTGCAACACAGTGTTCATAAGTACTAGTAAGTCCCAATCACGTCCAAAGACTAAAAAAAAATAAATAAAACTTACCATTTTTTATTTAGTGGTTGGAAAGAAAGCAGCAGCAATTCCTTTTTCCTCAAGGGATTGGACGACACTCTAAACCAAATCCTATATTCACTGCTCTACATTTTCCTTATTATATAGTAGAAACATGCAGTGAAATTGTCAACGTTGTTACGTGACTATACACTGCAAAGAAGATTCACAATATACTCCCTACTATAACGTTAACTTCATAGTGTCACGGGCCCCTTACAATTACAACGTACTGGTGCCTGCCTGCTTTATTGGGACACAAAACAAGTGACTTTTATTATCACAAAATTTGCAGGTTGTGGTAATTTGATCTTGAAAAATTCATGTAAAATCTTTAGAGTTGTGATATTTGGGACTTCTCATTCTGATGATGATCACATGCTAAAGTTATTACTATTATGGTGGATACTGCAGCAGCAAGACATGCTTTTCTTTCCAAATTCCACAAGCTACTAGTATTAAAAGCCAAGCATTTAACGTTAGTGTTGCTATTGAGAAGGAAAAGTAAAGCATTTCACGAGAAACATATAATTGATACCATTACAGTAGTAGTACTTGCTCTAGTAGCTAAGAATTGGACCGTTGCGTGAGTGTGTGAAATGGACCTGGTGTTGGTTTTTTTGTAGGTGTTCCAGTTCGCTGACAGGCACCGGGGTGCGTACAGCTCCAGCCTGCGCTCTGCAGTTTGCCCTTTTTATTGTGATGTTAATGGGTACCAGGTAACTACTAATAACTTCCCTTCTTTTATTCTACTATAGAATTTCCTTGCTGCACTCGAGTTTCCGACCCCCAATGCATATATCCCTACGAGCACTACCATTAATCTCTACTTTTCTTGGCTTGCATTTTAAAAATTCAGAACTTCCTTAAATGTTTTGTCAGTGGGTGCGTAGGTATCCATTTGGACTGGTGGTGACTCAGTCCCCCCTCCTCCCCGATTTCTCCTTTGATTCCATTGGGTCACTCCCTCCCTCTCCCTATAGTATAGAGTAAGAGTAGGTCTATCATGTCCCAAAAAAGAAAAAAAAAAACTCTACTTCTGTAGTTAATAAATCAAGAATCCATATACTATTCATTATGTAATTAATTAACTAGATAATTTATTTGATATAGGAACATTTTTGGGAAGGAAAGAGGGTCTAATTAGCATTTCAACAATCATTTTTAAAATATGGAATTACTACTAATTCGATAGTTGCCCTAAAAAAAGATGTTTGTTTATCAATGAATGAGAATGTAGGATGAGTTGCTTTGGGGGGCGGCATGGTTACACAAGGCGTCAAGAAGGCGTGAATACAGGGAGTATATAGTAAGGAACGAGGTGATATTGAGGGCGGCAGACACAATTAATGAATTCGGATGGGATAACAAACACGCCGGGATTAACGTTCTCATTTCCAAGGTTAGTAGCATAATCTCTAATCTTTTGTTTTCCCACCCCCCACCTATTTCGGAAATTTAATTTAATCAAGTACCCATATGAGGAAACATCATGCTGTTTGTTTGTTGATTAATTATTGAAGCCTGCACTCATCATCAAATCTCTGTCTTTTTTTCTTTGTGGTTTTATAACTTTATTCTTCTTGTCTAGTGAATTTTGACCTATTATGCAAAAAAAAAAAAATTTATGCATCCCATCACAGGGTATAGAATCTATAGATATGGATGAGTGAACCACGATGAACATCTTTAGATTGGTGCTACAAAGAACAAAGGGTCCACTTGGCCTTAATGTTCAGTACCAGATCATACGGCGAAGGGTCATTTTTTTTTTTTTTTTGGATAATTGCACATGATGGCTTTGAGTGTTGTTGCTTTCACTTGGTGGCAGAAAACTTGGACATTCTTTTTTTTTTTTTTTACTTTAACAAAGTCTAAAAGGCAATTTCCTTTCCTTCGCAAGTGAACATATTAATGGAGTAGTATACAAATTGGCATGGCTCACTATTGCGAATTAATTGTAAATTTACCAATAAGGCGCAAAATTAGCCTGGAAATTGCTAGATACACGTAAGAAATATTGGGCTAATTAAAAGTGCTAATATATACTAAAGCACAAACAAAAAATGAATATTGAGAAGACAAAAAAAATAAATAAAAGAAAAAGGGGGTGCTACTACTATTTCTTACATTTAGGACCTAAGATTTGTGGGGGCATTGGGGATGGGATAAGTGAGTTGCTGCTGCTGCCATGCATGTGCAAAAAGGTCTGAGACAACAGTTCTTCCATACTGAGAGCTCTTCTTCTTATATGCTATGATGCATGATGATGAAGATGGCTTTTTATTCATGAATGCGACTTTCCTCATTGGAGGCTCAAGATTTGGGGCAGGATCGTAAATTTCGTTATTTAATGCTCTTTTCCTTTGGCCTTTTTTGAGTAGTAGGTTGTCAGTTGTCTCTTTACCCACTGCTTTTGGATTCTCCAAATGGGGTCAAGAACTCACATGACAGCATCCAATAATATAATAATATGAGTGGAACTCAACTCCTCCAAATTCATCATTTTTGCTCTCAGTATTTTTTTTTTCTTGGGTTTTATTATATTATGAAGATTATTAAGTTATAATTAGACTATAATTCAACTTAATCATGTGTGAAATGGCTAATGTGACAGGAAGTGCTGATGGGCAAAGCAGATGATCTGCAATCCTTCAGGAGAAATGCAGATGGTTTCATCTGTTCTATATTGCCTGGAATTTCTCATCCTCAAGTCCAGTATTCTCCAGGTATACTATTCTACACTTACCCAAAAAAAAAAAATTTCAGATGAAAATTTCTTTCAGTTGATCTTTTAGACATAGAAGATAACAATTTGAAGATTTTATTTTCTTACATCTTTCTTTTTTCTCTTTTTTTAAAATTTTTTTTTTTTCTGGGTGTAAAAAGGTGGACTGATTGTCAAAGCTGGAGTGTGCAACATGCAGCATGTAACATCCCTATCTTTCCTGCTCTTAGCTTACTCTAATTATCTAAGCCACGCCAATAAGGCCGTGCCATGTGGCGAGACGTTGGCTTCCCCTTCTCTCCTCAAAAACTTAGCCAAACGTCAGGTAAATAATAAACTCAACTCACGTATAATACTTGTACAATACACGTTCGTTCGTACGTATATCATCATTTGTGATTCAAGATTCAGTACATGTTTTAATCGAAGCTTAAATCTCAACTTGTATGGTTGAGGTGTAAGAAAATTGGCACTTGAAAGTTGAAAGAAAAACATGGAAAGAGTAGCTTTCCTTAATTAGAAAAGTTGGACCTATTTTATTTCTATCGATTTCATTTGTTATATTGTTGGACCACTTGCCCCAGCAAGACGATTATAACGGCTACTCGCCTTTGTTTTTATTTAATTAAGCTCTTGGATTTGGATGGATGATATTTATGGATCTTGTTGCAACATGTAAGATGGTCTATAGTAGTAGCCTTCTTCATGATATATGTCAAGAACCATAATCATTTTGAGAATTTCCTTTGGGTCCACCCAAATAATTGAAAATTTAGTTAAAAAAAAAATTAATTTCCTTTGGCTCAAAGAAAAATTATTTGAGCCAACGTCTGTGACCTTATCTTATTCCCTCTATTTTTATTTTTTATTTTTTTTTTTTATGTAACTGATTTTTTTCAATTATTATAAATTTTTGCCAAATTGCTTGGGCTACCAGGTTGACTATATTCTTGGGGATAATCCAATGGGAATGTCGTACATGGTGGGGTACGGAGAACATTATCCGCAGAGGATTCATCATCGGGCTAGTTCGTTACCATCAGTTCGGGTCCACCCGGCCCACATTGGCTGCAAAGAAGGGTCGAGGTACTTCCTAAGTCCAGATCCAAATCCTAACCCTCTGGTAGGTGCTGTAGTTGGTGGACCCAACACCACTGATGCGTTCCCTGACTCTAGGCCCTTTTTTCAGGAGTCTGAGCCCACCACTTATGTCAATGCCCCATTAGTGGGCCTGTTGGCCTACTTTTCAACCCATCCATGATTTACGCTCCGTGATGTGAAGAGAGAATGTAGTGGTGTGCAAAGGCCACCCTCTCTATTATTATCAATTATTATTGTTATTATCATTACTAAAGTTCCTAATTGTATCATTTCAATTAATGAAAGTAAAGTAGTTTTTTTTTTTTTTTATGAAATTCGCTTTTGCCGTTTCTTTTTTTTTTTGGTGACTTTTTCGGAAAATTAGGCATTAAAATTTTATAAGCAATTTAAGATCAGTCTTCAAATTTGTCAAGAAAAGGATTCAATAGCTTAAGTTATAATATGGTAACATTTCACTTTAGCCTACAATTATAGGGCTTTCCATCTGTTACATTGTTTTGTTTTAGATTATTCTTTTTTTTTTTTTTAATTTTCTTTCTTCTTAATATGCCTGCTCTAAAAATTCTTAATTGATCACTCATCTCATGAATTACATACATAATTCTTAGAAAAGGAACACTTTTATAGGGGAAAAAAAATGAAACCGGACCAAAATTGAAAGACACTTTGATTAAATGTAACACTTTAGAAAAATAAAATTACATGAAGACGCCAAAGTAAAGGACTCTTTGGTTTAAACAGAAACCTTTCCAAAGTAAGAAAGGATATAACTATTCTTCTCGATATTTTCCAGAAGAGTAAAATGTTGTCTGTTCTTGCCGTTCAATTTGTTATCATTTTACATGCAATCCTTCACTGTCATGCCTCCATAGAGAAAGTAAATTATATACAATAATGCCGCAGATTATACGAGAGGCACGTAAAATGTTGCTCGAATAGGGCTGAATACCTCTCTATCATTTCATAGCCGTGGTACACTTTTTGTTGTAAAGATTGATTGTCCAAAAGTGAATGCTGGCCAGGGTCCAAAGACTTTGTTGTTTATGATTGAGAACAAAGCTTTTGATTAGCTCGATCAAAGTTTTCAATAAACATACCTCAATTGTGGGGCACCCTACGGCAATCGCATCATGCATATTTTTGTTCCTTTTACAAATACATATACATGCATACATACATAAATATGTGTATACATATATATAATTTCCTCCCTTGTATACTTGCATTGACGGGGGACAATAAACAATAGTTTTAATTCAGTGCCACCAAGTGTTATTGAATTTTTCCAACAATATAAAATGATAAAAACACCATTTATTTCATTTGAACTATAAGCGAAGTTAAAATGTGATCTATAAAATGATAAACGTACTTTTGTCGTTTGAATTGATTAATTATTCAACGTAGTGCAATTAAGCAGGAGAGTCTTAATATCATCACTTCCGACAATTCAAATAGAGACAACCTCGGTAAGTACAATATTAAACAAGGTTGGAACTGTTTCCTGTAGATAAATTCTTTTTCTATTTATATTACCTATGATTTGTTCAATTAGCTTTCCGCTTGACAGATTGATTCTGTCTATATTATCCCCATCAAAGTAAGCAGCTTGTGCAAACTTCACTCTTGATTAACATATCGAGGTCCCTCTTGTGTGTCAATACAATCTTTTAACGGCTCAATCTAAGATTTCCTATTCACTATGGGAATTTTTCCAAGTATTGGAAATTCGAACGAGTGGTCTACTGGCCTCTGTGATTGTACCAAAGATTGCCGTTCCTGTAAGTTATCAGAATTCATGCGCTGTATATAAGTACCATTTAAAGGTTTTCAATTGTCTTCGTTGATTTCTCATAGTGCAATTCACAGTTCATCAACATTTCCTGTCCTGATTAATATCGTTCGTTATTTGACAGGCTGCCTTACTTGCTGGTGCCCTTGTGTTGCCTTCGGGAGAAATGCTGAGATTGTGGATAAAGGCCAAAATTGTAAGTAGAAACAAGAACGGTTTTAGTGTTCCAATTCAACAGCAATCAAGCTATGAGATATGAAATGCATCGATGAAAAGAATTTGTTCTTTTTTTTTTTTTTGCCTTTACTTTTTTCAGCTTGCTGCCTGATGGGGTGCATTTTCTATTTGCTGAATCTCACATGTCATTATGCTGGTTGTTCGTGGATTATTAGCATGGGCTATCGCAGTAAGCTGAGGAAGCAATTCGGTATTAAGGGAGGGTCATGCCAGGATTGTCTCATTCATTTCTGTTGCCAGTCTTGTGCCTTGTGCCAAGAGTACCGTGAACTTGAGTCCCAGGGATTTGATGTTTCTGCTGGTAAGAACTTCACTGATCAACCATGTCATTTTTTCCATTTGGAGTGTGCATTTGTACCTGTTTCGTGAAAATATATGCATCATTATTTGGTCATATTAAAAGGAAAATGTTAACGGCACTCTCTTTTTTGTTATTTACACCTCCACTATATCATCTTTTTTATTCAGAGACTATAACGCCTCTGCCTTCATTTTTTTTTTTTTGGCCCGTTGATTGATTGATCTCACTAAAACACTCCTCTTGACAAATTGAGATGATCATTATATTCTAGTCAAGCACATTTACCTCATATTCTTTTCTATAAAAGTATCTAGGGTTTTCTAAAATCAACCATAGAAAACAATTCTCTAGAAGAAGGTATTGATGAAATGAATATGATATGCAACTTGATTAAGTCTAACAATATTGTAGAAATTTTCTCTTTTTATTCCACAAGTAATTTGCAAGACCATAAGCCATTTTTAATCTCCATATTCTGAATTTTAGGGTTTAGTGTAAGTTTATTGTTTTTTCCTCTTTTTTTTTCTTTGCAAAGTGTTTTTTTTTTTTTTTTGGTATAAGATGTAATCTTGAAACGTTTGTGGGTTCACCCCCTTCTTCATTTTGGTATGCTCAGCGTGTGCTTTGAGGCAAACAACAAAAATGCTCCCAATTTGTTCAATCTACATTCATTTTTTTTTCCTTTTTTTAAAAGAAAATTGTGTCTTGAATTGGGGTACATGTTGCATCAACTGATCAGTATAAAATCTCTATATTGGTTCGTACGGTCAAGACATAATCAGAACTTAATCTCCAATTCCAATTTCAGATTCAATATTTTTATAAAGCATTCTCCATGATGTACTGTGGTTTCCAGGTTGGGATGGAAATACCTCCAAAAAGATCGCTAATTGGATGACTTTGGCTCCAGTTTGGCAAAGCATGAAACGTTAGCTCGAAGAATCTACTCATCTGCAACTACATTTCATTTGCACCTTCGAAAACATCAATGTTCTGATAGTTTTTCTGGTTGATTTTCTCTTTGTAATAATCTAATATATACCTAAATTGATTCTTAAAATAAATGACAAAATGTAGGGTTCTACTCATCAGAAATAATCTCATCAGCTTTCAAGTTCACAAAGACAATTTTATGGAACAATGGATCCCAACTTTAATACTACTTTGAAATGCAAAACGGGGATTATTTCAATTTTTAACTACCAGCTGGGCTGTTTTTTTTTTCTTTCCCTAGATGAAGTATGAATTGTAAATCTTCAGGCCGGCAACACATGCAGAATTTGAATTTTAAATTCTAATTCAGATTAAATATTGTATATCTAACGGAGATAATGTAAATAGTATCAGTATATAAAAGATTAACTCAACTTTTAATAATAAAAGAGACGATCACAAGCAACATTTGCTGCACTGATGCATCATCAAAGGGATCCAAAACAAAACTAAATAGATTACAACTCCGAGTATACAGCAAATAAAAAAGACATTACATCACATCTCATGAAAAAACTGCAAAAATTTTCTTATCAAGATTCCAGTCCAATCTGAAGTTCCAATTCTCTCTCGAACGTGGCACCTTTTTCATCAGCTTAGTCAAAGGACAAATCATTGTGACCTTACACCCTCTTCTATTTTCTTGATGTATATATAACTCTGTTCTAAAGTTCGAGGGACACTGCAAACTTTAAATATGTCTAATTTCTTGTCAATTTTTTTTTTCATTACTTGGGCTACCAGGTTGACGACATTCTTAGGCATGCTCCAGTGAGCCGTCGAACATGGTGCATATTATCCACAGAGACTTCGCCATCGGGTTACATCAATTCCATCAGTTCTGCCACATCCGGCCCACATTGTGGGAAAAGTAGTGTCCAGGTACTTTTTTAAGTCCTGATCCAAAACAATACCATCTGCTAGGAGATGTAGTTGCTGCGCCCCACTCTATTGAAGGCTTCCCTCAGTCTAGGCCTCTCAGTGCCGTTTTAGTAGACCTATTGGCCTACTTTTCAACCCATCCATGATTATAATCCAGAAATCAGACTGTGAGGAGAAAATGTACGTGGTGTAGTAAGGATCACCTAGAATTACAAACGAATCAAACTAGGAGTTCCTAGATCTCCTACATACTCTTCAATAACAGAGAATCGTCCTCAACTTGATGAGTTAAGTGTGATTTCTTTGGACAAACAAAATATCAGAACAGAATTTTATGCTGACAACAATTAGAAAAAGGCTGGCTCAAACGGAAAAGCTGGCTCAATCGGAACAAAATTCAGAAAAAATCATTTTTACTGTAACACCGGAAGCACTGTAGCAATCCGGCAAGTTACTATGCAAACACGGCAACAAAAGACAAACGTTGCACTGTAGCGCGCGCTGTAGCAGTACTGTAGCGACACTGTAGCAAACCACTGTAGCCTTGCGAGTTAATTCAGTTAAAACTTGATTCAACTTTGATCAACATCGAACTCGAACTCGAGTTCGAGCATAGAAAAACTTATGTCATTAGCTCGCGAGTTGTTCGATTATATATATATAGTGAATTATATATATTTCTAATATTTTATTATATATTAAAAAATTACTATTTTATTTATTTTTTAAAAATAAAATAATAATTTTTTATTTTTTAAACTCAAATAGGCTCGAGCTCGAGTTAGACTCGACTCAAATTTGAGGTCGAGCTCGAGCTCGAACTTTATGTTAAGAGCTCATTGAGCTCAAGTTCGATGGTAAAATTGAGTCGAAACTCAGCTCGACTCTATTCGTTTATAATTCTGGGCCACCCTCTCAATTATCATTTTATCATTACTACCAATTATCATTTATCATTATTACTAATTATTTTTTCTGAATACCTTTCTATGACTATTAATATAGTTACTAATTCTTTCAAATTTGTTTTTACTTTTTTATATTTTTCTGAAATTTTTGATCGTTTTGGAAAGTTAAGCATTAACCTAAACATTGCAATGTTATAAGCAATTTATGATTAGCCTTCGAATTTGTTCAGAAAGGATTGAATAGCTGAAATGAAAAATGGTTATTCACTATAACTTACAAATCTTGATCAAAGTGCGACTTCACAGGCAGAATTTCATGAGGACCCAAAACACTAATCTATAAAACCGCTTGTCATTTAATCATAGATTTTTGCTACTGGGGACAAATGCATAGCATATTATTGGAAGGGGAAAAAAGTTCCATTGACCCTCCAACTTTTGTCTGGATGAACTTTTAACCCTCCAATAATTAAAGGTAAACTTTTAGTCTCCAATTTATAAAAAATTGTCAAATGTTGGTCCTTTTGTCAATTCCAATAGTCAAGAATAATGGAAAAACATCATCACGTGCGATTCATGAGGGATTAGTAAGGGCATTCTTTTCTTGTCCACCCAGTAGTATTTATGGAGTAAAAGGCAGCCAACCTCTTTTACTCCATGGAAGATGATTTACCCGCAGTAGAGAAAGACCATCTCCATTGCAGCCCACAAAGATGGGATACAACGCATTGCAACCTCCACAACCAGGGGAATAAAAGTCAACTATAACCAATCTATCACCGGCATTTATCAATGAATCCACAAGTTCTTGTGCAAAATGGATCTCAATCATGTTGGCCTTAAGAGTCTTCTCTCACAATCTCAAAGCTCTGCTAACACTAATTGATGCTTGTGCCTAAATATATTCATCAAAAATTTTAGCAAAGTATGTAACTTTGAAGCCACACATAAATATTTAAAGTAAAAAAAATTTTAAAAATGGTCAGGAACATGATTCATACCTTAACATAAAAAGTAGTTGAATTTGGACTGAATAATCCATTCGTTTCCTTGTGAAATCATTTAATTTTAAATCTGAAAACTGGAGAGCCCTAACAAATGAAGAAACCCCTAAAGACACCTTGGCTTTACGACCAAGAAGGGTATCACTTGAACCAAAAGCACACAAACGAGTCTTCAAACAACAAGCCATTTGTTATACCTCCTAAACAAATATTTCAAGCTTATAACATCAAAAGATTGAAAACCTAGAAAAACCCACTTCTTGTTTTGGATCAAGAACTAATCTTTCTATCTAATGGATATGAAATTCCAAGAAAGTTACCTCCTTTGTTGCTCAAATTCCAAACTCGTAGCTTTGTACCTAGAAAGAAACCCAAAAAAAAAAGGAAAAAACAAATCCTTTGTTTGACAATTTATTTAGTTTTTATGGTTTAGACTTGAAGAGATATGATGAGGCTTAAAGGAGGAAGAGGGAGCAAGAAAGCAAAGGTGAAGGGGGTAATAAACAACTCAAATAATAGAAAGGGAAAAAGGGCTATGATGATGCTTGCTGATCTTGAACACTGTTCAATTTTCTTGTCCGAGAGATTGGGAAGTAAATTTCTTCCATGTTTGAAGTAAAGAAAAGGGGCTGTAAGATGCTCCTTCAATTATGGTTTTTTACGGCCTTTCACTCAATGAATTATCGTGAATGGACGAGAATGCCCTTATTAATTCCTCGTGATTACGCGTAATGTTGTGCTCCGTCATTCTTAACTGTTGGAATTGATAGAAGAACGAACATTTGGCACTTTCAATAGATTGGAGGCAAAATGTTTACTCCTAATTATTGAAGGACTAAAAGTTTACCTGTTGGGAGGGTTATTGGAACTTTTTTCCCTATTGGAAATGGTACAATTTATCAACCTATCACAACCTATGGGGGCCATACTTGCATGTGGGTTTATACGATTTTTATTTTCCTTTCTATTCATATAAAAATATGGCCATTACCTGGAATTTCTTGTTGATTCCATTTTCTAGTTCTCTATTGTGGTCCCTTTTTCTTAGTTCCCAAGAATATGTCCAAAAATTCTGGATTGACATATATCAAGAAGGTAATTTGAGATACAATTTTGTGTTGCTATCTCTGTGGTTTGGATCAACCTAAAACTGGAACCAATCTGACAGCAAGTTACTACTTCTCTCCGAGAGCCAATTTTTTCTTTTTCTTTCATTCTTGGTGAGCGGATTAAGTCATAAGTCATGAAAATTTGGTAGTGGAAAAAGTGAAATCCGACCTGCCGGATTCGAACCAGCGACCTAAGGATTGCTATGTAACAACTACAGTCCTCCGCTCTGCCAACTGAGCTAAGGTCGGCTGCTTTCGTTGTCATAATCACCAACCTAATATTTCCGAAAACAGTTTTGGTTGGTAATTTAAGTGCTTCTGAATTTCTGATCATACCAATGATTTCAACAATGAGTGCGGGCTTTAACCATACACCTTCAGTTTACAAGACTGATGCTCCGGAAAGCTTCGGCCTTTTTGGGAATACTGCATTTTTTTTTTCCTTTTTTGTTGTAAGATTATGAGAGAAACTCATAATAATAGGAGTAATACAATGAACAATTTAAGTCATAAATGATGAGAATTACAATTCAATAATACTAAAGTAACCTATAAATAATAGGAGGAGAAATTCATAGTTGTTTGAAATCTCAATTTTAATCATTAAAACAAGACTTATCGACAAAACATTGAAATTTTCCCTTTCATTTTCTTTAATTTAATTAATTTTTTAATTTTAAATTTCCTTTTGTTCTTAATATGTATGCGCTCAATATTGTACAATTATCACACCTCCAAAATTATTTATACTTTTCTCAAAAAAAAAAAATAGTTTGATGCAAAAAGAAATACCATGAAACCCACCAAAATAGGGCTCTTTCCTAAGACCACCCCTACATTCCCAAGTAAGGGGCGGATTACCTATTGTCTGGGGTGTTTTTCAATAACTTTACTATAATGATGTATAAAAAAAAATTTTACAGCAAATGATTAGATGTTTTCAGGAGGTATTATTGAGAATATATTTTGAGATATTTTTAAAAATTAAAATTTTAGTGGAATGTTTTTAAAAATTTAGAAAACTTCATCACCACCCATCATCACCATTACCCATCACCGCCACAACTCCTCCCCCTCCCTCCCTCCCTCCTCCTCCTCTCTCCTCCCTTGACGTTTTCCTCCCTTTTTTTCCTCTTCCTCCTCCCTTTTCCTCTCTCTTCCTTCTCTCACCTCCTCTTCCGTAACCCCTCTCCCCTTTCTAGTCGCAGCCCACGACCAATGAAAAAAGGGAGAAGAGGGAGGAAGAAAGGGAGGAGGAGGGAGAAGATAGAGAAGAGAAGAAAAGAGAGTGGTGGTGGTAGTAGGTGGTGGGTGAAAGAAGAGAAAAAGGGTAGGATTTTGGTTTTTGTTTTTTAATTACGTGTATTTAAAAAACTTACAGTGTTTTTAGAATCGTTTTATTACTGTAACATTATTTATGAAAAATAATCCAATCTAAACAGAGCCACTTTCCTCGATATTTCCTACGAAACATCAAATGTTCTAATAGCTTTCCACCTTTTTGATCATTTCACATGATATCCTTCACGCATGCAGCCCCCGGAGAGAAGCAGATAGTAATTTTAAACTTTTGAAAAGATTAATGTGCCATATTATTTGCTTCAAAAAAAAAAAAGTGCCATATTATTCCTACGACACATAAAATGCTGCTCGCATAGACCCAAATACATCTCTATCATTTCACATGCATTGTAGAGCATCTTTTTGTCACAAATTAATTGTCTAAATGTGTATGTTGGCCAGGGTTTGAAGACTTTGTTGTTTATAATTGGGAACAAAAGTTGTGATCAGCTCAACCAAAAGTGTTCAACTAGTCAGTCATGTTTACGCGGCCTCTTACCCCATTGCAGAGTGACCTACCAGCAATGGCATCATTTACATTTTTGTTCTTTTTCTTCGAGGTATATTAGCATTCACAAGGAATAATAAACAATTTCCTCTAACTTAAAAGTTGATGGATACAAAGTAGAATTAATCCAGGGAAGCTGATATTGGCATTCACACGAATCCCAGGCTCTCGCAATCACCCGTGTGAATTACAGTAGATAATATAGATACTATCAATACAGATGTGGTAACGTGCAAAACTATAATAAATTATGTCACTCATTAAAATTTGTGTCTCACGAATAATTCTATGCTTCCTAATTCAAGTTATGTCATCGTTTCAAAAGAAGAAAAATCATTTGGGTTATAATTTGCACTATGCAATTGATCAATTGTAGGAAATTTGAGTCTCATTCACACGAACTTGCTAAATGCACTCCTTGGAAACTCTTTTTATAATGTGAAAAGACAAAAATACCCCTCATGTATCTCTAACTGCACCAATGTATCTTTTTTTTTTTTTGGAAATAAAGTGGCTGTAATAGCAGTGAGAGATGAGAATATTCTCTTCGTTTCAAATGATAAAAGAATTTAAAGGAAGTGAAATTTTAAAAAAAGTATTATTAAACAACGGAAAAGAATATTGAGGTATTGCTTTACGAAATATTAAGGTTGTGAGATTAAATCAAATAAAGTGAGGAGTAAGGGATAACGAGTGTGGGCCACTTTCTTTATCTTATCAAATTACACTTAGTATGCGTAGTCCTATTTAGTATAGTAAATCCTTACTTATCAAAAAAATTTGATAGCACCGATATAAAATTCCCTTAATTGCTAATAAAGACAACTACGGCATTACATAAACTACACGTAGTTTATTAAGGTTTTTAATCTTCGTATATAATGTAATTTCTGCAGGTTGCCTTACCTGCTGGTGTCCTTGTGTTACCTTCGGGAGGAATGCTGAGATTGTGGATAAGGCCAAATTTGTAAGTACAAACAAGAATTTTTTTTACTATTAATTCATCAGTAATTTGGCTATGGAGGATATATAGGAAATACGTTAATTAAAAATTTTTCCCCATAATAGCTTGCTGCCAGATGGGGTGCATTTTCTATGCGTTGAATCTCATGTGTCATCATGCTGGATTTTCGTGGATTATTAGCATGGGATAGAGCACTAAGCTGAGGCAACACTACGGGATCAAGAATGGCGCATGCCCTGATTGTCTCATTCATTGCTTTTGCCAGCCTTGTGCCCTATGCCAAGAGTACCATGAACTTCAGTTCCAAGGATTTGATGTTTCTACTGGTATCCAACTTCACTTTTCTACCAAAATCCTCCTCCTTTCCATATTCTTAAACTTGTGGGATAGTTTGGATCTTGTATTTGTACCATATATAAATCTCGTAAAGTAATATGGATCATCAACCAAAACGTGTTGCATATTGTCTATGTGCTATATTGTTCTATACTTAACTTGCATGACCAATGACTCCTGTTTATAGCAATATTTCAATTTTGGTGGATTGACAGGTCGTCGAGCCCGTGCAATAATAATAAAAACTTAACTACCACCAAAATTAGTCAACAATCAAATCCAGGTACTGGAGCAGGGACTCTATATGTGTAATGGGTTACTTGATTCACCCTGATTCTGAAGAGTGCTTAATCCGATATATTAGAATTAACTAATTGACAGAATTACTAACTAGCAGACAGTGGCAAGTAGGGTCGTCTCCTCAGTTACTGGGGAAAAGTTCGTTTCTTTTTAAACCAAGACAAACGGGGGGTTTGAGAATTGATTACTAATGAATTGCCAATAAAATGAATTAATTGCGAAAAATAATTAATTGAGAGAAATAATTGGAAACACTCTAGCCAATGATACACTTCAGAAATGGTTCATGCAACTGATCATTGATTCAAATATAATTCCAACATTTAATAATAGATTGGTTATAACTGTCATACATGCGATAAACAATCAGTTTTTCCTTACTTTTTCGATAGTCAATGTACGACCGTTAACTATTTCTCTAACAAAGAAATAACCCTAGATACGACCGTAAGATTTAATTTCTAAATTGCATTAAGAATTAGAAAAGACCAACCCTAACTAACAAGCTACAAGGGTTTATTTAAGTTAGATCGTATGTTTTCCTGACATAAACCCAATTATGCTAGTTGCTACCGGGACGGAAGTAATCGAACAATTACGCATTTAACTACCCCCAATAGCAAATAGACTATGTGAATAATTAAATATTACGCATCTATTCAATCATACATGATAGTTATAACAATTAAAAGCAGAAAATATACGAATACCAATAAATAA
The DNA here is from genome assembly GCF_036785885.1 of Coffea arabica. Taxonomy (NCBI): domain Eukaryota; kingdom Viridiplantae; phylum Streptophyta; class Magnoliopsida; order Gentianales; family Rubiaceae; genus Coffea; species Coffea arabica. The sequence goes on along the minus strand of NC_092331.1, from coordinate 54,503,246 downwards.
AAGAAACAGTTAAAATAATTCAGATCTCATAATTATTATTGAACCAAATCTTCAATGATCCCCTTGACTAGAAATAAGAAGTTAGTTCTCCATTAATGGAGAAAAAGCCATGCGTAGAGAATTGGAAAAAGTTGTTAATTCTTGTCTACAAATTTCGGTCAACAGAGGAAAGAAAGAACAAGCCCACAATTGTGGCTTTTTCGTTGGTTTCCTCCAAACTTTTCCAAAAGGCAAGAAAAGTCAAAAGACAAGTACAATGCTCCTTTTTCGTTTCTGGCTGCCTAAAAGGTGGGATAAGCTAAAGTATAAAGAGAGTCTGATATATCTCCCCCGCCCCCCCCCCCCCCCCCCCAAAAAAATCGGTCAAAGAGAGAAAGCCCAGCCGAAAAAGAAAGTCTTCTTCTAACTAATTAATTGATATTCAAATACCAATCAACTTATGTTATCGTTTGGAAAAAAAAAAAAAATACCAATCAACTTTCTAAACGATAATGATGATAATCTTATTACAAGTCAACTTCTTCAGCTTTTCCTTTCCTTGAAAGTGATCCCACTGATTTTCCAATTTGTAATCAGCTACTTCCTTCATTTTTTGAAGCTTCCCTCGTGCAAGTAATCTCGAGAATTCGGACTCGAAGGCTGGAGTTAGGCGTGACCATGGCTAATTGTCAGGAAATCTTCTGGAATATTGATTTTCAGTACTTTTTCTTCACCACTTCCTACAATTACACCAAACACAAAATCTAAGTAGAATCCTCCAAATAATGCAGTATTTAGTCCAAACAACTATGAAATATTAGCAAAATAGCCCACTAAAATGCACCCTATCATGGATAAAGGGTAGCTTTGGTGTCACTTTTTACGTAAATTATTTTTAATTTGTATCCAAATTAGGGGATGCGTAATAATTTTAAAGTGTTTGTAAAGGGCATATTTCATATTTTAATGCCCTTAATTTGTTCAATTGCTACCTTATTTTATTCTAAATTAGCAAATTAAGCCATTAATAGAGGTACATGTTGTCTGACCTAATCAATTTTATTATTATTATTATTATTTTCAATTTTTCCTCTCCAAACATGGCCTATGGTTTAGGGCCTTTCGGCCCAATGTATGTTATTTGAAGAGTCTTCGAAGCCTTAGTCATTTATCAGTCATCTTTTGTTAACGGGCCTTGTGCATCGCTCATTATGGTTCCAATTCTGGTGATCCTTACAATCAGTAAATTTGTGTGTATAGAAGTATCCAGTGTATAATAACGTCGTGAGTATAGGATAAAAATATGATTAAAAATTGTATTTAAAAAGTTCTTACAAAATTTTTTACAATAACACCTTTTTTTTTAATAAAGCCCAAATAATGTTAATATAAACGGAATGTTATCCATGTTGTTACCATGAATTTCCTATAGATTTTGGCCTTTTTGTCTTTGTCTGCTTCTTTAGTGCCCCATTTTTAGGTTAGTTATGCCCTAAATCCTGATGATTTTCAACAAAAAGAACGATAAAGTAAGACACAATTTTCAGAGAGAAATTAATTAAGGGTTTGGTGACAAATAAAAGATGAGGGTATTAATTATACCTAGTAAATAGATATTTCTGTGCCCTCCAATAATAACTAAAAACTAACAAACTAACGGATGTAAGGAAGTGGACAGACACTCTCAATTAAATCTCTGAAATTTAAGTGAACATATTTCTCTTACTCCTCATTTACCATTTTGTCCTTCAGCAAAATGTGATATCCATTTTAAATTGGTATCTAACCAAAATCTACGAAACATGATTTTAGGCTTTAGCAGCAAATATTACGAAGAGTTCACTTATAAAAAGCGAGTTAAAATCATGATATTTCTAAGTAGAGCCACAAACGAGTCGAGTCAAGTTGATTTTTTTAACTTATCGAGCCTAGGTTGACTTGTTTATGTGTGGTTTTCAGTTTGAGCTCGAGTTCAACAAGCCAAGAAATTGGAGTTCGAGCTTGACTCGATCAAGGAAAAGGCAGGCTCAAGATCGAATCGACAAGGCTCGCAAGTTGAAATTCAATTTCTGGCTCACAAGTATCTCGAATTGTTAGCTCAAGTTGCACTTGATTTTCTGGATCGAGAATAGTTCGAAGTCAGCTCGAAATCGTATTTAGAAAATAGGAATTATTGTAAATTGGAATTGATAGAGAGGCAATTATGTAATTTCATATGAACTTGAGTTGATTGAGCAGCTCTTTGAGCTATCGAGCCTGTGAAAGTACCACTTGAACTCAACTCACGTATGATAACAATTTGCTCAAGTCCGACTCGAGCTCTAACTTGAGCTACTCGCAAAAGGCTCGCGAGTAGGTCGAGTCGTATATAGTCCTATTTTTAAATGATAGACATAAACATGGAATCCCTAAAATCAAGGAAGCAAGCCATCTTTTAGTCATTTTTATCACCTAAGTCGCGTTTAGTATAGGATTTTTCTATTATCAATATGGTAACCCTTTATTGAGGAATGGGTGAAAAAGAGACCAAAGTCATCTTTCAAGTCTAATATATGTTTCTATGCGTGTGGGAATCACAGATATGGAGAGTTCACCTATAAAAAATGAGTTAAAATCACAGCATTTCTAATCGATAAACATAAATATGAGATCCTTAAAATCAAGGAGGTGGATCATCTTTTAATTTATTTACATCGCTTAACTCATATTGTGGCTTAGTATAGAATTTTTCTATTATCAATACGGTAACCCTTTACTGAGGAATGGATGAAAAAGAGACCGAGGTCATCTTTTAAGTCCAATATATTCCATCTTTCTATGCGTGTGAGATTCATAAATATGGGTTTGTTTCGATGCACAATTTTTTACAAATTTTTTTTTACTTGAACGAAAATTACATTTTGTAATTATCTTTTGATTTTTTTAACTAACTTTTTATCTCACAGATATCATGTCACAAAAAATACTACAACATTATTTTATTTTGTTTTTCAAATAATCTTGTATCCGAACACACCCACAGCTCCCTCATATGAACTCCATATATGTATCCTCAATAGTTAATTAGGCAAAAATTTGCAGGAAACTTGCTATAAATTTTACCATTGCTGATGTAAACTTTGTAATGCACCATTTGTCGGGTTCAGAATTTCCACAGTCAACCAAACCCACAACATTGAATCTTGTGCGCGCTTGCGTGTGGCATTCGTTGAACCGATTTAATCAAGGTGTTGAATCTACGCCGACTCCAAACTGTCCAGATCAAGGATTAAATCAACGTGGTAATGCAGAAAATTCATAAGCAGGACTACAAAATCCAACGTGCTAATACAATCATGTCTCAAACAATAAGAAGCATGTCGAGTTTTAACATTCCACACTTTTCGTGTATAAATAGCTAGCCAATGTCCCCAAACAGTAAGGAAAAAACAAAGATAGAACATTTCATATATAGCATCTATAGCCTCCTAGTTTTGAACTATGTATTCATCAAATGAAAGCGATTTGCAGAAATCTCAACCACCTCAAAACCACTACAATTATCATAGCACTGAGGCTATCGCTCCGGCCAATATTCCGGGAACTTGGTCTACTGGGCTCTATGACTGCTTCTCTGATGTCCCAAATTGTAAGTTAATAGATCAATTTACTTCTTATTCTATGTTAGCTAGTTATAACTCTTTAGAGTTCATCATTTTGGGGTTTTTTTTTTAATTGTTCGGAAATGTGCCTTTAAATTCAGAGATTGAAATAGAAGGCTTGAAAAATTGAACAACTTTTAAAACAAACTGATTAATTAAATAGTTCTAGAATACTAGTAACTTTTACTTTTTCAACTTCCTTGTAATTTTCAGCTCATTTGCAAAAACCAAAAGATCCATCTGTCCACGGGAAACCCTTAATTAAGTATATATTTTCCACCTTGGTTCGGCAGGTTGCTTAACATTGTGGTGTCCATGCGTAACACTCGGACGGATTGCAGGGATTGTAGACAGAGGATCAACCTGTAAGTTAAAACGTTCTTGTAATTAGAGATTATGGAGAAAACGTCAAATTACGAAACTGTTTTTCATGTTAATTCATATTTTTGTGACAGCTCGCGAGGCATGTGGAGCATTATATGCAGTACTAAATATTTTGGGTTGTGCATGCTTACACTCTCGCCTCTATCGATCAAGGATGAGGAAGCAATATAATTTGCCTGCAACCCCCTGTGGAGATTGTTTGGTTCATTTTTTCTGTGAACCATGTGCCCTGTGTCAAGAGCACCGTGAGCTCAAAAATCGTGGATTTGACATGTCGCTTGGTAATCTCATTTCTTTCTTTTCTTGGCCAGATGATAATTATTAATACTAGTATTTAACACAGGAAAAAATTGAGTTGCTTGACTATAAACTTCATAAATAATTTGAAGAAAATAACATAAAGAGTACAAAAGAACAGTATTTCAATATCTTTTTTAATTCTTGATATGGATCGGGTGCACAAGTGCACCATCTCACAATTTTTTTTTTTTTGGTTTTTAAGTTTTTGATGCATGATTTCATTATGGCAAGGGAAGGGGGTAGGGGAATTGATCCTCCTCTTTTAGTTCATGATCTTATGAGGAGTATTAGGGAAAGCGCAATGGCTATTTTGTACTGATGACAACGAGAGTCAATTTCTCATAATTGACTAGCAGAAAAGTCGTTAGCTTTGCTAGTTACTTAAACCAATCAATAATCGATGACAACGAGAGTCAATTTCTCATAATTGACTAGCAGAAAAGTCGTTAGCTTTGCTAGTTACGTGAACCAATCAATAATCTTGAGTTTGCACATTTATTTTTAATTTCCTAATATGAAAGGGATGTGCTATAAGAAACAGAGGAGACAAGAGGATTAAAATTCAGAACCTCTAATTCTTGAGAACCTTAATATTAACTTTTAGATCAAGACTTTCTCGGCACTTGAGTTTGCATGTTAATGTTTGTGTATTTATATATTTAGCTTTAGAAAACTTGAATTCGTCATGTCAATTGGTCAAACTCACGGTTTTCATTTAGAAAATTATAAAAACTATGGCTTGATTCCGAGAATGAGTTGGTTATATAAACATAAATGTGATACTTGATTTAAAGGCCACAACCAACAAGAAATTACAAAATAGAAGTATGTGTTTTTTTTATTGAAGTATGGTGCATGATATCACATTCACTTGAACTATCTATGCCTGCATGTTAGTTTTGATTTTATTGTTTAACACTATCTTTCTTGTTTATATGTGGAATCGTTAGGCTGGCAAGCGAATATGGATAAACAGAACGCTGGAGTAACCATGGCTCCCATTGTTCAAGGAGGAATGGATCGTTGAGTACCCCGTGGACATCACACTTGAATACTGTTGATGATTGAATAATGACATCTAAATCTTATAAAAAGATTGTATCATCATTTCCTATATACTTCCTTTTATTTTGTTGCAAGTTATGAATCAGTGTAATTTTATTTATTTATTTTTATTTTTTAAATGAGCAGTTTGAGATACAGTTGTTCTTTCTAAATGCGTCATATCAAGTACTGTATAAAATTCTCCAATGAATCTCATTTTCTTTCTTTTCTTGGTTAGATCATAATTATTTCTAGTATTTAACACAGGAAAAAAAATTGAGTTGCTTAACTATAAATGTCATAACTAAATATGAAGAAAACAACATAAAAGAAAACAAAATAACCGTGTATCAATATTGCTGACTTCATTATGGCGAGGAAAGGAGGAAAGGGAATGTGTCCTCCTCTTTTAGTCCATCATTGTATAAGTAATATGAGAAAAAGAGCAGCGGTAGAGCCAGAAAATTAGGACAAAATACACTTTACCCTCCTGTGGTATAGTTTTTTTTCACATAACGTCTCTATAGTTTTAAAATTTATATGTAACCATCTCATAATTTGGATTAAAATGTCAAAATAATGAAAATAATCATTCGTAATGAAATCCATGAAAATGTCGAAATTATCCTTGTTTAAAAACCAAAATGGTTGAAGTGACTAAAGTATATAAGCATTATATGCATCACACTCTAATCCCTTATAGTTTTATATTTTACCATATAACTCCCTTATGATTTTCAAAATATATTCCCCTTGTGGTTAATAAATAATTTTCAACTTTATATAGGGATATTTTTGATATTTTAGTTGACTCCATTATAAAATGTAAATTTCGTCATTTTGACTCTTTAATCCAAACTATGAGAGAGTTATTTATAGTTTTTGAAACTGTAGAGAGTTATGTAAAAAAGTACTAAACCACAGGGGGATAAAGTGTAATTTACCTAGAAAATTATTGATTGAGGGCATAAATTACAAATTAGCAGGGTAAACATTTTCTACTGCCCAATACCTAAAACTATATTATTTTGTTTGGCATGTGAGGGTACATTAGCAAATTAGTAGGATAAAATCAAAATTTTCTAAAATTATAGTAAAAAGAAAACTTAGTGGTTGATTATCCTTTATGCCTAAAACTCTAACCACTTAAATTCCTCATGATGTAATCTAGAATCTGCAAAGGGGAGAAAAGAACTAAATACGATAACTATGAATATTATAGTGTAGGACAATGGCAAGAGCGTAACTTGGTTTGCAATTGCAGGTGCTCTTTACTTCTGTAGTAAACAATATGGCTGATGATATATGCGCTCCACAATTGTATTCTAGCATTCCAACACCTTTCTTTTTCACCTTTTTAGAGGAAATTGCCTCTCGTCTCTCTTAAAGAAGGTTAATTACAATCGAAGTTTTAGAATCTAGTAGTTAAACTCCATCTCCACAGGCTAAAGCTAAACACCAATCCCACCAACTCCAGAGAGTTATCCGACCACCATCAGCAACACCGATTGGTGCAGCCATAGTCAAGCAAGACCAATTGAAGTCCAAACCCCCATTGTCTCCTAAAGCTTCACTCAGAAAGCAGAAATTGTTACGTCACTAACTGCAACATTTTCAGATGAAGGAATGAACAATCAGCCGATGTCACTTGAGAACTAAGAGGTTCCTGATACATATGAATATTCTACTCAACAAAAAGAAAACTTAAATTCGTAGTAGTTTGATTATTCTTTATACCTAAAATTCTAATCCGTAAATTCCTGGTGATGTAATTTATTTTATGTTCCAACTTGTGGCACAAGTGGAATCATTTGCTTTTGGATATGACAATACAATGCACCTAAAATCCCTTGTCCATATGTCCCACCTTGTTTGTCCGATTTTCTCTCCAATCACCAATACAATGAACAAGATTTCATCGCTTGGTCCATGTTTTCTCCAAATCGAAAAGTTGAACCAAATGTGTTTTGGTTGAATTTATTGAATCAGAACGTTTCGTGGTCCACACACTAGGGAGTGGCCTTCTCACTTCTCAAAAGTTTTAACTTGAAAATGGAAAAAAGAAATAAAAAAAGGAGGAGGAGGAAAATAAGTTCTTTAGAGATGGCGAAAGAAATAGTAGTAGAAACAAGAACCATAACATATGCTATTGGGCGATGTATAACTTATTTATGTACATATATTTCATGTGTTATATTTTTGAAAATATAAGATTAATTAGAGAAAATAAATAAATATAAAGGCGGGTAGACAAGATTTAATGGAAAAATGTAAAGGAGGATATATATATATATATAGTAGGTTAGGTGAATATTTGGTGTGCTAGAGCACCCGTTAAAAAATTCCATTTACGTATATATAGTAAATAATGGCAGATTTTACCTCATCAATGCTCATGATTACTCTCCCAAGCAAAATACTTGGACAGAATTCTGAGTTATAATTTCCCTTGTTCTCCGTTAAAGATTATAACCCACTTGAGAGTTGAGATTCGCTTAATAAAGTACTTTTACACACTTTTACTGTCTTTCTAACCCACTTGATAATTTTTACTGCGCTATCATTAAGATATATTTCACATGTTATATTTTGTACTATAAATTTATCAACATTGTCAAATTTCAATTCTTTTTGTAATTTGGAACAAATTTCTGCTTTTAATAAAAATCTGTATCATTGACTTGGGATGAAACAAGAATTAATTAAATACTCAAACCATTTAAGGATATGCATTATCTATAATTATTGGGATTAAGTAATATTATAAAAATAGTTATTTTTATTAAAATCGCAATGACTCAGAGATCATCTCTTAATTTCCTTGTGTAAAACAACTATAATGTTATTCACTTTCTTCATGAGTTATTCTGAGTCAAAAAAGGTTGTTGTACAACCACTATTTTTCATTAATATATTACAGGTAATCAGATCCAAATGGTTATACCACTTCTTTTGAAAAAGGCTTTGTCATGTTGACTAAACCAACTTCCAATAATAAAAAAAATTTAGGAAAATTGCATTCTATAATAAGTAAAATTTACATGCAATCAGTAAAATCATAACCATACGGGAAAAAGTTAGAAAACTCTAAAATGTACTATTTTTATGCCTTTTCTTTATCTGTTAGAATAATAATCACATATTGAGAAGAAACGATGTATTAATAAAATGGTGTGAACTGTACAATAACAGAATATCTGTATTTACTTTATAGTCTACTCGAAAATAGGAATACCTAATACAACTAATGCAAATAATAACACCATTTGTGGAAGTCAATCTTCAATCAAGGATTCGAAACTAATGCAATGAATGGGGAAATTAACAAAATACAATGTAGACATTGATACAAAAAATGTGGACACAACAAAGACATTAGCACTAGCTATTTAAGTCCAATTGCACAGGTAACTCTTAACAGACATTTCTTGAATTCTGTCGAAAAAAAGAAAATCACAAGATGTCTGACATCACAAAATATTCACTGCTTTTTCTATCATTCATTTTTGCAGTTTCATGCAATTTGGTGACTGGAATTTATCATGTTGATGTAAAGAACGAACTCCCACCAAATTCTCCACCACTATGGGTTCATTTGCAGGCTAACTCAGAGGATTGGGGAAACAAAACAATCCCAGTTGGTGGTGTTTATCAAGCCATCAGAACAGTGGATGATGTACTCTACATCAACGGTCGTTTTGCTTGGAATGGAAAATATCAATTTTTTAATACTCTTAATGCGCATTGGACTTAGTGGTGGAGAATTTGGTGGGAGTTCGTTCTTTACATCAACATGATAAATTCCAGTCACCAAATTGCATGAAACTGCAAAAATGAATGATAGAAAAAGCAGTGAATATTTTGTGATGTCAGACATCTTGTGATTTTCTTTTTTTCGACAGAATTCAAGAAATGTCTGTTAAGAGAGTTACCTGTGCAATTGGACTTAAATAGCTAGTGCTAATGTCTTTGTTGTGTCCACATTTTTTGTATCAATGTCTAAATTGTATTTTGTTAATTTCCGCATTCATTGCATTAGTTTCGAATCCTTGATTGAAGATTGACTTCCACAAATGGTGTTATTATTTACATTAGTTGTATTAGGTATTCCTATTTTCGAGTAGACTATAAAGTAAATACAGATATACTGTTCTTGTACAGTTCACACCATTTTATTAATACATCGTTTCTTCTCAATATGTGATTATTATTCTAACAGATAAAGAAAAGGCATAAAAATAGTACATTTTAGAGTTTTCTAACTTTTTCCCGTATGGTTATGATTTTACTGATTGCATGTAAATTTTACTTATTATAGAATGCAATTTTTCTAGCTTTTTTTTTATTATTGGAAGTTGGTTTAGTCAACATGACCAAGCCTTTTTAAAAAGAAGTGGTATAACCATTTGGATCTGATTACCTGTAATATATTAATGAAAAATAGTTGTTGTACAACAACCTTTTTTTAATGCGCATTTTTTAAAATCTTAATTTTTTAATACTCCCAATCAGCGGCGTTACGAAATCTTGGACCGTTAAACAAGATGGTTTTTATGTTCTTTCAATCAGTGGTTTGCAGAAGAAATATGATTGGAAAAATGAATGAATATTGAAAAGTAAGATGCTTATACCAGGATGCATCATTTCTATCGTTGT